>NC_135233.1:1047811555-1048135305 GCF_051348905.1 Ranitomeya variabilis
ATATTTGATATAACAGTGTGCTCTTATCCTTGATGACTAGTGAGGTCTAGTGATATGCCAATTATACATTGTCTGGCCCATATAGTTTCTTGATTTATAAAACAGAGGAGGAATATCTATGAAAATAGTTTACATAATCAAACAAGTCAACTTGGTCATCACCATTCTTCCCATTATCTGTGAGGGTGGACTGAAGGACACTGGGTAAATCTGAAAATAGGTTTCATGCCTCTGTATAAAGAGATTCAGAGACAGAGATACTAGGGGGAAAGAGAGATAGCCAGAGACTCTGGCAAAACACCTAAAGGACGAGAGACAGGACTGCAGCCAATTCATCATGGCACCATCACGAGGGTACATTCTATCATTCTACAGAAAACAACCTAGGGGTTTTCAGCTCCGATTGGAAGGATACAGATCTGTTGCCCTGGACTAAACCAGTCTTTTCAGTTAAAGGGAATGTGTCATCAGAAATTGTCTATTTTTTAAATCAAGTTTTTGTTTTAAATGTATTTTTAAACATTGCTGTAATTGTGTTTTTTTTAACATACCAATCTCTATAAAAAAAATGAAAATTAGAAATCTTGAATACTTTCAAACTGACCAGTTTTTTTTTTTCTAGACTACTTTTTTTTTCTGAAATTTACATGCACATTAGCAGCAATACACTGATCCTGAGAATATCTTTTATACTGAAGCATCTAATGAGTGTGTGAAAAAAAATGTAATTGTGAAGCGAGGGAGAGTAGGATAGCTGTGACATCAGCTATTATGATTGGTGGATTCTGTGTTGTCAGCTGTGTATAGAGATGTGACCTGTCATTGTAATCCTGCCTCTGCTGATAAGGAAACTGATGTAAACTCTACCTGAAAGATTAGGAAGCATGAGTCTGACATAGTCCTGTGGCTAGTATGAAAATTGTAGGATTACTAATTTTGATTTTTTTATGATTATGATATGAAAAATAAAAAAAAATAGAACACATAAACCTGATTTAAACAATAGCTCATTTTCTGACAGATGTTCTTAAAAGCGTAACAGTTTTAATTAATAATTATTCTGATAAAAATAAGCAACTTTGCAATAATTTTTCTGGAGAATTTTTTTTTCTCCTCCTGGACTAATCTTCTATTCTCAATTGTTGGGTAAAGTCTGCATTCAATGAAGACAGATTATCCCACTACTGAGATAGGAAATGACAGTTTGTGCTTATAAAATTCTATGGAGGGAGGAGCTGGAGAAAGACAAACATTCTGCTGCAAGTCCTCCTGTAACAACAGTTAAAGTTCTCCATAGAACTCTATAAGCACCAATTGTCATCTCCGACTTCCGGAATGGGAATTGAAAGTTTTGAGAATGAAACAAAGCCAGGAGGAGAAAGAAGCAGACTTCTCTGATGAGATATATTACAAAGTTTCTTATTTTCACATGTACTTTTGATTTCTGGAATACTTTTTAAACAAACTTCCTGATTGACCCAAAATGTTGATTTTTTTAACCCCTTTCTAGAGAAAAAAAATTTATATTTAAATTCTTTGCTTGAAAATTCTATGTAACAATTGCGTAATTAAAATAAAATCAGACTAGGTTTAAAGAAAATAGACTAACAATGTTATCGATAGGGTGATGAGTATCATACGTGTCAAACAAAAAATCCTCATCCAATTAAAAACTACACTTGATTGATATATATATTAAAAAGGAAAATTAATAATAAAGTTCCCGATCATAACATCAAATGCAAACTCATGGCACTCATATTTGGAGAGTCTTTTCCTAGGACAACATAGAAAACTAGGACCAGATGAGTTCGGAGGGAGCAGAGAGTATATAAACCCCAATACTTACCCTATTACCAACCCTACCTAACCACGGAGGTTGGCACCCTTCTTGTAAGGGGTTGTAGAACCCGGGACTACCTAGGTGTTAGTAGGGTGAGACGGCGATGAGCAGGGGAGCGATCGCTTGCGTGCTTCATCTAGGGTGCCAAACTCCATGGTTAGGTAGTGTTTAGTGATGAGCGAAGGTGCTCGGTGTTATCCGAGCATGCTTGTGTTCTAACTGAGTGACTTCGGCGTGCTTGAAAAATATGTTCGAGTCCTCGCGCCTAACAAACAGGAAATCCCTGCATGGGTTGTGGTTTTCGAACAGCCGTGAGGACTCGGACATATTTTTTGAGCACGCCGAAGTTACTCGGCTAGCATACGAGCATGGTCGGTTATCGGAGCACGTTCGCTCATCACTAGTAGGGCTGGTAAAAGGATAAGCATCTAGGAATGTACTGAAGTTTATGTACTATCTTTGCCCCCCCCCAGCCTTACTCATCTGGTCCCGGTTTTATATGTGGCCTAGGGAAAGACTATCCAAAGATGAGTGCCACGATATTGCAATTTATGTTATGATCATGATTTTTTTTTCTTAACAGATCTCAGTAATGTCTATTTTTTAATTGGTTGATGATTTTTTCTTTTCGGTTACATAGATATAAGGAAAACCTTAGAACAGATGAACAACAACAGTCCTGTATCAATTACAAGGAAGCGGTGCACAGAAGAAGCTAAATTGCCTAATATTTCTTCCAACATGTCATTACAAATATTAATTTCCCCACGCGCCGTCCTCTGATACGACCATTAATATCCAGGCCCATTTTACGATGCTCACTTTCACATTTGGATTCCCAGGCAGTAGGATACAGATAGAGAAAAGCATGGACGTTCTCGAATGTCGCCATTATACCCCGGGGCGGTGGCATCACATTAAGACTTCTGATAGACTGAAATGCAGATCTGATTTTTATTTCCTTAAAATTACTTTGTTAAAAGTTCAACTTAGACGCTTTATTTTCATCTTGATGGCATTTTCCTCTGTCACTAAAATACAACGTTCTTCTATTTAGAGGGAAAAAAAAATGTTAATTTATTTTCCCTTCGTGAAGGTGTTAAGCACTTCATTGAGTTGGGTGACTTTAACCATCACTGCAGGAGATTTTCAGCGGTAGTTTGACTGCTTATCAGCAATATATTCGCCGCCGCTGACACGACGCGCCTGGGCTTTCATTCTCAGCAAAGGACATCAAGTTAACCTTGTGTACAGTTGGGCTATATGACACGCGGCTTCAGAAAAGACTTATAACATGGCAGCAGCGGCCACAAATGAAAAACCTACTACCTGATCTGAATCCTATTCTTGTCCTGGTGGGAAGGATTAGCCAACTTCATGCAGCATTAAAGGAGTTGTCCATAAGCAACATGACCTACCCAAGGTTGGTGGACACGTGCGCCAGGTCCAAGGATGGCCTCAACCTGGGCACCCAGGGAATCAGAAGTGCAATGGAGTCCAATGAACCATCACTATGATCAATAACTACTTGATTGCCGAGCGCATAAGCAATGTGTGTCCTGTAAGCCGAAATGTTGCTCCTTTCTCCGATAAGTCTCCAGAGTAAAGCAGTAGTTGACCATCCTGGCTGTGCCACCGTAGATTCTCTTGCACTATTCACAGGATAGATAATAAATGTATGATCGTTGGAGGCTCCGACTGATGAGACACTTACCAACCTCAACAATAGAAGGTCTAAAGTTCTCTGTTTATTGTGCGATGGTCAGCATGTGTGACCACAGTGAAGGAGGCAGCCAAGGGCAGTGGTTGGCTTTCCCCGGCACATGTGGCCACCACTCAACAGGGTATTTTAGAACCCTCTTCCTGGGATCATTAGGTGTTTCAGTGGTCGATCTTCCACCGATCAACAACATTAACACTTGGTGTAAACTTTCAATGTTGGGAATAAATGGCTTAACCATACCAATTAAAGGGTTGATCCAGTCCAGTCAATAAGGAGTGCACCGCCTCCCAGCCTCCAGAATTTGTAGTTGTGCTGCTGCTTGCGTGACCATTTTGATACTAGATGTCGATGGTGGAGGGTCACTGTCAACCAGAAGTAAATAACAAAAAAGAGGAAAGCAGAACCAGCTGGAGTACTGTTGCAAAATTTGAAAAAAAATTAATTTGCAACATGACTTGTTTTCGTTAGCACTTTGCTAACATACCCATCTAAGATACTAGGAATAAAGGAGATCAGCGATGTAGACATAGAAAATGAATGGCGCTGTGGTTGGGCATGCGCACCGTTGCTCCATTCTGTAACAGGGTTAAAAGGGCCACTTCGGGATAACAGTCCCCCGTTCTGGCGATCGGTTTCGGGTCCCAGTGCTCGAACCCCTTTTGATCATCTATCCTGGAGATAATCAACTGGACAACCCCTTTAAGGCTTAAAGAATGGAAAACAACAAATTCTATAGTGTCTAAACAATGTTTTACCGCCATGCACTGAAAAAAATACTAAACTGTGCAGTTAGCAGCGCCACAAAATGCAAATCTCAAATATTAATGTATTGTGACCACAGGATGGCATCTTACAAAAAGTAACGTAATAAGTCTGTAATACTATTAAATGGCGATGAAGTGTAAGATCTCCCACAACCCACGGACTGGAGTGGTGCTGTTTCTGGAGGAACCAAATTTGATTTTTTTTTTCTAATTTCCCTAGATTTCTGGGAAATATGCCAGTGAGACCATCTGATTTTTGTTATTTTTGCCACTGGCAACCGGTAAAAGTTCTCTGTCCGTGCAAAGAAGAAACAAAATCCCCAGAGTGAAAAGAAAAACCATCACCTAATTATTCAATAAATCGAACACTTTTCATAAAATAGTATGCAAACCAGGGAGAATAAAAAAATGAAAGTCGTAAGGTTTCAGCTGGCCTGGTACAGTAACATCTGTGTGCGGTAGTAAATGCCATATTACCGGGGAGAACGGCAGCAGACTGTGAATGAACTTACCTGGGGCTAGCCGTGCAGTAAACTGGAAGATTGCAGTACACACAGCTAATAAAAACGGGTGACAGAAGCAGAAAAATAAACATGTCCCCCGCACAATATTACTCTGCGGTAAGTTGATTAAAAATAAAAAAAATACTTCAATCTCGAAATGTCAATAAGCGGCCGTGCCATCCAGCGAGCACTTCCAATAGATACTCTCAGCGAGACCGAATATATGTGATCACACTGTACACAAAGTAAATGAAAAAGTAAGACGTTAAAAAATATATATTTCTGAAAAATGGAACCACCCACCATGCACAGACACCCGCCTGCCCTGAACATTATATTACCACTTAGCCCTTGATTAACTTCACTTCCTGGCCATCTTGTCCACTCTGCCACCCACATGAGCTTCACCTGATTAGATAAGAAAGAAAACCAAACTCTTCGTTCTCCAAAAATGAAATTGCGCAATTAGGCATTTACTGTAAAACAGTTATAGGGAGACGTACCTTTACCTTTTGAGCTCCACAACAATTACCAGATTCCCTGGTGGGAGAGTAAATTTGTTTAGAAAGGTTTAAGTTGTCCACTACTTGGACAACAACTTCTCATACCCCACACTTGGCCCCGATAAAATAACGCCTATACTCACATGCCGCACCGATGCCATTCCCACTGTGTCGGCAGTCTCCCCAGGGTTCTCTTGCGGTGTTGTGACATGTGACGCAGGCACCCAGATCAGCACTGATGTCATCGCATCCGCCTTTGGACAAATCGATCATGAAGAGTAAAGCCAGGGATCAGCAGCAGCCAAGTACTTCCTTTTCATGTTCTATTTCTCCGAGCATGGAGACAGTGACGCCAGCACTAATTGGGCGCTGGCATCACGTGTAGAGTTGAGCGAATATATTCGGAATCGGTCACCGAATCTGAATTTGACCATTTTCGTGCCATACTGGTACCCTATGGGTTACGAATTTATGTTTGATGTTCGGTTCCAAACATATTCAGTCATTTCTACTCCCATTGACTCCAATGACATTCGGCTGTGTTCGGCAAAGATTGCAAAAACAATATTCGCCGTCAATCATAATGGGGACCGAATTTTGAAAAATTTGCTCAACTCTAATCACGTGTCAACACTGTGCGAGAACAACTGGCAATACCGCGGGAAAGGCGCCGACACGGAAGGGGAGCATAACCATTATTATGTTATCGGGGCCAAACATTTTGATCAAGAAGGGCTTGATCAAGAACCCCTTTAAAATTGGCGCTTTGGGTGGATGGTGGTGCTCACTGGTAGGATGGATATCTAAACGATAATGTAGGAAAGACCAACCAAGGCACTCATCAGTTAAGGTGAAGAAAATTACATTTATTGATGTGTCAAGCATGTCATATCGTTGGGTACCACACGTACGGACAACATTTCAGTCCTCCCGGACTGTAGTCACATCCTGTTATAAGCAGTGGTGGACTCTCAGTTGTGAGAGGCCGCAAAACATCAACTACACTGCCTCTAATTGGCTGCGAGCAAGACCGAAACATTGTCCTTCTTGTAAAGTGTAGTACACCAAATATGTCAGCTTTAGGGGATTAAAAGGTAGTTATACCCAAATTTTCACTTTACTTGTACGACCGAAGGGACGCCACAGGTTGCCTGCACATAGCCAAGATATGTTTTAGCACCTGCTAAATTATATTAGTGCTGTTTAACATTCCGGACTGAAAACACAGGTGTCTCCGAGCTGCCATGCTCTTGGCGGGATTATTTATAATAACTAGGTAGGCTAATTTTACTGAAAGTAGTTTTCAGCTTTTCAAGTAACAGTGAAAAGAAACAAACATGCATTTTTATTTTTATCACAGGAAGAACACAACTTGTTCCACCTGCAGCAAGGCTACAACAAATCACTGTAATTTTGCAGTGATAGGGCCAGCCTCTGAAAAGCCTGACATTTGCAAAAAGTAAAGGATATTTTTATTTTCCCATCATCTAATTCTGCTAGAAGCACAATAATCCCTGGTTACTATTCCGCACCGTAGATGCTTCCATTGTAAGGTGTACAACCACTCACAGACCGTCACAATTTAACTGACTCAGCCACAACTGCTCCTTGGCACTATTGAGTAATGTCTTATACTAGGTCTTCCGCTTACACTAGGTCTTCTGCTCGTCTCCTACTAACAGTACATCTATGTCTTCCACTTATGCCTTCCGCTTGTCCTCCAACAACACTACATCTTCCACTGGTTTTCTATTTACGGTACATCAAGTCTTCCGCTGACCATCTTCTTACACTACGTCTTCTGCTGGTCTACTTCTTACATTACGTCTTCTGCTGGTCTACTTCTTACACAAAGTTTTCAGCTGGTTTCAATAAACAATGTCTTGTGTTTGTCTCCTTATATAATGTCTTCTGCTGGCCTTTTTACATTACATGTTCTGCTGGTGTCCTTACATTATATCTTCTGCTGGTCTCCTTACATTGTGTTCTGCTGGTGTCCTTACATTATATCTTCTGCTGGTCTCCTTACATTGTGTTCTGCTGGTGTCCTTACATTGTATCTTCTGCTAGTCTCCTTACATTATGTTTTCTACTGGTCTTTTTACATTTAGAGATGTTCAGATCTGGCAGGTTCGGCCTAACAGTTAAAAAAAAAAAAAAAAAAAGTGCGTCTTTGGGTACTAGAACAGTTCCCGGACCACATTCACTTGAATGGGAGGCCTGAATATGCCGTGTTTGCCATGCTGTCATGTGCATGACTGCGGAGCAAACACTGCTTCTGATCGGCGATAAAATCATTAAATCCGGTCAGACAGCAGGGGCTCCCATGCTCTCAAATGAAAGCGTGAGCCTGCATATGTGATCACATGTAAAAAGTTCACTTCCAGTCACTGACGTCAGATGATGGAACTACTGCTCCCATCAGCCTATGCCTGCTGCCTCTAATAATAACGAGAGAATGCGGTGGCTGATAGGAGTATCATTCATCCGACCTGTGCTCTAAATAATAATAATAACCAGCCAGGCAAAACTGATAGCTGGTGGCTGCAACCCTCAGCTGTCAGCGTAAGCATGGTTGGTAATCAAGAATAGAGTGGTCCCTATGTGTTTTTTTTAAATTATTTAAGCAAATAACCTAAAAAAAAACTACGTGGAATCCCCCCCATTTTTTGACAGCCAGCCTTGCTAAAGCAGACAGCTGGGGGCTGGTATTCTTAGGCTGGTAAGGGGCCATTGATATTGCCCTCTCCCCCAGCCTAAAAACAAAGCCGCCAAGAAAAGGCGCATCTATTAGATGCACCTATTCTGACACTTTGCATGGCTCCTCCCTCTTGCTCTGTAGTGATGGCAAGTGGGGTTCATATTTGTGGGATTGATGTCACCTCTGTATTACCTGGTGACATCAAGCCCATGGCTTAGTAATGGAGAGGCGTCTATAAGACACCTATCCATTACTAATCCTACAGTTATATTGTAAATAAACACACAGCCAGAAAAAAGTCCTTTAATTGAAAGAATGATACAGACTCGTTTAATGATTCTAAATTAAACCATACTCATGTCATCGCCCATTCCATTGAAGCTATCGTCAAAAACAACCATATTCCTCACCTGTTCGACGTTCTGTCACACGCCGTAATCCATGTCTGGGGATGAACCATTTTCAACCAGGACGGTGCCAAGATGCGACCATCCAGGCTGAGAACCACTGGGAGAACGAGCTGCTGTGCAGCATCAGTGACTAGCGGTGACATCGAGGTTACCGCCGATCACTGAGGCTGCATTCCCTGCCGGGCCCCTGAACTGCAGTGACCTCAGCGAGATCCTCGCTAGCACAGTGAGAAAGTCTCAGGGTGCAGCGCTGAGCTCAGAGAGTTCACCGCAGTTCACAGTAAGAAATTGCTCTTTGTGAACTCACCGCTGCACTGTGAGGCTTTTTCTCACTGTGCGAGTGGTGATCTCACTGGCGTTCCTGCAGTTCAGGGGTCGGCTGGGAACGCAGCCTCAGTGACCTGCTGTAACCTCGATGACGTCACCTCTGCTCACTGATGCTTAACTCGCAGCAGCTAATTCATTAGTGGTTCTCAGCCTGGACGGTCACATCTTGGCACCATGCAAGTTGAAAAAGTTTTATTCCCCAGACGTGGGACTTTACTGTTTGGGTTCGCCCATCTCTACTTACATTATATCTTCAGCTGGTCTCCTTATATTATGTCTTCTGCTGGTCTCCTACTTCGCTTTCTACTGGTCTCATGCCAACACTATGTTTTATGCTGTAATACATTTACTGATCTACGGATACTAAATCTTCTGTTACTCTCATACGAATACTATTTATTTTGCAGATTTGCTACCAATACAAGTTCTGCTGGTCTCTTTCATAGCACATCTTTTCGAACTTATGTCCAGAATTAGTATTTACCCGAAAATACAGTGGTAATCTGCAAGAAAATAGTGTTTAAATCATGTAAAAGACCATGGCTCTAATCACCTCTCCTGCACCTTGACTGACAGCCTATACTACACACACACACTGCAGAGCAGGCTGTCAGTCAAGCTGCAATAGAAGTGATTACAGCCACGCTCACTGTGTATTGAGCAATGACTGGTACAGCTCTCTGCACCATCCTCCAACTGAGAACCAATTTCTTTTGAAAAGACATGCCCCCTCGGTACTGCACATTTCTGAATCTCTAATGCCGTGTCACTTTAGACAAAATAGATCTTTTCTGTCTGACTGACAGATGAGCCAGGCAGAATAACAGAAGGTTTACCTTAACATAACTAGTAATAAAGGCTCACGTTCCGTCTACTTCCTGACTAATGCCACATGTAGGATTAGATACGGAGAAAACCCTCATCCAAAATGGATAAAAGATAAGGAGCTTAAACTAACTTAATGTTCTTTATGAGTTAAGCCACAAGATGAATATTGAAAAATTAGTTCTTTGCCAGAAAAAAACTGGGGATGTGTGGATTGTATTTTTAATTGGGATTATGTTTTTCTGAGGTTTTCTTACATTTTTTTTTTTCACACATTTTACAGGTTTTGAAGAAGCACAGTAACTTTACAAAACTAGTTTACTCTGCTTTTAATAATAAAAAATAAAGATCTTCTAAATCTGAGTACCTCCTTGAATTGACGCTTCTCTACTGAATCTGGAACAGTTTTTATTTTTCTCCTGTTCCTCTCTATTCCAAAGTTATTTACCCTCCAATCAGATGGGTTTTTGCTTTTTTTCTTTTCTTACGCTGACCAATCAAAACATGGCAACGCCCACTAAGAATTTCTGTGGTCTAAGAGCAGTTGGTTACGCTTAAAATTTGCATCTTTATTACCAGGGGGTATAACTTTGGAACGGAGGGGCACAGAAAAAAAAAGAAAAATAGTTCCAGAATCAGAGTAGGAACAAAAATTAGAGGAGGAACTCAGCTTAAATTTAAAAAATCCAGCTAAAATGTCCCCTTTAAACCTGTAAATACATTTAGAAGATCTTCATTTTCTATTATAAAGCAGAGTAAATGGTTTTTCTAAAGTTTCAGTGTATCTTCAAAAATGTATAAAAAAAAATGGAAGAAAACATAATCGTGATATAAAACGCAATTCACACATCCCCAAGGCAAATGCAAGCAGGAAATTAAAATTACTTTCTGCTAAATTACAGATTTTTCAGGTCTCATCTTATTTCCGACTTAATTCATAAAGAACACTAAGTTGGTTTAAGCCCATTACCTATAATAATCCATTTTAGATGCAAGTTTTCTCCGTATGAAATCCTAAACATTGCATTAGTCAGGTAATAGACGGAACGTGAGCCTTTAATGCCAGTTATGTGAAGTAAAACGTTCTGTTCCTCCGCTCGGCTCATCTGTCAGTCAGGCGGAAAGATCTGTTCAGTCTATCTAAAGTGACACGTGTGATTAGGAGAGATTCAGAGACGCGCTGTACCGAGGGGGGCAATTCTTTTCAAAAGTAAATGATCTCGGCTAATTCGAGTCTGCATAGGGTGAACGGGAAACCTTTATCTTTCATGACAAGTGGAGACGTTGAGGATCCCACTGAGATAAAAGACCGCGCTGCTACAGTTTCACGGAAGTCTGGCATTCTGAAATGGCGCAGTTAATAGCTACCATCTGACCTATCACCGCCACATACTCTCTTACTGTTCCATTACGGGGATGCAATCCAGGACGATACAACGTACATGAAGATACAATACCCTTCTACCTCCGAGCCGTGAAAGGAAATGGAGTGCTTTTAAAATAAGGCAGTGAATCAACATGAATTCATGCAATTCATGTTTTTTCCTGTGCAAAGTAGAAAGAAAAAGAATAACTGAATTATTATTACATAACCGAGTTATTGAACACCGTGCAGTGCAAACATTAAAAGGGCTGTGTGAGACGGTAAAAATCCTTTAACAATCAACTTTACTCTTGGGCTTAAAAACGAACAGGAAGTTAGTTGCTAACTAGCCTGGCACCATCTCAGAACGGCCACTGACTGCTTCTGTCGGTGATTCAGGCACTCCACATCAAGATAGGAGCACTTTCTTTTCCAGGCTGCATTGTCGAGGGGGTCTGAACGACATCATGATGACTGACAGCTGGCTCCCCGCAGTTAGGCAGTGGGGAGCCTGTTGTCAATCTGCTTTACATCGGCAGTCACGCCCAGTCACCAGAACAGAGCAGAAGAGAAGCCACGGCTCTGACAATGTAAGATCGGCGCTATGCATAGCAGGCAGGTAATTATTTGTCTACTTACTATTTGACCCATGGAAACCACTAAATCATCTGGGCCCATCTCTACAACTACTCCCTGCTTGGTGGAGATTAGCTGCTATGAAGTCCATCATACACAGCACATATAGGCAATAAATATCCTTCCTCTCCTCTCTCACTGTAGCCCTGCTCTCCTCTCTCACTGTAGCACATGCTCAGAAGCAGCAGCATGGATGACATCATACTGAGCAGTGTAGTTGTGAGTCCAGCACCTTGCTGAGATAAAGCACCTACTACAAAGCAGCAGTATTATCAGTGCGTCCCTCTGTCTGTCACACTCCATCTACCTTTCCAGAAACTCAGAAACTTAAATCAGAAGCTATAATTAGTGGCCTCAGCAAGATGGCTGTGAATTTTGTTTTAACCATGGCAAATTTTAGCTGTTTTTCAGAGTGAGTGATGCGTTCAGGAGGAAAAAGAGAAGTGTCTCATATGGTGAGAAAGAAGCAAATTTTTCTGATAAGATGAATTACAAAGTTTCTTATATACACTTATACTATTGATTTTTGAAAATTTTGTTGACAACCAAATTAAAGCTGATGAGACAGGCTGAACAATGCTTCGGTCAACTGTTAGGCCAACAGCCGTCCCTCCGTTATAAAGGTGCACGCCTATGTTCTCTATGAGAAAACCGCTGACTGAACAACGTGATCAGCAGCTGAAAATCAGACATGCGCAATCGACATCACTTTCAACCATCAGTCGAATGATGCCAACATACACGAGACCTTTGACCGAACCCATCGATATTATCAGGTTCTGCTGAGATTAGTTTAATGTGTATGGGGGCCTTAAATATTTTGAGAAAACCTGAGAAACTTGGATGATGTACTCCTTTTTAGCAACCTGAACAACCATTTCAAGGGTATTGTTGAGAATCCGATTCTCCCACCCTATATTTTTGATCCCCATTGTTAGACTGCACTTAAAATGAGTTGTCTCAACTTTAAAAGTTAAAACCGCGAGTTATTGTAAAAACAAGAAACTTTGCTATTTACCTTATATTGAAATTCTTGTCAGCTCCCAAGATCAGAGGGATTCTCAATTTGCTTTGCCTAGGTTACCAGCCACCTCTGTAATAGTCTATCAGTGGTTGCAAGTCTTCTAGGCAAAGATCATATGTTTTGAAGAGCTTTGCATTAAAGTTTGCAAGCACGGCTTTGAAGATGGCTGTATCTCACCAACTTCAGGGCCCCTATTCTCCTCCAATGCTGGGAGAGCACAGAGTTTGAACCAGTGATGCTTCGATCAGGATGCTACTCCATACTACTAGCCAACGTGATAGTGCACCGCCACCCGGAAAACAAGTATCTGGTAAGCAGGAGAGAGGTCCACTCTTAAAGGGAACCTGTCACCCCCAAAATCGAAGGTGAGCTAAGCCCACCAGCCTCAGGGGCTTATCTACAGCATTCTGTAATGCTGTAGATAAGCCCCCGATGTATCCTGAAAGATGAGAAAAAGGTTAGATTATACTCACCCAGGGGCGTTCCCGCTGCGGTTGTGGTCCGATGGGAGTCGCGGTCCAGTAAGGGGCCTCCCATCTTCTTGCGATGACATCCTCTTCTTCTCTTCACGCTGTGGCTGAGGGCAGAGCAAAGTACTGCAGTGTGCAGGGGCACAGGGTGCAAAGGTCAGAGAGGCCCAGCACCTGCGCACTGCAGTACTTTGCTCTGCAGGTATAACGGGAAACCCCTCAGGCAGGTGACCCGGATTCCCCATCGGTGCGTGTGCGCATCTATGTCCTGACTGCGCGACTTGTCACTCAAGGTCAGCAATGTCAGGGGGACGGGATGCGCCTTTCTCGGCAGTCTCTGGTTGCGGCTCCCAGACTCTTCTGGCTTGGGCCTGCTCTGTCTGGGTGCTCTACAGTAGGAGCCCTGCACTGCCCTCCTGTGCCTTCCTGCTAAGACTGCCTGATTTCCCGTGCACTACAGCTCTTTTATCTTAGCCACGCCCCCTACTCCAGAATGCAAAGGTCGTTCTTTATGCTTTCCCCCGTGAAACCTGGGTGGTAGTCCCGACAGTTCCGGATCCGCCACAGAGTAGGTTTGCCTGATCCGGGTCTTCTCCTTACATTTTTACCTTGGATTATGACAATGTTGTACTTTCTTTATATAAAAGAAAGAAAATATAAAAAATATATAAAATCGATTCTTTCTTAAAAAAAAAAATATTGTAAAAACAGTATAGAGGAAGGGCACCCAAGTTTACGGCTCAGAGGGTTTAATTGCCAGAATCCAACTGTGCACAAAAATTTGTACATGGTAACACGAAAGCGAATTCTGCACTTTGTATATGACCTTCAGAGGCTAAGCTCATCATTTGTCACTGCGGCTATCTCCCTGCACCAATGGACTATTTATTCTCAGATAAATGTTGCTTTAAAAATGAAAATATAATTAATTCGCCCCGAGTAAATGGATGCCGGATGAATAGGAATTGGGCAATAAATTCTTATTTTCCTGCTGTTTTCTGTTTAAAGAAGATAGGATTCACACACGGGAAAGGAATGAAATCTGAATAATGATGCTTCAGAGGCGGTGGCGGGTTGGTTGTGATGGCAGCACATGTAATATGGAGTGCAGTCATTGATAAATGTAAGAAATAAATGATGGCACGCATGTGCTGGACCAAGCGCAAAGCATCGGGAAAGTCACTCACCAAAGTACATGTAAAAATGTAGGTGATCCCCCAAGGATGAGGAACAATAGGATCATGGGGTATTTTTATGGTTTTATTCCCGTCAAACATCTATCACGTTTCCATAGGCTAGGCCATAAGTAACCAATAGGTGCAGTTCCTAACCTGTTATCTCCTGTTATCCTATTTACAACATCTCACTTTTTGGACCATCCATTATGGACAATGATCATCTCCATAGACTTCAATAGGCAGCTGTAACCTGATCCCTCACCGAGTCCATCTGGTTTTAACCAAGGCAGATTTTAGTTCTTGTTCGGTGCGATATATGGTTTCAGGAGGCAGGTTTTTATTCTCATTATGGCTAGGGTTGCACGACAAATTTTCTTTCATTTGAGAAAAATCGGTCCAAATATACTAATTATACTCTGATCGGAGTCGATTAGTTTTTCTCAGAGGTGGAGAAAAAAAAAATTCTCCATGTTCTCCATTCAGTCTGTCCGTGAAAATCGGACAGCAGTCAGATGTCATCCGAGTGCGGTCCAGTGTTTACCCATTGACACGAATGGGTTAGAGCCATCCAAATATCGGAGGCAAATCGAGCATGGTGCACCCACCCTCATGTTACTCAGTGAGGCAGTGCCCATGTTGGATTTCTTCTTCGAAACTAGTGACTAACATGGGGATGAGTGCCATCTGTCAGATGGATAGCATTTATCTGACGATTATGGTCATGTGCACGAGCCCTAACACAGATTAGTCAAGAGGTGGCATCGGTAGAAGTTGCCTGAATTAAGAGCTGATAAATGGGACAATAGTTAGAAAGACATCACAATAGACTGGATCCTTTAAGGGGTTGTACAATAGAAATATAAATCTAGCTATGGATTTATTATAAGACTAGGCCTAATAATCTTCTGACCCTCCACTGCCCGGATACAGTGCAGGCTGCTGTGGAGGTCTCTGCTCCGTTCAGAAGTTTGAACTTTTCTAGTGACTAGTGATGAGCGAGTATACTTGTTGTTCGGGTTTCCCTGAGCACGCTCTGTTAAATATGCTTATTTTGCACATTTATTTAATCAGGACTTTACCAGCTGCGTTACTCTTAAAGAAAAAATGTCATGATATTCTCATTAAAAATGTAGTGGTTTATTGAATTGTCTACAGAAAAACCATATTGCAGCAAAACATAAAAATAGATGAAATAGTTACGAACAGATTGTCCATGTGTAAATATCAGCGCTTGTTACTCATCTTTCCCAAAGTTCTGAACGGTAAAAGCCGTCTGTCTGTGTGAAGTCTGAAGTCATCATGGCTACCAGCTGTTCCTTCCTTGTGTGTCTTGTCTGATGTCCATGGAGAATGATGGTGAAGGCAGGAGGTGACAGCTCCCACGTGACAAAAGCCCCTCCACCTCCTAAGAGCTGTGTTTATATATGTGTCCTACAGATCACGTGTTCTTTCTATATGGTGTTAACTTATACTCTGAGCTACATATACAGAAATAGCTTTTTGTAATGTCAGCAAGAAGCAATGTGCTCAGTACAGAATTGAAAATAAGAATAATTCAATTAATAATTAATATTTAACACGCTCGAGTGGTCTCCGAGTATTTGTTAGTGCTCGGAGATTTAGTTTTTGTCCCCGGCAGCTGCATGATTTACAGCTGCTAGACAGGCTGAATAAATGTGAGGAATTCCTGTTTGTTAGGGAATTCCCACATGTATTCAGGCTGTCCAGCAGCCGCAAATCATGCAGCTGCCGGGGACAAAAACGAAATCTTCGAGCACTAACAAATACTCGGAGACCACCTGAGCAACGAGTATACTCGCTCATCACTACTAGTGACCTTACAACTTCAGCGGCTTCCGGATGGGGCAGACACTGCTTCCGTCGCAGGCAGAGACCTCTGTGCTGGACTTACAGGGGTGCAAGAAGGCGAGTATGCCTCCTTTTATTATTTTTAATCAATGCATGCCTAAAAAAATATATATTTAACTGTTGGAAGAGCACTTTAAGGCACCACTGCCTACCAGGGTTTAAAAGCTAAAATACCAGCTTAAAAACAAACAAAAAATGCTGCAAAAATGAAACGAGCTTTATTCCTTGCAGAGGGATATCTGCTGAATAGAACCATCCTTCATTCATTTCAGTGCCCGCTGTATAAGTTTTCATTGTGATAAAGGCCATTAGAAAATGGCTATGAGGCCTCCAAAAACCATTAGCTATATTTCCACTCATTCGACATTTTCATTATCCACATGTCCATCTCCCGGCCGGCATCCTGCCCCCCTAATGTCTTCTGGAAGCAAACTAATATGGTGGTTGGAGAGAACACCGCGGCGCTATCATTATGACACTAAATATAGGAGCACAATTGATTTTCGCTCTATTGAGCACAATGCATGAATGGATATAGATCTGCCGTATGAGGACAGACAAACCCACAGTCTACAATAAGGTTCATTTACTTCCCTTGTTTTAATTAAGCTTCGAACGAGTGCAGCCCGTGTCCCTTTCACTTTTTACAATGTACAAAAAAAGAAATATCTAATTACACGAGTTGTCAGCGGTGTCACAGCTTCCATGGTCTCACACGCCACAGTGATCCATAGATGAAAGCCACTGCTTGGACAGCAAGCGGGAAGAATTATCAAATCTGCCCCCAAATATAACGCAGCAGCTTATGCTCAAGTCAGTAATGCAATAATCCATGAGAGGCATTTCGGCAGGGTAACGCAACACCACATCTACCTAACTCTGGCCCGCAGGGTGAGTATATTTGGCCCGCGACACCAGGCGGGTCCCCCACCCCACCATTGCACTTTCAACTATATCGGCATCCTAGACACGAATACAGTTTAGAGAAACGATGGAGAAGGGAGTGTCACCTCATGTTCCCTCTCCCATCAATCCCCCTCTTTGTCTGACGATTCAGCGCAGCGGCCAGATGACGTCATTACAATGTGCCCGCTGTGCCGAGATGCGATCTGAAGACACTAGAAAGAGGCGGAAGTGAGCATTAATTTTTTTTATAGTATGCAGCCTATTATACAGTATGGAGCACTATGTGGGGCCATTTTACTGCATGGGGCACTATGTGGATCCATTATACTGTATGAAGCACAATGTGGGGCCATTATACTGTATGGAGCACTATGTGAGGCCATTATGTATGGAGAACTATGTGGGGCTATTATACTGTATGGAACACTATGTGGGTCCATTATACTGCATTGATCACTGGGGGGCATTTTACTGTGTGGAGCACTATGTGAGGCCATTATAATGTATGGAGAACTATGTGGGTCCATTATACTGTATGGAGCACTATGTGGGTCCATTATACTGAAAGGATCACTGTTTGGGGGGCATTTTACTGTATGGAGCACTATGTGAGGCCAATATACTGTATGGTGCACTATGTGGGGGACATTATACTGTATGGATCACTATGTGAGGGCCATTATACTATATAGAGCATTATGTGGTAGCCATTATATTGTATGGAGCACTATTTGAGGCCATTATACTGTTTGGAGCACTATGTGGGGGCCATTATACTGTATGCAGCACTATGCGAGCCATTATACCATACGGAGAAGTATAAGAGGACATTATACACTATGGAGCACTATGTGTGGCAAAATATAATGTATGTAAAGCAATGCAGGGGCCATTATACTGTATGGAAGGCAATACTGGGCCCCATTATACTGTATGAAGGACTATGTGGGGCCCACTATACTGTATAGAGCACTTTATATGGCCATTACACTGTATGGAGATTAGAGTTGGGGAATCATACTGTGATGGGATCACCATTCTTTGTCAGGGGGATTGGGGGAGGGGGGAGTACAGTAGTGTCATACCGTGAGTGTGTGGTGGAATTCACTGTAGGGGTATTATACTGTGTTCGGGGGTACTTTTGTTTACATCACACTTTTTTATACGTATTATTCAAGGTGTTTCCATTCACACAAGCGATAATTGTCCTCTGTACTCATGATCAGCGGGTCACTAGTAGTTGGACCCCCAGTAATCATACATTTATCAGCTATGTATTATTCTAATTATTCTAACAGATCTCCTAGATATATAGTGGAGGGAGTATCCACAGGATAGCTGGAAAAAGTGGAAAACCCTTTTAAAAGGGAACTGGTCTTTCAACAGACTTTGCATTAAGTCAAAATAAGAAACTTTGTAATATATCTTTATGGTAAATTTCTGCTTCTTTCTCCGCTAAGGAGCTACTTCGACTATTTACTCCTTCCTCAAGAAGTCACCGATCACTAAAACATATCAAATCCATCTTGTTGAAAATTTGATGAGCTGCCAATAATTAAAGCGTTGGGGTTAGATCTCATATTATACTCTCTGGTGAGAAAAGAGAGGGAGGTGAGAGGAAACAGGCAGTGGGAGACTCACAGAGATCATGTTGAGCATTCTAACAAGCCTTTTACCTCACCCCAGAGCTGTATTCACAACAGAACAGCTCAGTAAAGTTGTACAATGTCCTTCATATTGCTGTTTGTGTGCTGTTGATTTATTCACACATAAATTGTTTCAGTGTTTTTATTGCAGTATTTCACAGTTGAGATCAAAATGGGTCAAAGACCAAAATGCATAAAAAAGTGTACCAAAAACACATACAAAATAACTAATTTCTGCTTACGTTTTCTTGCCGTAGTTGTTCTTTTAATGCCAAAAGAAAAACACAAAAAAGGCTACATTTGTACATATCATTACTAAGAAATGAAAAAGAAGAATCTCTCATGTCTGAGAATAGGAGACATGGTTACAGCAAGTCTCCTCCCACCAGCTCAGAGTCAACTGCTTATCCTGAAAAGTTACTCAAAGTAGAGATATATATCTTGGTACCGCCAGTGGATAGAAAAATATTTAGAATTGAGAGTCCTCAGTGGGTGATACCTTTTAATGGCTAACTGAAAAGAATGGCTATCTTTTCAGTTAGCCATTAAAAGGTATCAACCACTGAGGACTCTCAATTCTAAATATTTTTCAAAAAGTAGAGTTACCCTTTAAAGACTTCATAAAGAAATATAGAGGGGGAAATTAAAACATTATTATCAGATCATAAAATTTTGCGCCGATTTTCCAATGTAAAGCAGATCGTCGTGTCCGTCCGAGTCCTGTAAAAAGCAGCATGCACAACTTCATATATGAACCATAGCCAAACATAAAATGTACATTAGCAAGTGCTCTGGAAACTGCTGATGAAGTGCATTCATTTTGGTATCATTTAATAGCAATGACGCGTCTATGAACTACGGTTGCATAATCTTCAATTCAGAACGTAAAGCTTCATTTTATACAAAGCGTAATTTTTTTTTTTTTTTAAAGAAAATGCCAGTATTTTGACCCATATTTTTCATGCACCAGTTAACTAGAAAATTACAGAACCTGAAGTGTCCTGATAAAATGTATCAAGGGGATAAGAACAACACAGACGTCCCCCCACCGCTGCAAGACTTCTACGGCTAGTGAATGTAAAATGAGGAGGATTTTTTTTTTTGGATGCCACTAAAAAATGAGGAACCGGGAATTGTTAATTGTGTGAAATAATCATTAGAAAACTGAAGATTTGCCCAGGCTAAGGCTGCAGAATGTGTGGTTTTCGACATGCAGCACATTTTTTTTTTTTTCTTTAATTTTGCACAAGCTGGACTGCTTCCCGGCAGCGCATTGATTTGTGGACCACTTCTTAAAACACCCGCAGTGTAATTAAATATTAAGCCCCACTTTGATTTATGCTCTAAGAGGATTACTTGACAAACTAGGAGTAGCTTTCACACATCATCTGGTAAAATGAACTTTTCAATATCATTAAGCCCATCTTATGCGAGCTATGATTAATACTCAGATGTGCGTTTTCCATCCTCCAGACATTATCAGACTATCCTGGTTGCTTATATTCGAGCACAGCCATCAGCTACTTGTGAACGGTGCATGAAGCTTAAGACTACGTTCTCACCTAGAGGACTTCTCTATGGCAAATTGAACACATTTCTCGATAGATGATCTGTGGTTGACACTCAGGATTGACAGGGCAAAGGATGAACATGAATATTAGATACAGTAGTTGTTGGCCAAACTATCGTTGGCCAACAACTCTCTCGACTATCTCACTTCCTTGACCAAGTGACCCTGTGCGCTCTATTTGAGAGCCACTGCCAGAATCATCTGAAGACGGCTTATCCTCCTACCGAACTACAGGATCCAAAGAAAGAATTCCAACTGCTCTTTTCTCATATCCCCAAATAATTTGTAGGGGGTTAGTTGGGAGACCCTCACAGGTATTAGATGGTCATCCGATTCTGCCAAAATGAGTGGATTTGGCTCCCTTTTAGGTAACATACACTCACCAGTTCTAAGCCCACACCTTACCAGCCTTTCCACCATGGCTCCCAGCCCAGTTCTATGCCCACTTCAGACTGGCCTTTGGTCTGGATTTTCTGGAGCCGATTAGGCCCTACAAACCCAGGTAAGGCGCTGTTAGTCCTGGAAAATCTGGACTGATAAAATCAGGAGAACCTAGCGGGAAGCTAAAGTGGCAGGACTGGTGAGGGGCTAACCTAGGACAAGTACGTATTAGAATATATTTTTGGAACCTCTCCAAGGCCTTCAAAAGAATTTAGAAAAATTGTCAGCCAGCTTCCATTTTGCAAAAGTTGTGCAACTCATGTACCAAAAAATTTGGGATTCTGGCAAACCTGAAATTTTGGAAAAATCCTTAAGGATTTTGATTGCTTTAATTTTATTTCATCTTAACCACAGACCACAAGAACCTTGTGATCAGAAATCAATCCAGAGGAGTTCAGAAAAGTTACAATCTCAACTTTACTCATTCTACAGCCAGTAACGGGCAGTAAAACAAAACAGCCTACAAAAGCCAAATTTTGTAAAATTGTTAATGGAAAACAAATGTAAATTCGATTTTTAGCACAAAACATAAGCATTAAAATACTCAGACGCCTTCTCAATCATTATGCCCCACGCAAGTAAAATAACACTTATACTCACTAGTGATGAGTGAGCATGCTCGGCTAAGGTGTTATCCGAGCATGCTCGTGTGCTAACAAGAGTATCTCCGGTGTGCTGGAACACTATGTTCGGCTCCCCGCGGCTGCACATCTCTTGACTGTTCGACAGCTGCAACAAATACAGGTATTGCCTAGCAAACAGACAATCCCTATGCATGTGTTGCGGCTGTTGATCAGCCATGAGACATGCAACAACGGGGACTCAGATAACACCTTATCCGAGTGAATTCGCTCATCACTAGAGGAGTAGTGGAGACCCCTTTGTCTCCACAATCACTGCGGTTCTACCAATAGCTCAGGTCAGGCCGTGGTTAATATTAGATTTACTCTATGAAGAGCGTTCTGTTCTTTTGCTTTATGTCTCACTGAATAGAAAAAAAAAAATCATCTTATTGATGTGAAAGTACCGATTTACAAAGACGGAGGAGCTTAGTTGTCTATTAGGAAGAGAAAACCATTAACTATTTTTTCTTGGAAGTCTGACTGAGTTTTGAAAACTTACAAAATTGACAAGCAATAAAGCAAAAGAGGGGAATTTGGCAAAGTAGAGTATTTATTTCCTTCAATCTTTATTTCTCTATGGGAAAAAAAAAATGAAGTTTCTTTTGCTTCTATGAACTGCGTGAACCTGCGGAGGATCTGAGAAACTATGTTCAAAAACTATGAGTGTGATGTTTAATTAAAGGGATACAGAGATGTTCTCTTTATTACCCAATGTACGAAAATGGGCCATTAATAACTAGGAAGTGGCTCCGGAAAGACTGTCATTAAGAGCAATGCAACATGGACTTCCATAATAACAGTTATTTTATGTTCCATTGCAGAGATGCGCCTAGCATAAGTCAGATATAAGTGGCCAGAACCATATGTTCACAGATATTTATATTTTATTACTTTTTTAGATCATTTTAATTTTTACGCTTTATTAGCTTTAATTCCATACTCCCAAGTGAGTTGGAGATTGGAATGACACCATCCATTTTATAATATAATCTATTGAAAAACAAAACAAAAAATGTCATGTTGGGTACAATCGAGAAAAAAAAAGTGTGTGTGTGTACTGAAAATTATTTAATACTTTGTATAGACACCTCAGATGTGATTTTGGCGCATTCTTCCACACAAACACTCTTAAAATTCTGCAGGTCTCGTGGGCTCCTATAAACTCTGAGCATTAGTTCCTTCCATAAATCTTCTATTGGATTCTCAAGTCAGATGACTGGATGGGCTATTCTAGCAGCTTTCACCTGGTGTCATATATATAGGCAAATCTGGCGGCTGTAAGGCTGCGGTAGCATCGAACGCAGCGAAGAAGCAGTGACCCACAAATTCAAACACAAAAGTCTCTTTTAATGTGTTTCTTCACAGCATTAAAGTCCAATTCACATAATGCATATATCTTCAGTGGATAATATCAGTGACCAGTTTACACCGGTTCAAAGCAATACATATCACATGGCTTTAGATTTGCGGTCCCTAAACAGGCCAGACTTCCCTTGTCCCGTTTCCCTGGATGACCGCACGCCATCTCAGTCTCTATACGTCTCCATACACACAGCCTCATATGTTGCAGACACTACACACACCAGCCCTCCTCTGACTAGTTCTCATGGGTGTCCTGCATCGCTGTATCACAGTCTCTTTACAGATTCTTTACTCACACAGTTGTACACAGTTCAGGATATCCTCCGTATAGCAGCCGGGCACCATATCCACCTGTTTGCAATCGCTGCACATGCTAGACCTCTTTCGGGCACAGGACATCCACCTCCGGGCACAGGACTGTCCACATCCGACTCCTTCGGGCACAGGACATCCACATCCGAGACCAGTACCATGGACGACTTGCATCTCTGTGTACGCTGCAGGTGCCAGGCTATTCAGCTGCCCTGGGTGCTGGCTCTGCTGGCCTGTGCCTCTATGCACTCTGCAGACCAGCACACACCAGACTGACACTGACATGCACCTCGCACACCTGACACGGCATGACACACCTGACCCCCATACCCCTTACTGCAGGGTTTTTAAACACACACACAAACCTGTGGCCTTCAGCCACATGGAAAGCCCGGAACGGAAATCCGTGACTCTCATGCACACCTATGGACTTCATCCGTCTGCATGCACATTCTGGGGAGAACAAACAGCGCCCCCTAGCTGTATCAGAGGCCACAGCCTCACACGGCCCACAAACCACCACTGGGAGTGGTTCACAAGGTAAAATGAAGTCTGTTTGACAGTCTTTGTATGTGGAGGTAAGAAGGCCTCCTGTGTGATGTCTCCAGACTGAGTCGGTATAGTGGATGCCATCGAACCTGTTTCAGAAGTCTTTGTTCTTACTGTTTACTCAGTTTTATTTTCAACATCCAAAGAAATAATTTTTCTAAAAAAATTCATTCAAGACCATGTTTAAAAAATGAGTAAACGTGAGTCTTAGAAGCAAAGCTAAAGTTCTGACTACAAATTTTTGAGTATAAAAGTTCTAATAAAGAAAACCCATTCCCTATTCATGCTATCAGCAATGGCATCTTATGGAAGAGAAATGTCACAAGACCAGAGAAAGAAAATAATGTTTTCATACAAGAAAGGTGAAGGCTACAAGATCAGCAAAGCTTAACTTAAAAAAAAATTAAACAAAAATGGAACTGCAGCCATCAAAAAGAGTTGTCTAGGCCGACCTCAGACGTTAACACCTAAACAGAAGCGTCTTCTCATGCGAAGAGTTGGAAGAAAATCAACATGCATTTCATTGTAGTTTGCTAGAGAAGTAGAAATCCAAACCAGGGTAGTTACTTTGGCACAGTATAGCGTACACTCCAGAGGAGTGCATGGGCGACATCCATGAAAAAAGCCCCTCTCTAAAGCGCACGCATAAAAAGCTAGTCTTCAATTTGCAAAGGTCAATGTTGAAAAATATTATCAAGACTACTGGGACTCTATACTCTGGAGTCATGAGACCAAGGTGAATGTTTTTGCAACTGATGGCTTCAAAACTGTGTACAAAGCTGAGTAGTACAAAGAAAAATCCATGGTGCCTACAGTGAAACATGGTGGTGGCAGTGTCCTTATGTGGGGCTGTATGAGTGCTGCTGGTGACGAGCTACATTTCATTGATGGTATCATTAATTCACAGATCTACTGCTCTATATTGAAAGAGAAGATCACCACTCGGTGGCCTTGGTCTTACTTTTCAAAGAGGGTGTACTCATTTATGCTGGGAACTGTATATATTTTAGTTGGGAAAGGTAACCTAGCACAGTGAAGATGCAGTCCAATCTGCAGGCATATTATAGAGCAGGGGGAACTGAGTGGATTGATATATCGTTTTGTGAGAATAGATTCAGTATAACTTGTCTTTTCATCATTTAATCCTTTGAATTTCCTCAGATTTTCAGTCCAGTAGGCGGTCCTATCAGTGATTGACAGTTATCTAAATGCACACTTATAGAGAGAAAACTGTCAGTCACTAATAGGACCGCCCATCGGACTGGAAATCCCAGAAAGAGCAGAGGATTAAATGATGAAGAAACAGATTATAGTTAATTTTTCCTTACATCAATCTACTCCGCTCTCCCTTCTCTATAACATGGTGCCAACAGATTAAAACATATTTTCATAGTGATTGGTTCCTTTTAAAAAAAAATTTGAAATGTGTGAAAAAAAAAATTACAAAAAATGTTTTCATTTTTCGTTGTTCGAGCTGTCACAGCTTATTTTTTATTTTGCGTGACTAGATTAATTATTTTTTATTAATACCATTTTTGGGGTACATATGATGTGTTGATAGTTTTTTTTTATTTTTAGGGGAAGTAAAGTGACAATAAAAAATGTCAATTTGGGATTATTTATTCTTTATTGAGTTTAGTGTATGCATTAGCTAAATTTATGCTTTCAGAGTTGCAGTATATAGGAAAAAATAAATCTCTTCTGAAGTCCATGAAAAGATCGTGATCCACCAAAACAAGAGAAGTTAGTGGTTCTCTGAATTGGCTCATAGATCGCAGTGCCTAGAAGTAGACTCTTCTCTATGAGGTCCATAGATCCTAATTTAGAATTTTGAAAGGGACAACCCTTTTAAATTATTATAGAGGGGAGTTTTACCTTGCCTAAAGAAATTCTGAAATGTGGAGCACAAGACAACCATCTTATGAAAAAAGATAACCAACATTGATTTTGCTAATCTTTCATGAGATTTTTATACTACCACTATCCTATGAATGGTCAATGACTGTCACGATAATATGTTGAATTTGTAACTTGCTAAATTTTAGCTTTACCAAAATTCACAGAAAGTTAAGAGTGCTCAATGCCCCCGCAACTCGAGTTATGAAAACATTTGTAAATAAATACTAAATTATGAGGTTACCTTTTTGTCTGGCCATGAGGCTTTCAAAACGGCCTGTGTTCTGAAAAATACCAGCAGCTTGCTGTCCTCATCACTCAGATTAAATGCTTGTTCCATAATCTGTAGCACATCGATTCTAGGTTTCACCGGTAGAGAATCATCACTGCAGAACGGCCGTAACCACTCCAAGAGGTCATCAGAAGAGACAAGATTCTCCCTATAAAATAAAAAAGGGGGCAACTCAAAATTTGAATTAAAAAAAAGTCTGGGGCAAATTTATCAAACTTAGGACTCCGGCAGACGTCCATGAAAACTGGCCTGAGCATGGCCCGCAATGCACCCACTGGCCGTGGTTCTCCTAATACGAGAGTGATGCCTTCATATATTTTATTGAAGCTGCCACGATTAAGACAGGAGACAAGCGGCCAATCCGCACATCGTGGTCCATGCTCGGAACAATATGGGAAAAAGCCTCTGCTCCCCATGCCCACCAATGGTCCATCTAGTAGCTGCAGCTCGTGATAAGTAGCCCTGGAAGGTTGACAAGACCCTTGTCAAGTCAGACATTTGCTCTCAGGTTAAAAGGTCCATACTCTACATCGTCTATCACAGTTGCTCACACAACTGGGTCTGATCCTGAGGTATTTTGGACTTCAAGAACAGATACAATTTAGTGGATAATATTTGCATCATTTTGGGTTACCAATGTGACTTTTTTGTGCAACCTATAAAGGTTTTGTTTATTTTTTGATGGCCTCCAGAAAAAATATTGAAAAATGATCTTAATCCAGACACATCCTGATGAAGAGCAACACCCAGTAATAGAAGCCCTAAGGCAGGGATCTGCAATCTGGAGCCACATGTAGCCAATGTCATTCTGTGCAGCCCTCAACCAATGGATAACATCATTTTTTAATGACAAAGAAAAGGAAATGGCGTAGGCACGAGCAGGGATGAGTAATTCCTAGGTATGAGAGAAACCGTGGAAGATCGGGTTCTGTTACCCGACCGAGCTTTAGTCCAAAGTTCAGTTTGGGTACCAGAACTGCACCCAACTTGAACCCGAATCTCTTTGAAATCAATGGACAGCCAAACTTTGGAGCAGGAAAATCTCTCTCCTCTGCGTACTCCAGAACCGTGAAACGGACATCCAGCAGAAGTCCGTGTTTGGAGTTCAGCACTGGACACTAGTTGACCAGTATGAACCCCGATCTTTACCATTTGGGTTTGCTCACCTCTAATAATTACTAATGGTGCACTACGTATCCATCTTTGAAACACTTATGATATCCTGACCCTCCACTAGATGAGGAAATTTTCATAGTAGCTTTAAAGTGAACATGTCAGTTAAAATGCACCTAGAAAACCTGAGTAGGTCAATGAAAAACATTTCAAATGTTATTTATACAGTCCTAATCCGGGAAGCTTTGCATCGTTATTAATGTTTTAATCCAATGCAAATTAGGCTTGGTGGGTGGATCTGTGCACTTGCAGTCCTCGGCGCCTCTCTTCTTCTCCCCATCAGTATCGCCATGGCTTCTTGAATGACAATGGAGACAGAGGCTCTGCTGCATGATGTCATATCTGCTCTCTATTGTCAATCAAGAAGCAGGGGCTGTGCCGGTAGGGAAATTCCAAGAAGAGCTGAGGACAGCAAGTGCACGGATACACACATACAAGTGCACTTACAAGCTTAATAGATTTTTGGCTCAATTGAGCCCCAAATAAGTGACTAAGTATCATCGGAAATATAGTTCCCTGCCCTATCCTGCAGTCCCTTAGGTTTCTTATGTAAATTCTTAACGACAGGAATCCTTTAAAGGAGTAATCAAAGACTCAGCTGCTTCGGCATTTCACATAAATCACAATAGATAGTGAATCAAATAGAAGATGACCCTTATCTCAACAGGTGGGAACATATACAATTCGTACATCACAAATGTCCTAGAGGGTAATACATCTTGTACTGCGGCTTCTAAGATTAAATCTGACAAAGTGGCCCTCGGATCAAAATAGGTTGTGAATCCCAGCCCTAAGGGAACCTCTCAGCAGTTATGGACATTTAGTGTAGCTGTGAGGGCACTAATCCCCAAAAAATGATGGCCAGTCACGAAAAATGTAATGTAGGCCATATGCAAATCATGTTGGAAGTGCACTGTGGGCGTGTCACTGCAATTAAATGGCTTCTTTCTAGAGCCCTTTCAGCATGGATTCTGTCATGACTGACACATCAAATTTCTGTACAAAAGGTATATATTTTTAGAGGGACAAACAGCGCCTATATATATATATATAACTCTACCACTATGACCATATGTAAGATGTGCTAGCCGGTACTCTTTATAAACCTGATGTTGCATGTTCTGATCAGTGTACACAATAACTTTATACAAGACACGTGTGTCGCTATATATTGCGTTGAATTTTAAAAGACTCCGTATGGAATGATGAATATGCTCTCCAAGAACACAAAGGGTGTATTCAGCCATTCAGAGCAGTGAGCTCCTGAATCTTGTGTCACCGTAAAGTGCATCTTGTATGACACATGCTACACTCCATTGATTACAAGGGTCTTCAGAGAACACAGACCATTTCTGCTGGAATCCTATACAACAATCAAATGGTTACCTGCCTGAGCCTTCTGTGCCTGTCCTAGAGATACCTAAAGGGACATTGTTGTGGGATCAGATATAACCTTGGTGATGACTATCCTCTCTGAAGCGCAATAATTAAGTTCCTACGTTCTCCTGTGGTTTTTGCAAACTGTGAGGCAGCCAGTTCTCCTGCCGGTCGGTGCTGCAAGTGTGGCAGATACAACAAACCCGAGAAAACGGGCCCGGCTGTGGCCGCATTTGATAATGTGCAAGGACATGCTGCAAACACATACATGGGCTTTCTTTCTTCAGTTTGAGCAGAACTGGCTTCTATGTATGGTAGAGATGAATTAGTTGTTTCAGGCTATGATTTGAGATTACGGTGCCCTGGTCCATTTTCCATCCATTTGTCTAGTTTTTTCCTCACCGTGTCATCAAGCTTAGGGCTCATTCAGACGTCCGCTTTTTGGGGAGGAAGAGGAGGAGATGCTAGCCTTGTTTTTCACGGATTGCTCTTGTATTTCTAATAATGAATGGGGTTATCCACACGTCCGTGATTTTTCACGGACTGAGCAGTCTGCGCAAATTCGTGGAGACGTCAAATTTTCATTGGCTGAAAGTTGGTAAGACAAGTTTAGGGGTCCATGATAAAATCGTACAATTCTCAGACTGTTTTATAGGAAAAGGTGGATAAACATTTTTTTTCTATTATTCACATACTACAAAAAGTGATGAAACTCAGACCAAACTCCGATGAAACTGGGATGGAAATCGCTGATTAAATTTGTTCCTTCTTTCTCATAGGTGAACAAAAAACTTGATGTGTGAATGAGCCTCATTTGCAACGGGAAAAAAAAGGCTGCTGGAGATTTCTTAGAAACTGGAACAAATGGACCCCCCATGAATGCCATTTGCTTGCGTACAAGGACCAAAGTAGGACGTACCTGCTGTAGTTTTATGCTGTTTGGACAGTGCTACCTCCAACTTAGAAGTTCCAGGGATTCAGTTTACGGTAATTGACAACACAGGGTTCCTAAGGACCTGATTCATCAAGACCAGAGATTTTGTTACTAGTCTTGATGAGGGTGTGCACTGGAGTCAATCACCACTTCGGGAATCTGGAGCATCAGTCAAGTGCTGGGTGCCTCTGGGAAACCTTGCCAGGGCTGGAGAGAGATTTCTGGAGCATTGAACACCACAGCTCGTCACACTCATGCTCCTGTCTCGCCCCAGCTCCGCTAATTTCGTCAGAGCTTGGAGAAACTGACATGAAAATGGCAAGTTGCAAAATTTAGGAGCAACTTTGATTTGCACCTAAATTTTGCAAATTTTCATAGCTTTTATGCCAGAATTCTGATGTGAAAGCTTTGATGAATTGGGTCCTAAGGTCTCTGTTTTCCAACACTCTCCAATGTTTAAAGGAGTGTTCATTTCTTTTATACCCTCATAAATATAGGCGTTCCATGCATACATTTAGAATATATCATAAGTCATAGCTGCATAATAAGTAAAAGACACTCACTGTGTAAATATAAAAAACACAGACAGATGGTTAAGGCCTAACAATGATGAGATGGGATGTTAAGAGTAGTTAGTGGGAATTGTGACTCAAAGTGCCTTCCTGTTTTTTATAAGGACACAATCTATTTTATGTATTTTGGCCTAGGTAGCACAAAGCTCTGACAATCTGATGTATAGCATGACATTGGCAGTTAGGATCGCCCACCTTTTACTGAGACTGGGACATAGATGCTCCACCACAAGGGAAGCTCTTAACGATAATACTTATAGAAGGATGAGTCAATAAATAATAGACCATTAACCATCATATCCAGATGGGCATTCTACAAATTTGCCAACAATAGACGACAGGTTGAGCATTTCCATCATCTCTGTGTGGAACTTACAGCAAACAAGAATGTTATTCAAATGGAAAATTATCATAATTCCATTTAATCTTATAGGATCATATATTTACAAAGCCTACAGACAGAAAGCCAGGAGGAGATATGACATAATGTGAGGGAACAAAAGCACCCGAGCGATGATAGAAATCACAGTCCACATTAATTCACCATGCCCTTTCATCTAAACAGTTATTCTCATACATTATGTGATCGGAGTATTGACCTTTTACAGAGATAAATGTGATGTTAATCTCGGCATGTATAAACTCTACCATCGCTCTACAGATGTGTCTACACAAATTCACTAAACCATAACATGACTGCTGCAACATAATGGAAAAGGACTGTCATGGCAAAACTGACGAAGGTTGGCACGGCACAATGAACACAGGCAGTTATGGCACAATGGACAAACTGTCCCAACACACTAGACAATGACTGTCTTGGCACAATATACGTGGGCCGTCACGGCACAATAGACAAGGGTTGTCATGGCACAATATAAGCGGGCTGTGACAGTACAATAAACACAGACTGTCAGGGCGCATTGGACATGTCGTGTCACAATATCCACGGGCTGTCTTGGCATGACATATGCGGGTTGTCAAGGCACAATACAAAAGGACTGCTACCACATGATAAACACAGGCAGTTACATTACAATAGACAAAAACTGTCCCGGCACAATTAACAGGGTCTATCACGGCACAATGGACATGGACTGTCCCGGCACAATGGACACGGACTGTCCCGGCACACTAGACACGGACTGTCCTGGCACAATAGACACAGACTGTCCCGGCACAATGGACACAGACTGTCCCGGCACAATGGACACGGACTGTCCCGGCACAATGGACACGGACTGTCCCGGCACAATACAAGAAGGTTGCTACCGCATGATAAACGCAGGCTGCCATAGTACAATAGACACGGACTGCCACGGCACAATGGAAATGAGCTGTCCTGCCACAGACTGTCATATCACAATAGATATTGGTTCTCATGGCATGAAAGAAAAATGTGCATCCATTGGCGAGCTGCGGCTGCAGAAACCTCACCCGTAAAAGGTTAAGATGTACAATAACACGTTCTACTTGTTCAATTTTTTTTCACCTTGAGTTCAACTAAGATAATACTCTCTCTGTTGTACTTCACACATGTAGAGACTATTTCCCGCCTTGATTTTCACGGCACTACAGGCGCAGACTTACGAAACCTTGTACCCATAGACACTCAGTCCATACGAGGGATGCCGGAGCATGATTTGTGCAGGTTTGCAGTTAGAAGTGTATCAATAGGAAGTAAACATTTTGCAATTGTATAACTCTTCCATTTTCAGGTGTTCTAGTTCATTTTAACACATACTTGATAGACCATCATCTACAAGTGAGACTTTCGCATTTCCTAATGTACAAGGGTGGCTACGAAAGTAGTAACTCCGATCTTATTGTGTTGATCTAAGTCTGAGCCGGACGTCGGGGGTGTTTTAGTAAAGACTGAACCTACCCATTAATATCCTGTTAAATTTGTTGCCATCCGACAGATAGCATCTGAGGAGCAGCTTCCCAAAAAGGAGTCTCACACAGATGGGCATACGAAACAGAGGTGTGTCATTGAATTTCTACATGCCAGAAACAATTGCATCCATTGACATCCATTGCCACTTGCTGGATGCTTTATCAGAAGATACAGTAGATGTCAGCATGGTTAGGTGGTTGGTGGTTTGCTTCGAAAGTGAAAAAAAATCCCTGCACAGGTGTCAACTCTCAACATGATGAGCGCCTCGATCTGCTCATCCATAATCAGTGAATTACAACAGGGGAGAAGGTACAAAGCTTAATGTTGGCTTTTATGCATTGGTGTAGAAATTGGCAACATTGAGTTATCGGAAATTTGTGCCAGATTGTCCTGCCAATGCTTACAAAGGAACAGCATCTGTCAGGCTCTGCTGAACCAATGAGCCCAGCGCAAAATGTGGCTGGCCTGTGCTACCACATCCACGATATAGTCAGAATTTGATGCCTTCAGAACTTCCATCTCTTTAGGCCAATGAAAAATGGACTACGAGGATAACATTTTCCAGACAATGATCATCACAGGTGTAAAAAAAAAAATAAAATGTGGTTTCACTACTCTAGTTCAGATTTTTAAGAACGTGGCATGCAAGCTCTTGTTCAACACTGGCGAAAATACATAACTAATGGTGGGGACTATGTGAAAAAAGAAGAAATTAATCTAAATTATTACTCTAATCAACCTTGCCATGCTCTCTGTAACCTCAGATTCCATGTAAACTAAAACTATTAATCTGAAACAAGCATCTAGGAGGCACAAGTGTGAATGAAAAATGTGTAAGTCAAAGGTTTCCTTTGACTATTTATGGCTCCACGGCCCACGGAAGAAAGAAACCCGTGTATTCTTGGAGCAGGTGATAAGAATGAATATCTATCTATATATATATATATATGTGTGTATATATATATATATATATATATATATATATATATATATATATATATATATATATATATATATATATATATATATATATATACATACATATATACACTCACCGGCCACTTTATTAGGTACACCATGCTAGTAACGGGTTGGACCCCCTTTTGCCTTCAGAACTGCCTTAATTCTTCGTGGCATAGATTCAACAAGGTGCTGGAAGCATTCCTCAGAGATTTTGGTCCATATTGACATGATGGCATCACACAGTTGCCGCAGATTTGTCGGCTGCACATCCCAAAGATGCTCCATACAAGGCAGGATGGATCCATGCTTTCATGTTGTTTACGCCAAATTCTGACCCTACCATCCGAATGTCGCAGCAGAAATCGAGACTCATCAGAGATCAGTTCAGAGATGCTCTTAGGCCTACCTTGGTTGTAACGGGTGGCGATTTGAGTCACTGTTGCCTTTCTATCAGCTCGAACCAGTCTGCCCATTCTCCTCTGACCTCTGGCATCAACAAGGCATTTCCGCCCACAGAACTGCCGCTCACATCACCTTTCTTCCCCATACTGATGCTCGGTTTGAACTGCAGGAGATTGTCTTGACCATGTCTACATGCCTAAATGCACTGAGTTGCCGCCATGTGATTGGCTGATTAGAAATTAAGTGTTAACAAGAAGTTGGACAGGTGTACCTAATAAAGTGGCCAGTGAGTGTATATATATATATATATATATATATATATATATATATATATATATATATATATTGCATCAGGTATTCTGGAATATGTATAGTAGTATATAGGACAGCCCACACAGTATATAACAGCCCACGTAGTATATAACACAGCTCACGTAGTATATAACACAGCTCACTTAGTATATTGCCCAGCCATGTAGTATATTGCACAGCCACGTAGTTTATAGCACAGCCCACGTAGTATATAGCACAGAGACATAGTATATAACACAGGCCACGCAGCATATAACACAGCTCACGTAGTATATAACACAGCTCACTTAGTATATTGCCCAGCCATGTAGTATATTGCACAGCCACGTATATGGCACAGCCCACGTAGTATATAGCCCAGAGACGTAGTATATAGCCCAGAGACGTAGTATATAACACAGCCCACGTAGTATCTAACACAACCCACGTAGTATCTAACACAGCCCACGTAGTATCTAACACAGCCCACGTAGTATCTAACACAGCCCACGTAGTATCTAACACAGCCCACGTAGTTTCTAACACAGCCCACGTAGTATCTAACACAGCCCACGTAGTATCTAACACAGCCCACGTAGTATCTAACACAGCCCACGTAGTATCTAACACAGCCCACGTAGTATCTAACACAGCCCACATAGTATCTAACACAGCCCACATAGTATCTAACACAACCCACGTAGTATCTAACACAGCCCACGTAGTATCTAACACAACCCACATAGTATCTAACACAGCCCACGTAGTATATAGCACAGCCACGTAGTATATAACACAGCCACGTATTATATAACACAGCCACGTAGTATATAACACAGCCACGTAGTATATTGCACAGCCATGTAGTATACTGCACAGCCACATAGTATATAACACAGTCCACGTAGTATATAGCAGAGACGTAGTATATAACACAAACACAGGCCACACAGTATATAACACATCACACATCGTATATAACACAGCCCACATAGTATCAAACACAGCCCACGTAGTATATAGCAATGTGTAGCAATAAACTTGGCAAACACCAATACGTAGATGCAGTGAAAAACTGGTTTTTTTAATGCTGTAGAGTACATACAGTAGTAGTAGATGTTTCGGTCTATACATATATATATATATATATATATATATATATATATATATATATATATATATACTGCTGAAAAAAACTAAGGGAACACTTAAACAACGGAATATAACTCCAAGTAAATCAAATTTCTGTGAAATTAAACTGTCCAATTAGGAAGCAACACTGTTTGACAATCAATTTCACATGCTGTTGTGCATATGGAATAGACAACAGATGGATATTATTGGTAATTATCAAGACACCCTCAATAAAGGAGTGGTTCTGCAGGTGGGGACCGCAGATCACATCTCCGTACCAATGCTTTCTGGCTGATGTTTTGGTCACTTCTGAATATTGGTTGTGCTTTCACACTCGTGGTAGCATGAGATGGACTCTACAACCCACACAAGTGGCTCAGGTAGTGCAGCTCATCCAAGATGGCACATCAATGCAAGCTGTGGAAAGGAGGTTTGCTGTGTCTGTCAGCGTAGTGTCCAGAGGCTGAAGGCGCTACCAGGAGAAAGGCTAGTACACCAGGAGACGTGGAGGGGGCCCATAGGAGGGCAACAACCCAGCAGCAGGATCGTACCTCCGCCTTTGTGCAAGGAGGAACAGGAGGAACACTGCCAGAGCCCTGCAAAATGACCTCCAGCAGGCCACAAATGTGAATGTCTGCACAAACGGTTAGAAACCAACTCCATGAGGATGGTCTGAGGGCCCGACGTCCACAGATTGGGGTTGTGCTCACAGCCCAACACCGTGCAGGATGCTTGGCATTTGCCACAGAACACCAGGATTGTCAAATTCGCCACTGGCGCCCTGTGCTCTTCACAGATGAAAGCAGGTTCACACTGAGCACATGTGACAGAGTCTGGAGATGCCGTGGAGAGTGATATGCTGCCTGCAACATCCTTCAGCATGACCAGTTTTGGCAGTGGGTCAGTAATGGTGTAGGGTGGCATTTCTTTGGAGGGCTGCACAGCCCTTCATGTGCTCGCCAGAGGTAGCCTGACTGCCATTAGGTACCGAGATGAGATCCTCAGACCCCTTGTGAGACCATATGCTGGTGCGGTTGGCCCTGGGTTCCTCCCAATGCAGGACAATGGCAGACTTCATGTGGCTGGAGTGTATCAGCAGTTCCTGCAAGATGAAGGAATTGAAGCTATGGACTGGCCCGCCCATTCCTCAGACCTGAATCCGATTGAGCACATCTGGGACATCATGTCTCGCTCCATCCACTAATGTCACGTTGCACCATAGACTGTCCAGGAGTTGGCGGATGCTTTAGTTCAGGTCTGGGAGGAGGTCCCTCAGGAGACCATCCGCCGCCTCATTAGGAGCATGCTCAGGCGTTGTACAGTAAGGAGGTCATACAGGCACGTGGAGGCCACACACAATACTGAGCATCTTTTCCTTGTCATGAGGCATTTCCACTGAAGTTGGATCAGCCTGTAATTTGATTTCCACTTTCATTTTGAGTACCATTCCAAATCCAGACCTCCATGGGATATTCATTTTGATTTACACTGATAATTGTTATGTTTTATTGTTCTGAACACATTCCACTATGCAATGAATAAAAATTTACAACTGAAATATTTCATTCAGAGATATATAGGATGCGGTATTTTAGTGTTCCTTTTATTTTTTTGAGCAGTGAATATATACAGTGCCTTGTGAAAGTACTCGGCCCCCTAGAACGTTTCAACCTTTTCCCACATATCATGCTTCAAACATAAAGATACCAAATGTAAATTTTTGGTGAAGAATCAACAACAAGCGGAACACAATTGTGAAGATGAACAAAATTTATTGGTTATTTTATATTTTGTGAAAATTCAAAAACTGAAAAGTGGGGTGTGCAATATTATTCTACCTCTTTATCTTAATACTTTGTTGCGCCAACTTTTGCTGCGATTACAGCTGCAAGTCGCTTGGGGTATGTCTCTATCAGTTTTGTACATCGAGAGACTGAAATTCTTGCCCATTCTTCCTTGGCAAACAGCTCGAGCTCAGTGAGGTTTGATGGAGATCGTTTGTGAACAGCAGTTTTCAGCTTTTTCCACAGATTCTCGATTGGATTGAGGTCTGGACTTTGACTTGGCCATTCTAACACCTGGATACTTTTATTTGTGAAACATTCCATTGTAGATTTTGCTTTATGTTTGGGATCGTTGTCTTGTTGGAAGACAAATCTCCGTCTCAGTCTCAGGTCTTTTGCAGACTCCAACAGGTTTTCTTCAAGAATGGTCCTGCATTTGGCTCCATCCAACTTCCCATCAATTTTACCATCTTCCCTGTCCCTGCTGAAGAAAAGCCCAAACCATGATGCTGCCACCACCATGTTTGACAGTGGGGATGATGTGTTCAGGGTGATGAGTGGTGTTGCCTTTACACCAAACATATCGTTTGGCATTGTTGCCAAAAAGTTTGATTTTGGTTTCATCTGACCAGAGAGCACCTTCTTCCACAAGCTTGGTGTGTCTCCCAGGTGGCTTGTTGCAATCTTTAAACAACACTTTTTATGGATATCTTTGAGAAATGGCTGTCTTCTCGCCACTCTTCCATAAAGGCCAGATTTGTGCAGTGTACGACTGATAATTGTCCTATGGACAGACTGTCCCACCTCAGCTGTAGATCTCTGCAGGTCATCCAGAGTGATCATGGGCCTCTTGGCTGCATCTCTGATCAGTCTTCTCCTTGTTTGAGATGAAAGTTTAGAGGGACGGCCGGGTCTTGGTAGATTTGAAGGTATGATACTCCTTCCATTTCAATATGATTGCTTGCACAGTGCTCCTTGGGATGTTCAAAGTTTTGGAAATCATTTTGTATCCAAATTCAGCTTTAATCTTCTCCACAACAGTATCACTGACCTGCCTGTTGCGTTCCTTGGTCTTCATGATGCTGTGCTTCAAACAGAACCCTGAGACTATCACAGAGAAGGTGCATTTATACGGAGACTTGATTACACACAGGTGGATTATATTTATCATCATTAGGCATTTAGGACAACATTGGATCATTCAGAGATCCACAATGATCTTCTGGAGTGAGTTTGCTGCACTGAAAGTAAAGGCGCCGAATAATATTGCACACCCCACTTTTCAGTTTTTGAATTTCCACAAAAATTTAAAATAACCAATACATTTCGTTCAACTTCACAATTGTGGTCCACTTGTTGTTGATTCTTTACCAAAAATTTACATTTGGTATCTTTATGTTTGAAGCATGACATGTGGGAAAAGGTTGAAAAGTTCCAGGGGGCCGAATACTTTCGCAAGGCATTGTGTATATGCATATATCACATTTGTAGTAATATGAGCTATGAAACTGTTTTCTTGCTTTTTTTTTTTTCTTTTCGTTTTAATTAATCAAACTTCTATTAAAGCCACATGATAAATCATTTAAATAGTCTCACGAGAACCCGGGCTTATAAAATAATTATTTCTGTGATGACAGCAAGACGACAACATTTAATACTTGAAAAAGATGGCTGGATGGGGACCCAACCCACCATCTGGACGTGAATGAGAAACGACACCGTGCGTGTGATATAATGCACCATTACAGCTAACACAATATGCTCAAAGATCAGTAAAAGAGAATACAGTGGGGAGTTGGTCGAAGGAAAATGTTATTCTTATTGTTGTGTCAAGGAAAATGCATAATATGCTGTTTGCTGAATATCAGTAGAGTTGAATAATGCAACGAAAAAAATCTGAGTTTAGAAAAATACACAGGCACAATTTTTTGTTTTGCTGCCTACCATGAGCAAGAGGCGGCTGATGGGGGCATTCATCGATGGCGCCTGCGCTATGAATAAATGAAAAAACAGTTCCCCTGTATTTTTAATAATCAGCCAGGCAAAACTGACAGCTATGCGATGCAACCCTCAGCTGTCAGCTTTAGGCATAGGCTGATGGGGTAGTAGTCCAATCAGCCGTTGCCTGTGATCGGAGGTAAACTTTTGACCTCCGGTCACAGCTGCGGGCTCGCGCTGTCATCTGACAGTGAGCGAGCCGTGGATCTCTGACCGGCGGTCTTAATCTTACCGCCGATCATAGCTGCCAGTGTTTCTCTCGCTGTCATGGTGCTTGGGGAGCCAAACCCAAACTAACACGGATTTCCTGGTGAAGTCAAGGTTCGGAGTTTGTGCCCAAATAGTAGGTGTTCGGTACGGACACCAAACTTTAGTCTTCGGGTTCGCCCAAATTTACTTGTGAGATTAAAAATCATATTTACGTCACTACTAGTGATGGGCAATCGTGCCTGCATAACGTGTTATCCAAGTAGCTTGGGCGTGCTCTAGTAATAAGTTCAAGTCCCTGCAGCTGCATGTTTTCTGGCTGTTAGTCACAACACATGCAGGGATTGCTTGTTTGTTAGGTAATCCCCGCATGTGTTGTGACTAACAGCCAGAAAACATGCAGCTGCAGGGACTTGAACATATTTTTCGAGCACGTCCAAGATACTCATTATCCAAGCACGTTCGCTCATTACTAGGCACTACGCATAGATGACACGTTTAGGCCATGTGCACACGTTCAGGATTTTTACCGTTTTTTTCGCGTTTTTTCGCTATAAAAACGTGATAAAAACGCGAAAAAAACGCTAACCTATGCCTCCTATTATTTACAAGGTATTCCGCATTTTTTGTGCAAATGTTGCGATTTTTTCCGCGAAAAAATCGCATAGCGGAAAAAAAAGCAACATGTTTAAAAATGCGGAATTGCAGGGATTCCGCACACCTAGGAGTCCATTGATCTGCTTACTTCCCGCACGGGGCTGTGCACACCATGCGGGAAGTAAGCAGATTATGTGCGGTTGGTACCCAGGGTGGAGGAGAGGAGACTCTCCTCCACGCACTGGGCACCATATAACTGGTCAAAAAATAAGAAATAAAATAAAAATTAGTCCTATACTCACCCTCGATGTCCCGCGCAGTGTTCCCGCCTCACCGCTGTACGCTGCCGTTCGGTTCCTGTAGCTGATGTGCGGCGAAGGACCTTGCCGATGACGTCACTGTCCTGTGATTGGTCGTGAGCGGTCATGTGACCGCTCACGTGACCGTGACGTCACGGAAGGCCCTGTGCGCACAGACCAGCTATAGGAAGACGAACGGACGCCGCTTATGAGATGTCTGGGTGAGTATAAGCATTTTTTTATTTTTTTTATTATTTTTAAACATTCTATCTTTTACTATAGATGCTGCATAAGCTGCATCTATAGTAAAAAGTTGGTCACACTTGTCAAACAGTATGTTTGACAAGTGTGACCAACTTGTCAGTCAGTTTTCCAAGCGATGCTACAGATCGCTTGGAAAACTTTAGCATTCTGCAAGCTAATTACGCTTGCAGAATGCTAAAAAAAACGCGAAAAAAACGGAAAAAAAACCGCAAAAAAAAAAATGCGGATTTCTTGCAGAAAATTTCCGGTTTTCTTCAGGAAATTTCTGCAAGAAATCCGCAACGTGTGCACATGGCCTTAGGGTAAAGTTTTGTGATGAGCGAGTATGCTTGTTACTTGTATTTCTCTGAGCAGGTTCGGGCGGTCTTCAAGTATTTGTATGTGCTCGGAGATTTAGTTTAGGACGACGTAGCTGCATGAGTTGCGGCTGCTAGACCCCCACATGTATTCATGTTGTCTAGCAGCCGCAAATCATGCAGCTACGTCGTCCTAAACTAAATCTCTGAGCACGCCAAAATACTTGGAGACCACCTGAGCATGCTTGGAGAAACCCGAGTAACGAGCATACGCGCTCATCACTAGTAAAGTTATGATTGGCAACACATCCCCTTATGATTGGTTCAGACTGCAGCTCTTCTCCACCATCTGCAGCTCTGCCTTCTTACATTAGTACAGTAGGAAGTATATAATATGCACAAGCACAAAATACATTCTCCGTGGGGAATTAAACAAGTATTTTTGTAGAAAGAAAAATGGCAACTTTTTACCAGTTCACGCTCCTCTTGCCGCTTATAAAAACTGTATTGGAAAGAGGATGTGGTGAGATAGGGAATAATAATAATAATAATCATCTTTATTTATATAGCGCCAACATATTCTGCAGCGCTTTACAATTAAGCGGGGACAATAGGGAAATAAGATTTAAAGGAAATCTGTCAGTAAGATTTACCACCAAACCTCAGTTACGGACTGTAGGGGTTTGTGCTCACTCAGCTGCCCCTGAGGAGGCGGTTTACATGCAATAGTCCATGAAAAACAGTCCATTTAGCCCTGCGGATCTGCCCGCTCAGGGCAGCGTCTTTAACAACACAAACTGGAGGTCTCATCACCTCCAGCCACAGACACTAAATGAGACTCGGCCTCCATTATATCTGCCAAACCACGATCCTGGGGTTGGGAGATGTGAGCCGTCATTCCCACCCATCTCTTATGACAGCTTGGAAAACCCGGCCCTGGAATGGCCCAAATAACTCGCTCAGCACTATAGGTGCTGGAGCATACTTCCGAGCGCACATCACCGAAGCGAACAGCCATAATTATATGATTACACTTATCTCCCCTCAAGGACTTGTCCGGCGGCCATCTTACAGGACATACAGGTGAATTTGCATGTTCATTCAGAGCACTTAAGAAGACACTGCTTCCTGAGGTTGTTTCCCTACCCAGAACCATCCTCTTTAGCTTGATTGATGGCTCACGCTCTGATTTCCTATTCTGGAGGACAGTAGACAGTAAGCTCCCAATCAAGCTAAAGAGGCTCCAGCTGGGCAGGAAAACAACTTCAGAGGGCAGCTGTTCTTTAAGTGCTCTGTCATGCCCAGAGAACTTATCGGAACATTTGCATACCAATGAAACTGCTAATTATTTAGGAATGCAGTAACAGATAGAAGATATAAAGGTGTCAATGGATTGAAGACCTGCATATCATGTATGCGGTTTGGGGGGTTGAGGAAAGGAAGATGTTAGATTCTCTTGAAGGCAAATTTATAAGCTGCAACTTTTTAAAAAGTCCCTGTTCTCCGTCCAGTATGACAAGGTGTCAGGAAAAAGAATAAATGACTACATTACAGCTTTAAAATTCAAAATGTGCCACACTTTGAAGAATTTGGCACAAATAATGGTAATGTAACCTCCAGCAACATGGACTTCAATTAATCATCTCATGATACATTGATGCCTTGAAATAGAACAGATAAAAGTAAACATTTGGCTGCCATTTGTAATTGCAATAAAATGTGTAAGGTTCTCTTCAAAAATGTCCATTCTACTAGGGGAGTTCTAAAAACTTTGCGAGGTGATAATGGAATTTCTAAGCTTATTCCTACATTCCAGACAGTTTGAGAGGAAAGCCGGGTGTGATGCCGCTTGTGTATGACACCTTGTTTGATTTGGTTTAGAATTATTTATAAGAGTATTTATTATTAACATGGTGTAAAGTGTAGAAATCAGAACAGATTTCAGGATGTAAGGAGAGGACATACTACACGGCCTTGCTGAGACAGCAATCACAATCCATGCCGGGGACGGCTACAGCCCTGGGTGCATTGACGGATGACACTAAAAGCGGAAATTCTAAAAAAGCGCACACACATATGGACACATTTTGTTGTTAAAGTTGCAAACCTAAACTTCTATATCACTGCTTTATAAAAGTGAATTTTTCACATAACTACAGGTGCGTCTCACAAAATTAGAATGTCAAGAAAAAGTTAATTTATTTCAGTTCTTCAAAACAAAAAGTGAAACTCCTATATTATATAGAGTCATTACAAACAGAGTGATCTATTTCAAGTGTTTATTTCTGTTAATGTTGATGATTATGGCTTACTACCAATGAAAACCCAAAAAGTCATTATCTCAGTAATTTAGAAAATTAACAAAAACACCTGCAAAGGCTTCCTAAGCATTTATAAAGGTCCCTTAGTCTGTTTTAGTGGCTCCACAATCATGGGGAAGACTGCAGAGGACAGATGTCCAGAAGGCAGTCACTGACACACTCCACAAGGAGGGGTAAGCCACAAAAGGTCATTGCTAAAGAAGCTGGCTGTTCACAGAGTGCTGTATCCGAACATATTAATGGAAAGGTGAGTGGAAGGAAAAAGTGTGATAGAAAAAAGTGCACAAGCAACCGGGATAACCGCAGCCTTGAAAGGATTGTTAATAAAAGGCCATTCAAACATTTGGGGGAGATCCACAAGGAGTGGACTGCTGCTGGAGTCATTGCTTCAAGAGCCACCACACAGACGTATCCAGGCCATGGGCTACAAGTGTCACATTCCTTGTGTCAGGCCACTTGTGACCAATAGACAATGCCAGAAGCGTCCTACCTGGGCCAATGAGAAAAAGAACTGGACTGTTGTCAGTGGTCCAAGGTGTTGTGTTCAGATGTAAGTAAATTTTGCGTTTCATTTGGAAATCAAGGTCCCAGAGTCTGGAGGAAGAGTGGAGGCGCCACAATCCAAGCTGCTGGAGGTCTAGTGTGAAGTTTCCACAATCAGTGATGGTTTGGGGAGCCATGTCATCTGCTGGTGTAGGTCCACTGTGTTTTATCAAGACCAAAGTCAGCGCAGCCGCCTACCAGGAAATTTTAGAGAACTTCATGCTTCCCTCTGCTGACAAGCTTTTTGGAGATGGAACTTTCATTCTCCAGCAGGACTTGGCACCTGTCCACACTGACAAAAGTACCAATACCTGGTTTACAAACAACAGTATCACTGGGCTTGATTGGCAGCAAACTTGCCTGACCTTAACCCCATAGAGAATCTATGAGGTATTGTCAAGAGGAAGATGAGAGACACCAGACCCAACAATGCAGACGAGCTGAAGGCTGCTATCAAAGCAACCTGGGCTTCCATAACCCCTCAGCAATGCCAAAGGCTGATCGCCTCCATGCCACACCGTATTGATGCAGTAATTGATGCAAAAGGAGTCCCGACCAAGTATTGAGTGCATTTACTGAACATGCATTCCAGTAGGCCAACATTTCGGATTTTAAAATCATTTTTCAAGCTGGTGTTATAAAGTATTCTAATTTACTGAGATAATGACTTTTGGGATTTCATTGGCTGTAAGCCATAATCATCAACATTAACAGAAATAAACACATGAAATAGATCACCCTGTGTGTAATGACTCTATGTAATATATGAGTTTCACTTTTTGTATTGAAGAACTGAAATGAACTTTTTGATGAAATTCTAATTTTGTGAGAAGCACCTGTATATCACAGCGTTAAGAGTATTTAACCAGGTCTAACGTGTATTGACTATAAATTGTATTGAAAAATTATCAAATGAATTGCAAATTTATTACTTGCCATGAAAATGAAAGTAAAGGGGTGGCCCGAAACTAATACTAATTTTCATCTTAAATGTCTATTTATTTTAATATAATAGTTTTTCTAATATGGTTTACTTAAAAAGTCCCTACTGGTCCCTCTGCTAAACTATAAATATACAGTATATATATATATGTTTGGTTTTTATACTTTTTTCCATTTTGGTATCATTTAGAATGCAGTCTGCATGTTTTGTGCACATGGTGCGTTTTTTTTTCCGCAAAAAAACGCATCGTGGTAAAAAAAGCAGCATGTTCATTAATTTTGCGGATTTTCCGCAATTCTATGTATTTGGAAAAAAAACGTGAAAAAAACGCATATGGTTTTCTGGCAGAAATGTCCGTTTTTTGTCAGGAAAATTTCTGCAAGAAATCCTGACGTCTGCACATACCCTTAAGATTGCACTTTTGTTTTTCTTATACTTTTGTACCATTTTATATGGTGATTATGTGTCAAGACTTTGGGCACCAAATCAATGGAGTCTGTTTATTTGAAGTGTCTGAGAAGCGCTTTCTTCACAAACCCCAGATTCTCACCACAGGGAATGTTGTTTGCCAGTCAAGCAATTTGTCAATAGCCTAAAAGTACAAAATAATCTCCATTTTAATGAGGAAAGAAGCACCAGACAGACAATAGATAAAGGTGAGCAGGAAATGTCAACCACCTGTATATAATTTAAACAATGACATTTCTAAATGCGCCAGGATGAGCAATCAACATGAAATATGACTACATGCAATATTGACTATATAATAATGGAGTAAAGGCCACAAAAAATATTAATGGTAAGAATAAAACATTCACACTGCATTTTTTTTTAAACGTGTACTTTGAAGCGGATCTGCTGCAAAATCCACATCAAAGATGATTCAAAGCAGTTTTTGATGTGGATTTCGAAATGGATCTGCTACAAAATCCATGTAAAAAAGTAAGACTCTTGTAGACCAGTCATAAAGGGAATATGTCAACAGGTTTTTGCTATGCAATCTGACAGCAGCATAACGCAGAGACCCTGATTCCAGCGATGTATCACTTGGTTTACTGGGTGCAGCAGTTGTGATAAAATCACAGTTTTCCTTGCTGTAGATCTAGCAGAGCTCAGAATGCTGAGCCTTGTATAACCCCGCTCTACACCACTATTTCTGCTAAACGGAGATTGGAGAAGGTGGTGAAACGGTCCCATGGCAATATTTATATCTCCGCTATCTTAACGACACCTGCAGCCAATCAATTGTGACAACGGTTGTGTGCGGTACTTACGGTAATCACTGCTGTGGCCACTGATTGGCTGTAGTGATCATGTGTCAATATAGAACGTCATTATTGCTGCAATATAACAGAAATCATGGGGGACTTTGGTGCATTGGTGCTCGATTATATGGCTAATTTATTTTTAAGATCGACTGTCATTTAAACACATTTACAGCCTATTTTTTTTATTATTTATATTAATTCATTTTATGAGGAGCTGGACAACTCAATTGTAAAAGGTGTCTGTGTAACTGTATAGAATTTGATCGCTGCTACGTCCTGTGATCACAGCAGCATTTACACTCATTTACTCAGGAAGTCTCTAAAGTCAGAAAGGGTGTTCGTTTACTAAAAGAGAGGAGGACTGGCAAGTGCACAGGCTGTATACACAGACAGGAAATGATCTTCCAGCTGATTGCTCTCTCATATACTCGGGAATAATCCTGTGTTCTGTATGAGAGAGCCGCTGTCAGATTCATTCTATTCCCCAAAATCATTCATTGAGGCCTCCATATGCTTTACAGTGACAACGATCCCACCGATAGCAGCAGGTTCCGCCGACTTTCGTCTAATGTGTATGGTGGCCTTTACATGAGCTAGCAGGCTTGTAGAAACATTATCTGGTCACCCGACGGCAAGTGAATTAGTGATTTGAAATTGAGAAGGACACAAATAAATAAATTATATATTATATATATACATACATATATACATACATATATATATACATATATATACATATATATATATATATAGGTCCCTTCCTCAGCCCACAATCTACTAAAACTCTTATGCATGCTCTCATCATCCCCCACCTCGATTACTGCAACACCCTCCTCTGTGGCCTCCCTGCTAACTCTCTTGCACCACTCCAGTCTGTCCACAACTCTGCTGCCTGGCTAATCCACCTCTCCCCTCGCTACTCCCCATTTCTCCCCTCTGCAAATCCCTCCACTGGCTCCCAATTCCCCAACGAATCCAGTTCAAACTACTAACACTGATCTACAAAGCCATCCACAACCTGTCCCCTCCCTATATCTCTGAACTAATCTCCCACTATCTTCCCTCACGTAATCTTCGATCCTCCCAAGACCTCCTACTCTCCTCCACACTTATTCGCTCCTCACACAACTGCCTCCAAGATTTCCCATCCTCTGGAACTCCACGCCTCAACACGTCCGATTATCCACCACCCTGGGATCCTTCAGACGGAACCTGAAAACCCATCTCTTTAGGAAAGCCTCCAGCCTGCTATAAATAAATATATATATATATATATATATATATATATATATATATATATATATATACACACACACACAGTTAGGTCCATATATATTTGGACAGAGACAACCTTTTTCTAATTTTGGTTATAGACATTACCACAATTAATTTTAAACAAAACAATTCATATGTAGTTGAAGTTCAGACTTTCAGCTTCCATTTGAGGGTATCCACATTAAAATTGGATGAAGGGTTTAGGAGTTTCAGCTCCTTAACATGTGCCACCCTGTTTTTAAAGGGACCAAAAGTAATTGGACAATTGACTCCAAGGCTATTTCATGGACAGGTGTGGGCAGTCCCTTCATTATGTCATTCTGAATTAAGCAGATAAAAGGCCTGGAGGTGATTTGAGGTGTGGTGCTTGCATTTGGAAGGTTTTGCTGTGAAGTAAACATGCGGTAAAGGAGCTCTCCATGTAGGTGAAACAAGCCATCCTTAAGCTGCGAAAACAGAAAAAAAAACATCTGAAAATTTGCTACAATATTAGGAGTGGCAAAATCTACAGTTTGGTACATCCTGAGAAAGAAAGAAAGCACTGGTGAACTCATCAATGCAAAAAGACCTGGGGCCCACAGAAGACAACAGTGGTGGATGATCGCAGAATAATCTCCATGGTGAAGAGAAACCCCTTCACAACACCCAACCAAGTGACCAACACTCTCCAGGAGGTCGGCGTATCAATATCCAAATCTACCATAAAGAGAAGACGGCATGAAAGTAAATACAGAGGGTTCACTGCATGGTGCAAGCCACTCATAAGCATCAAGAATAAAAGGCTAGACTGGACTTTGCTAAAAAACATAAAAAAAAGCCAGCACAGTTCTGGAAGAACATTCTTTGGACAGATGAAACCAAGATCAACCTCTACCAGAATGATGGAAAGAGAAAAGTATGGCGAAGGCGTGGTACAGCTCATGATCCAAAGCATACCACATCATCAGTAAAACATGGTGGAGGCAGTGTGATGGCTTGGGCATGCATGGCTGCCAGTGGCACTGGGTCACTAGTGTTTATTGATGATGTGACACAGGACAAAAGCAGCCGTATGAATTCTGAGGTCTTCAGAGCCGCCATACTGTGTGCTCAGATCCAGCCAAATGCAGCCAAACTGGTTGGTTGTCGTTTCATGCTACAGATGGACAATGACCCAAAACATAAAGCCAAAGCAACCCAGGAGTTTATTAAAGCAAATAAGTGGAATATTCCTGAATGGCCAAGTCAGTCATCTGATCTCAACCCAATTGAGCAGCATTTCACTTGTTAAAGACTAAACTTCAGACAGAAAGGCCCACAAACAAACAGCAACTGAAAACCACTGCAGTGAAGGCCTGGCAGAGCATCAAAAAGGAGGAAACACAGCGTCTGGTGATGTCCATGAGTTCAAGACTTCAGGCAGTCATTGCCAACAAAGGATTTTCAACCAAGTACTGAAAATGAACATTTTATTTACAATTATTTAATCTGTCCAATTACTTTTGGTCCCTTTAAAAACAGGGTGGCACATATTAAGGAGCTGAAACTCCTAAACCCTTCATCCAATTTTAATGTGGATACCCTCAAATGAAAGCTGAAAGTCTGAACTTCAACTGCATCTGAATCGTTTTGTTTAAAATTTATTGTGGTAATGTCTAGAACCAAAATTAGAATAATGTTGTCTCTGTCCAAATATATATGGACCTAACTGTATATATATATATATATATATATTTATATTTCTGGAAAAGTTGCAAAGAGTTTGATAATATACGAAAACTAGTGTTTCAGTACTACACATCCCTTTGAATTGTTTTGGACAAACTTTTCAACTTGCTACAAAAAGTTACGAGTTGTGGCAAGAATCTGAAACTTTTGAGAAATACAGGGTTTAGCTGAAGAGCTGTACATCCAGCACGGCTGTTATTCACAAGTGTCAAAGGCTTCTTAGGTAAAGTCCAAAGTGATTTGTGCAGCATAAAAAAGGCCATTTCTCAAAGCCAACCCGGGAAGAATAGGTTGTCAACAAACGTAAGGAAACTGCTCTAGACGCGTCCAACATCTCCGCTGCCGGATGAAATACAGGTCTGACATTAGTACGTCATGAAAATAAAATGGGACTTCAGGATGGATGGGGAGTGGGGAAATGAATCAGATTTAAGGCTCCAGGTACAAGCCGGTGGGATTTGTGGCCTATGGTTCTATTGTAAACATGTCTGCGGAGTCATTTCAGATCTGATGTATTGTGCCGAGTGCACAGGTAGAAGTCAGAAGAAATCCCTCCTCTGTAAGGGCTTTTCTTCTTTCAGTCATGGCCTCCTTGTGCTCTGAACCCTATACGAGAAGAAAGCCATAACTCACGAATCCAAGACCGTGAACAGATGACAGGACGATGACGTCTCAAAAGCAAAAAGAAGGGTTTTGAACTCCTGGGATATAGATATTTTTCTTCTTTAATATCTCCATCTTGAAGAGGCAGAAGAAATGTACATAAGGCAAAGATGACAAAGGAAAAGGCAGAGAGTCAATACCCATTGGATGAATGTTGTCCGAGCCTGGAGATTTCAGAAGGACCAGACGGTCTTCTTCTGTGCCTGGGGGCTTCCCTGTTCTCTCAACAGAAGACGTTGTGCGAAGAATAGGGCAGGTTTCATTTCAGTAGTCGTTTTTTTTTTTTTGGGGGGGGCAGATCAACACTGACAGAAGAACAACTGTCAGCATATTACTCCCCTCTCACCAATGAAAATACATGCATGTTCAGTAAAAACGAGCATGCATGTGGATTTAGTTTGGAACAGTGGACTGGTGGCAGTTATTAAAAGCGCGTGTACATCAAGGCTAAAACCACAATGTGGACAGGAGTCATTCATACACGCCCACACACAAAAAAATGGAGAAGAGCCAATAAAGGGTATTACATAGGGAGGGATGGCTAGAAAAATATCTAAAAGTGGGGTAAAGTAACAAAAGGACTTGCACTCGCCTGATCTAACCCCGTACTGGTGATTGTGATGCCACAACTTCCTACACACATGACCTGTGCAGCCAATCACAGGTCTCAAGGATATGACATACGACTGCTGAGGTCTGTGATTGGCTGTGGTGGACACATACGTGAACAGCATGTCATCGCCGCAGCCAAGGGCACAAAGACCAACAAGGAGCGCTTAACCAGTTCAAGATCAGGACATTTGCCCCCCGTTCCTGACTGGGCACATTTGTTGTTTCTTTTCATACAAGCGGTTTAAAGAGCTGCAAAATTATTTTTTGTACAAATACTAAAATCAATTTTGCCTCTAATTTTTATTTGTCATAGTCATGCTCCCTTTTCTTTTTTTTTCCCTCCGATATCGGCCAATATCTGTGGGGAAAGAGGGAAATGAATTGTTTTTTAACATTTCTTTTATAACCAAAAAGGACTACTAAAATTTTAAAATTTACTCTCTTTTACGTATCAGTAACTATTTTTATATATCGGACATGTTATTTTTCTACATCGGCAGGGCAAGTAACAGAGATTTGGATTCGCAGAGGCTTTTTTAATAGTTTAACTTTTTTCCTGCTTTTTATTTATGTTTTTTTTTTTTTATTCATTCCACATATTGTGTCCTCCAACTCATAAAAGACTATCGGGGAGCATTTCAACACATAAATTGTTGCCAGATTTCCCCTGTAACTGGACCTGGTTTATTAGCTCCAGTTACAGACCTGACTGTCTCCTAGGACTCAGCAGCTCCTGCGCTCTCTATATACCAAACACTAACCAACATGCTGTGTCAGGTTTGTCTAGTGCTGTGTATACAGTGATCGGGAAGGCAGAGACTGTTATAAGCGGCATCTGCCTTCTCTAGGAGGAGTCTGGCTATGTCTGAAAGACCGCTCCCTGCTCCCATGGCTTCACAATCGCATGCTGCTTCTCTTCTATGAAGATATATTTTAGTTTTATTTTAGTCGGTAAGCATGGTTCAAAAATGGTTAACCAGTTCAAAACTAGGTCATTTACATCCGCTTCTAACCAGGCACATTTTATTTTGGACATACCATAAAAATAGCTGTAAACATTTTTCTCGTTTGAACATTCAAGTGATTTTTGCATATTTTTGGGTGATAAATGGGGCTTATTTTTATGTCACTGTCATATTCTTTTTACTTATTTTTTTTGCTGATTTCCGGAAATATTGGTGGAAAAATAAAAGGAAATAAGTTTCTGTTTTTACCACATTTGTTACCACAAAGAAATACTAAAATACATTTAAAAATGTTCCTCCTTCTGTAACAAATCTATATTTTTTTTACGGTGGCGGGGCAAGTAAAAGCAATTTGGATGTTATTTTTTTAACTATTACATTTTTTATTTTTCATTTATTTAACACGTTGTAAACTCATTAGGTAATAAAAGACCTTTGGAAGCATTTGAATATTGAACATTTTTTATCTTCATCTTATTTCCCATGTAACTGGAGCTGGTATATTAGTCCTAGTTACAGGGGAAATGCTGCCTTCTGGCTGCATATCAGAGCTCTCAGGGTCTCCTATGACCCAGCAGCTCCTTCTCTATACACTGCGATTACATGACTGCTAGGTATGGAGAGCTGTCAGCGCTTCCTATTACTGCATATACAGCGCTGTTAAGTGCTGTGTATACAGCGAAGAAGGCGCACAGACGGTAATAAACAGTCAGTGGATTCTCTATGGGAACTCCGACTGTCTCGGGCAGCCGGATCTCCACCCCCGCAGCTGCACAATTGCGTATAGCTGCGCTCCCATGCAGTGATGTCTTAGAACATCAGTGTAGAGTAGGAGCAGGACCGCTAAGACTCAAACGACAGTCCAGAAGCTGTTACCTAAATTGTGTATTCCTCCCCCCTCAATAAATCAATATTCTAGGAGCGGGACCGTTACGACTCAATGGGCAGTCTGGAAGTTGTTACCTATACTGTGTATTCCCCCCCTCTATAAATCAATATTCTAGGAGCAGGACTGTTAAGACTCAATGGTGAGTCCGGTAGCAGTTACCTATACTGTGTATTCCTCCCTCCATAAATCAATATTATAGAAACGGGACCGTTAAGACTCAATGGGCAATCCAGAAGCAGTTACCTATAGTGTCTATTTCCCCCTCAATAAATCAATATTCTAGGAGCAGGATCATTAAGACTCAATAGGCAGTCCGGAAGCAGCTACCTATACTGTGTATTCTTCCCCCCTCCATAAATCAATATTCTAGTAATAGGACTGTTAAGACTCAATAGGAAGTCAGGAAGCGGTTACCTATGTTGTGTATCCCTCCAGCTTCCATAAATCTAAATTCTAGGAGTTAGTCCATTAAGACTCAATGGGCAGTCCAGAAGCTGTTACTTATATTGTGTATTCCTCCCCTCTACACAAATCAATATTCTAGGAGTGGGGCCCTTAAGACTCAATAGGAAGTCTGGAAGCTGCTATCTATACAGCGTATTCCTCCCCTCCATACATCAATATTCTGGGAGCGGGACCGTTAAGACTCAATGGACAGTCCGGAAGCTGTTACCTATACTGTGTATTCCTCCCCCCCTCCTTAAATCAATATTCTAGGAACGGGGCCGTTACGACTCAATGGGCAGTCTGGAAGCTGTTACCTATACTGTGTATTCCTCCCCCCCTCCATAAATCAATATTCTAGGAACGGGGCCGTTACGACTCAATGGGCAGTCTGGAAGCTGTTACCTATACTGTGTATTCCTCCCCCCCTCCATAAATCAATATTCTAGGAACGGGGCCGTTACGACTCAATGGGCAGTCTGGAAGCTGTTACCTATACTGTGTATTCCTCCCCCCCTCCATAAATCAATATTCTAGGAACGGGGCCGTTACGACTCAATGGGCAGTCTGGAAGCTGTTACCTATACTGTGTATTCCTCCCCCCCTCCATAAATCAATATTCTAGGAGCGGGACCGTTAAGACTCAATGGACAGTACGGAAGCTGTTACCCATGTTGTATATCCCCCCCTCAATAAATCAATATTCCCACATGAAACACATACATTTTGTAATATATCTTTTTTGAGAAATCTGAACTCTCTCTTCCTGGACTGATCTTTCCCTCTCTAAATTTTCAATTCACAGGAAAAAAGGTGTCTTCAGTGATTTCAAACTTTCCCATTACTGAGATAGGAAAGGACAGTTAATTGCTCAAAGTTCTAAGGAAAATTGCAGCAGGAGGTTTGTGTCAAGCTCCTCCCTTCTCCATGGAAGGCTACGAGCACAAACTGTTATCTCCCATTTCAGTAGCGGGAAAATCTGTCGTCACTGGATACAGATTGTAACCAACAATTCAGAGAGAAACATCAGTCCAGGAGGAGAAAAATTCATTGTGGTATGTCCTGATGAAGAGGTATGATCACCTCGAGGCGCGTTGACAAATAAAACCGCCTCTGGTCTCCTATTGTAATCTATCTTATTTTGGATCCTCGGCAGCAAGGGTTTCTTATCCACGTCCATCTCCAAGTTTGTATACAGGAGAAAAAAAAGTAGATTTCTCTAATAAAAATAAACAACTTTGTAATATATCTTATGTATACTATTGATTTATAAAATAAAATGACGGATACTCTAAGCACAAGAGGATAGAACAGGCGAAAATTGTTTTTTTGTGATTATTTTATCACAATGTCGGCCTTTAGGTAAACTTTTTGCGATCCTGGAAAATTCTTTTTTTAACATCTACTATCTGGCTGGACATCAAAGTGGGCTTATAGCCCGGCGGTAAATGTGCATTACTCTATGCCAGCGACACTATCTTCTTTAATTAGAAGGTGCCTAGGCAAAACAAGCGAGAATAAAGTTCATTATCAACTCTCTCCTAGCTTTTTGGGGTTTTATTGATGGAGCCGGCAGGTACTATTTCGATGTCGTTTCCCCTTCTCATTATAAGTAATACTAATAAAAATACATCTGCTGAAACATCCAGACATAAAAGATGAAAAAAAAAAAAGTCATATGTATATAAAGCTACCCAGAGCAACAGCACATAACCAACACCGCTGGTTTATTACAGAAAAATGATTGTAGGATCAAGAGGCAAATTAACCTGTCAGGAAGCTGGAACGTGCCCCCCGCCGACTCCGGTCATTCCATTAAAGTCCAAATTGCCGGGAGCCCACGCTTTATAACGTTACAATGTCTCGGCAAAGAGAAAATTGTATTATTCAAATCAGACGGAGGGTAATTTGCCAGTGTTTTGGGTAAGCCGGCCGACAAATTGTTCACTTCTGCGGTGCATAATTGATATCCTCCAACAATGACATCAATTCTGCACCAAAGGGTCTTCTACGTGGGATTTCTGTACCCGTCGCCTGATAAATATGTAAAAGATCCAGATAAAAATGTCACATTATCATTTCGAGATGTTAGCGGAAAGCCGCTGTTCATTGGGACTAATCAAATCTCATTCTAAGCAGAAGTGGCCGACGTGTCGGGGGACATTCAATCAGGAGCACGATCGTGTTCGCCGAGGACAAACATTCCCTTCCCAGCAGAAACGCCATCCCTAATCGTATATTGTCTTATGAAGTAACGCACTCTAATCGCTGCCGTGAGCGGTGAAATGAATACGTCGCCCATGCAATATTGACAGGGGTCGGATCATATACATGCTCAAATATTAAAGTATCCATTTACACATTGGATGAGGAACGTGGAATGTAACTATGGGAATAATTTCTGTGGCTCGTGGAGTTTCGGACGATCGTCTGAGCTGAGTCACAACAATTTAGTTATTATGTCTGCCCCACGCCACCTCAATTTTTGTTTCTAAAAGAACCACCTGCATGCTTTGTTATCTAAAGCCATTCACAAGCAGGGGTGGACTACCTCCCCCGTACCTTCATTATAGGCCCATTGTGTCTCAATACGGAATGCAAAGAATACCCAAATTCCACTTATATCGACTCCACGTCATCATCTAGCGGCTGCACATTGGTTTAATAGGAACCATAATTCGTACAGCACACCTGTCAGCTTGAGGAGTGTCGAGCGAGACCCTTTCATAAAGCTATATTACTATTCTTCACTTATTACATCTAGCAGTACCTTAATAAATTGACATTGGGGCATTATAACCAGTTTGTGCAAATCGATTTTCACGTCCCATTCCATCGGCCATGACAGTGGTCTGAGACAGCTGGACAAAGGTGGGACTCCTCATCCCTCCCGGCATCCATAGCTTTCTTTTAATTAGCTGGCCTGGTGCAAAGTGGCATAAATAGAGTCCGATGGGCCACTATGCAAAATTTAGACCTAGGCCCCTACCTGCAGTTAGATGTATGGGCCATTGTAGCGTTCCAGATCCTGTGAAGACATACGTGCTCACCCTCTCCTATAAGCCCCCCATCCTGTAATAATTGTCCCCGATCCTGGCCCATTTCTGTAATAATGTCACCCATCCTTGGGCCCTTCCGGGTATAATGTCCTCCATCCTGGGCCTCTTCCACTAAAACATGTCCTCCATCCTGATAGAATGTCTCCCTTTCCTGGTATAAAGTCCTCCCATCCTGGGCCCTTACTTAGTACAATGTCTCCCTTTCCTGGGTCCCATCAAGTAATATATGTCCCCCATCCTGGGCCCCTCCAGTAATATATGTCCCCCATCCTGGGCCCCTCCAGTAATATATGTCCCCCATCCTGGGCCCCTCCAGTAATATATGTCCCCCATCCTGGGCCCCTCCAGTAATATATGTCTCCCATCCTGGGCCCCTCCAGTAATATATGTCCTTGTTCTCTTACGCTTGTCCAACAAATGTAAAAAAAAATCAAACAATTCTACTCATCTTCTTCCACGGCTCCCACGACATGCAGCCAGAAGCTGACTTCAACGTGCAGGCGACGAGCAGCGCATGACACCACTGCCAGGGACCGCCAGTGACCTGCACGCCGACTTCAGATGCCATCTTCTGATTGGCAGGCAGAGTGTACTGCAGTGCAGGGACCCGGCGGGTCTCAGCGAAGCCATACATTTTAGCTGAATGTGTGTCCTCAGGTGCACATTGCACATCCAGTTGAAATGGCTGCTAATGTCGGCGGGCCTCCTCCCACAGGGGCACGCTCTGATACTGCGCGATTGTTACATCCCTGCTGGCGTAATATCACGTGTGTCACACCGCAATGCTGACGTCGCACCAGGGTGACTAATATAAAGAATAGCGGAGTATGCTGGGAGGTAAGAGGCGGCACTCCCGCTCTGTTAACAGACCGCTGCTATGGCTGATGGAATGGGAGACATGTAAAAAATATCACACCAACTCTAGTTGTAAGTGTTTGTCAATCAAATGTGCACCCATTGGTTATTCCCATCTTACCAAAATATCTCTTATTTACAGGAATGGGTGACAACTTGCTCACTGTGATAACTTGCTGAATCTGAGGATGTGACTCTGAAGTGACTCACTGGAGAAAGGAGAGTAATTGAGGACTGCTAGTTTCACGGCGTCATGAAGGCACCGATCCAGGGACAAAATAAGTAGCAAATATTATTATTAACACAATAAACATTTTTGGACTCTAAACCTTCTTTACCCCCAGTAATAACATCTCAGCTTTACCCTGCTTTCTGCTCTTCTTGCCCAACAGAGGTGCTGGTTGATCGCTCCGCTTTGGCGGCGTGGCAGCTGGTGTCCCAGTACTTATACTCTAGGATCTCTGTGATAGTACTGATAAATAGGTAAACTAGCATTGTTTTTTTATATATTTTAATAGTGAAAAAAAATTCTGAAATCTGTAAAAAGAAAAAATTATCTGTTGTGAACTAATTTTCTCAGACCTATTACTTTATATTTTCATCGATGGAGCAGTGTGAGGGCTTATTTTAAGGCGTCCCGAGCTGTAGTTTTTCATAGATACCCTTTTGGGGTAAATACGACATATTGATCATATCATATCTTGCACTTTTGGGTGGAGACGCTATGGATGAACTAACAAAATCTGGTGTTATCAATTTTTGTTTTTGACGATTGTAATTGGTTTTATATAATCTTATAATTTAAAAAGACCGGACTTCTACAGTTGTGGCGACAGCAATTATGTTTATTTTTTTAATTGAGAAAAGCGGCGGTGAGTTAAACTTTTACACTTTCAAATCTTTTTTATTTATCAATTATTTTTTTTTAGTCCCGCTAGTGGATTTTATCCTGTGATCGTTTGAACTCTTAAACCTCCAGTATTATAGTATATGTTGGTGGTCTCATTTCAATCTCAGCCTAAAGATGGGCTTTAGATGTACCCAGATAACAGCGATGGGGGGCCTTCGCCAGCCCCACAGCTGAAATAAGAATCCACTGGTACCCGCGATCGTGACACAGAGGGGAATAGCACATGGGTGATGGGTGTGGGCGAGCATGCGCTCCTGGAATCACGCTATGCAAATGTGGTCACCGATTGACATTGGCATTTAAAGAGTAACCATGGTTTTAATTTTTACTACATAAATCAATCTGGTTTATCCATTAAATCAATGGTTTATGAAATAAAAATTAAAACGACGGTTACTCTTTAAATACAGATGGCTGCTGTTGCCCTGTATGGAGCGGACACAGCTCCTGAGCCTGCACCAAACACCCTGGCAGTGGCGTACATGCAAAGTGGTGTGGAAAAGGATTACAAATGTCAAAATGTAAAAAAAAAAACAGAACGTAATCATGAGAAAATCTGTTTATTGTGGGGTGATTAGGGGTACACCGTCAGTCCAGGGGTGTAACTATGATGGGTATTGCCGTTGCACCTACGACCTGGGGAACCTGAAGGGCAAATGGGCTAAATTGCGTCATATGAAGACTGATGCAAGATACTCGGGGGCCCTGTTGGAGATTTCACAATGGGGTCCACAAGATTTCAGCTACGCCACTGGCTCTGTCCAATCAATTCCTAGCTGTAGCGCATTCATACTTTCCTTCTTTTCCTGCTTTAGCTCCACAGTTGCCCGAGAGGAGTATCGTAAGGACACAAATTAGTGTAGGAAACGTTGTGGTGAACGTAACGGCGTTGGAAGAGCTGTATATAAGCTTCTGTGACCTTTCTCAGATGTTACCTGTGTCTAATCTTCCATTACAGAGCACCCTGCAGGTTTATCAGCCTTGCCGCTCCCGCATATCATCACTGCCTTCATAAGACGCATATTTGAATATGGATTATTTTAACATTTCCATGTCATTAGCGCTAATTGGAAGCATGTTTACTCCTGTCAAGCTACAAGGGCTGGGAATAAAGCAAAACATATTAAGTGCCCGGGCGGCAGGGAGTGCAATATGGAAATGCAGAAATCTGTGACATGTCGGGAGGCATTTCACACTCCTGTGTTTATTTTGTCAGAATCCCAGCTCCATTTGCATTCACCTGTTTTTCAGAGATGTGTCAGACACGACATATCCGTAGGAGACGTGAGGACGATTGTGAGAATTCTCATTTCAGATCTCTCTAATAACAAGGTAGCAAAAAATATATATCTAGAAATGAAAATCAATCAAACACAAGCGTGGAAATATCTAGGAAGTTACGCGAGATAAATGTGGCAATGGAAACAAATGGAGAACGCTCCTTCGTGGCTATAATGGATCAACCTAAGGCTGTTACGAGGCACAAAACTATAATGTGACGATGTTGTACCCAAGTAAAGCGTCTCGGACAAGTGTTATCGAGTCGCATGAAATACTAAAAGATATGAGTTATGCCGTAGTGTCAGCTGCTTAGTGACGCTATGAGCTCCCAGGATGCACCAGTGCACGACAGTACCAATGGCTATGACGAGTCCTTGATTCACATACCGGGGGCCTGAGACCCGTCAGTGGGTCCCAAGACAAACGCGGGCTCCATGTAATCTTTTTTAGTGTTCACTGGGGTACAGCAGCCATTTTTGGGACAGGATGTCAGACTATCTTAAAGTGAAGCTGTAAGTAAGATGACGGTACCATAAAATAGAAGAGGAGATGCTGACCTATTTATGTCATTTAATACAGTATTTTCCTGTAGAAAAGCCTCAAACATCCACACCTTCTCACACATACAAAGAATGAGTTCTGTTTCAATCTCTCAGAAACGTCTAAAAAGCCCGAGTCCTCCCTGATACGTTCACACATATAGAAAGCCTACGAGTCCCGCGTCCCCACTCATGTAGAGAAAGCCCATAAAGAAAGTCTGAGTCCTGCTTCACTAATAAAGAAAGCCTGTGAGTCCTGCCTCACCAATAAAGAAAGCCTGTGAGTCCTGCCTCACCACTAAAGAAAACCTGTGAGTCCTGCCTCACCAATAAAGAAAACCTGTGAGTCCTGCCTCACCAATAAAGAAAACCTGTGAGTCCTGCCTCACCACTAAAGAAAACCTGAGTTCTGCCTCACCAATAAAGAAAGCCTGTGAGTCCTGCCTCACCAATAAAGAAAGCCTGTGAGTCCTGCCTCACCACTAAAGAAAACCTGTGAGCACTGCCTCACCAATAAAGAAAACCTGTGAGTCCTGCCTCACCACTAAAGAAAACCTGTGAGCACTGCCTCACCACTAAAGAAAACCTGTGAGTCCTGCCTCACCAATAAAGAAAGCCTGTGAGTCCTGCCTCACCAATAAAGAAAGCCTGTGAGTCCTGCCTCACCACTAAAGAAAACCTGTGAGTCCTGCCTCACCAATAAAGAAAGCCTGTGAGTCCTGCCTCACCAATAAAGAAAGCCTGTGAGTCCTGCCTCACCACTAAAGAAAACCTGTGAGTCCTGCCTCACCAATAAAGAAAACCTGTGAGTCCTGCCTCACCACTAAAGAAAACCTGTGAGTTCTGCCTCACCAATAAAGAAAGCCTGTGAGTCCTGCCTCACCAATAAAGAAAGCCTGTGAGTCCTGCCTCACCACTAAAGAAAACCTGTGAGCACTGCCTCACCAATAAAGAAAACCTGTGAGTCCTGCCTCACCACTAAAGAAAACCTGTGAGCACTGCCTCACCACTAAAGAAAACCTGTGAGTCCTGCCTCACCAATAAAGAAAACCTGTGAGTTCTGCCTCACCAATAAAGAAAACCTGTGAGCACTGCCTCACCAATAAAGAAAGCCAGTGAGTCCTGCCTCACCAATAAAGAAAGCCAGTGACTCCTGCCTCACCACTAAAGAAAACCTGTGAGTCCTGCCTCACCAATAAAGAAAGCCAGTGAGTCCTGCCTCACCAATAAAGAAAGCCAGTGAGTCCTGCCTCACCAATAAAGAAAGCCAGTGACTCCTGCCTCACCAATAAAGAAAGCCAGTGAGTCCTGCCTCACCAATAAAGAAAGCCAGTGAGTCCTGCCTCACCAATAAAGAAAACCTGTGAGTCCTGCCTCACCAATAAAGAAAGCCAGTGACTCCTGCCTCACCAATAAAGAAAGCCAGTGAGTCCTGCCTCACCAATAAAGAAAGCCAGTGAGTCCTGCCTCACCAATAAAGAAAGCCAGTGAGTCCTGCCTCACCAATAAAGAAAGCCAGTGACTCCTGCCTCACCAATAAAGAAAGCCAGTGAGTCCTGCCTCACCAATAAAGAAAGCCAGTGACTCCTGCCTCACCACTAAAGAAAACCTGTGAGTCCTGCCTCACCAATAAAGAAAGCCAGTGAGTCCTGCCTCACCAATAAAGAAAGCCAGTGAGTCCTGCCTCACCAATAAAGAAAGCCAGTGAGTCCTGCCTCACCAATAAAGAAAGCCAGTGAGTCCTGCCTCATCAATTAAGAAAACCCGTGACTCCTGCCTCATCAATAAAGAAAACCTGCGAGTCCTCCCTCACCACTAAAGGAAACCTGTGAGTCCTGCCTCACCAATAAAGAAAACCTGTGAGTCCTGCATCACCAATAAAGAAAGTCTGTGAGTCCTGCCTCACCAATAAAGAAAGCCAGTGAGTCCTGCCTCACCAATAAAGAAAGCCAGTGACTCCTGCCTCACCACTAAAGAAAACCTGTGAGCACTGCCTCACCACTAAAGAAAACCTGTGAGTCCTGCCTCACCAATAAAGAAAGCCAGTGAGTCCTGCTTCACCAATAAAGAAAGCCAGTGAGTCCTGCCTCACCACTAAAGAAAACCTGTGAGCACTGCCTCACGAATAAAGAAAACCTGTGAGTTCTGCCTCACCAATAAAGAAAACCTGTGAGTCCTGCCTCACCCATAAAGAAAGCCTGAAACTTCAGCCTCACCAATAAAGAAAGCATGCGAGTCCTGCCTCACCAACAGTGGTGTGACTTGAAACTCATGGGCCCCGATGCGAAAGCTCCAACAGGGCCCCAAATATTTTAAATCTTTAATAGTAATAGTCTTTTTCTATAGGCCAAAGGGACTTTTAGGGTCCCCTAGGCTCCAGGGCCCGGGTGTGATTGCAACCCCTGCACTTGTTGTAGTTACGCCCCTGCTCACCAATAAAGAACACATGTGAGTCCTGCCTCACCAATAATGGAAACATGCGAGTCCTGCCACACCAATAAAAAGAACTTGTGAGTACTGCCTCACCAATAAAGAAAATATGTGAGTCATGCCTCACCCATAAAGAAAGCCTGAGACTTCAGCCTGACCAATAAAGAAAATCTGTGAGTCCTGCCTCCTGAATAAAGAAAGCCAGTGAGTCCTGCCTGACTAACAAAGAGAACATGAGTCCTGCCTGACCGATAATGAGAACCTGTGAGCCTTGCCTCACCAATAAAGAATATATACGTTTTAAATATTTTTATCTATGTCACACATTGTGATTAGCTGACTTAATAAAATCAAATTCATTTCCCAGATTTTTTTTCTGAGTAAGGCTTTCTCTCTCTGTGTAAAATAATCAAGTCCAATCTATAAAAACATAAAATTACTCTACCCATACAATAAATGCCCTAAGAAAAAAATAAAACATAAAAAAGCCAAAGTTGATGGTTTTTGGTCGTCGCACCGCAGCAAAAATGCAATAAAAAGGCAACCACAACATCTTATGTACCCGAAAACTGTCACTAAAAATGTCAGCAGGCCACACAAACTATTTTCCAGTACAATGTATGGTGAAATGAATGGTGTCAATCAAAACTACAAGTTGCCCCGCCAAAAAAAAAAAAAACTGTTACAATTCTTGATAGAAGGGGAGGAAAAAAAACAAAGAAAAGTAAAGTTGGCTGTTTGAGGAAGAGGTTAGTGCAGAGAGAAAAGAAAACTATAGTCTAAAGGCCAGCTAAAAAGCTATTTTTTGGAGAAGCATTAAAATAAACTAAAAAAAAGAGAGGTTACATCAGTCATCTCTACACAGCTCCAGCCTACGGCAGAGCAGTCAGCAGGAGCAAGATGGCCGATGGATCCCCCATTACCACCAGCACAATATTTACCACTTCTGCCTCCTAACTCTTGGATAAGAAGTTAGTGATATCGTGAGTTATTTTCTTTCGGGTTGTACATTAACACCAGGCTGTGTACTTACCCCCTCTCCGTACTCCGGTGCACCTCTCGCACGATAGCCTCCAAAACTTTTAAAGGATCTTCAATAGTACCCAAATCCAAATCATTCCCACTGAAAAACAATACAAAAAAAGGATATGTCATTTTTCTTGTCAATTTTATGGGTTTTACAACTGCTAAAAAAGTTTTGTATTTCACAAAAAAAAGTTAAAAAAAAAAGTTTAAAAAAAAAGTCCTTCAGAGAGGAAGAACACATGAAACTGTAGCGCCGCCTATTGAAAGTAGCAATGCTAAAAGTCAATATTGACCCTTTAACGAGTCTTGCCACGTGACTTTGGAGGGGGGTATGTGATGCAGTGACCCATGCTGCAGCTAGGGGGCGCTGTATGTGCTTCTCAGGATATGCATGGAGGCGTATCTGTAATGGCGATAATGAAACAGTGTCCGGCATTATTGTAAATGGCCGGTATGTGTCGCAGAGGGAGTTTGCGCTGTAAGCCAGTAATAATGTTGCTTTGAGACCTGTAGTCCCACAACATGTACTTGTATAGTTTGTAAAGGGAGGCTTACAGGGTTAGTCTGAGAGCTGGGCGGGTCGAACTAACCACACACATATCACTCACCTATGGGAGTGGTTACAGGTTCATAATGTGACCATGGTGTGGTCACATGGTCTCTGTAATGGAGAGTGTTGATCCTGGATGGCTTGTGTGTTGGGAGGTCCTGTGTGTGGACCGGATCCCTGAATAGTGCAGAGAGGCAGTGGATCTGAGAGACTTGTGTGTTGGGAGATCCTGGGAGTAGGATCAGATCCTGAACAGCGCACTGAGAGACTTGTGTGTTGGACGGTCCCAGGTGGGGACGGATGTCCTGAACAGCACACGCAGTGGCCTTTGTGTTGGACGGTCCCAGGTGGGGACGGACGTCCTGAAGAGCGCACGGAAAGGCCAAATGTGTGCAGAGTCTGCAACGGCCCTGCATTGGGGAAGCTACAGCCCGTCTGAAGATCTGGACTGTCACGTGGCCTGGTGAGCAAGGCACTGTCTGGGACGGTGATCCCAGTTCAGCACCTTCCCAGGAGTAAGGACTGACAGGAGGGTCAGCATGTGGAGCAGGAGCTCCAGAAAGGTAAAACCCGGGAAGGGGGCTATCATAACGGCAAAGAAGCATCTGCCAGTGGAACAGACTGTTGGTGCTTGTTGTTTTCCATGGACATTGATTAACTGTTCGGTGTACGGTCACCCATGGTAACTGAACGAAGTGAGAAGTGCAGCATGTTTACTGACTGAGTTGAAGCCGTATAAAATGTATATAATGAACTGTGCATGACCCGGGTAATGCTGCATAAAATAAACCGCATGAACTGTTTGTGTGAGAATCCCGTGCCTGTGTGACTGAATCCCGTGCTAAGCGAGTGTCCACCAGCACACTCAGTAAGCGCTATCTTAGGCTAGTTTCACACTAGCGTTTTGAGGAGCTGCGGACTTCCTCTGTGAAGCCCCGCCATCAGCCGCTAGCTCCGCCTACTTCTGCATGCTGCCTGCGTACCTATCTTTAACATTAGGTACGCAGGTCGTGCGGCTGTATGCGGATGCTTCCACATGCGTCGTTTTGCCAATGCGGAGGAAAAAAAAATGCTACAAGCTGCGTTCTACGCTGGTCGCCGCATCGTGAAAACGACGCATGCGGAAGCATCCGCATAAAGCGGCACGACCTGCGTACCTAATGTTAAAGATAGGTATGCAGGCTGCATGTTGGCCGCATGAAGATGTAGGCGGAGCTAGCGGCGGAGGTGCGGCCGAGGGCGGGGCTTCACGGAGGAAGTCTGCAGCCCTCCGCAGCTCCTCAAAACGCTAGTGTGAAACTAGCCTTACAGCACAGAGACAAGTTGAACACTGCATTAATAGCATGGACTCTCCTAAAGATAGTTACATCTCACATACAGATATGCCCCTCTGAGTGAGATACTGCCTCTAACAGCAGTGATCAGAACTAGCTCTGATCGCTGCTGGTTAATTATCTAAATGCTGCTGCCAATCCCTGATAGTGGCATTTAAATGGGACCATCCAGGTGGGGTGTGTATTGGAGCGCTCACCAGACCCCTTCCATTGTGCAATTCCAGGAGGTCAGGGCACCTAGGGGTCTGCTGAAGCCTTCTGCCATTTTTGATAATTGCATGAAACTCAGGTTCAAGTCCCCTAAGCAGACTAATATATAAAGTAAAATTAAAATTCATGTGAACCTTTTTAAGCATCCAAAAATATTGCTTCATCCATAAAAGTCCCATCTATCAGAATATACAATTCTTAAAGGAAAGTGCAAAACCCCCCAAATCTATTACATTTGCCAGTGAATGTCGTGAAGTTACATCCATAACAACAATGGCTCCCACATCCAAGGCAGACGCACCGACTATTATTCGCCACCCCAGCTCTATACAGATGTATACCTAATAGATATATCTAACGTGCTCCCTCTCGGCGAGGTCGGACGCTCACCAGGAGACTGACACACAGTGAAGTGTTTGCGTTGATGGCCGTCATCAATATTCTCAAGTGAAAATTTCCTGCTACTATATATTTCTGCTGCAGAAATCAGCCCGGGGAATGTTACAAAACACAGAATGTTTCAAGGGCTAATTTCCATGGGAAAGAGTGATGAATAATTTAGCTACAATGTAACAGCTTCCAATGCATAATGAGATCTGGATGGGGCGTTTAATGTGTGCACAGCGTCGTGTTAGGGGCCGTAGTATGTGGGGGGCTTTATTACCATCTATTAATCCAGACATCACGAGCAAATGATAAATCAGCAGCGAGGTTCATCCACCAAGAAACCCCTCATGTAGGACACGGATCTTCCCTGACCCCTTGATGAACCTTCACCTACACATCCTTACAAGCAGCACTACAATACTACAACTCCTGGGGAATTATTAGTGGACACCACATCTTAACATTAAAAAAAAAGTCAAGAATTGCTGCAAAACGTCAATAATTTCTAACCAGAAAGAGTAAAATCATGTAAATTAAGGTCCCTGTAACGGTCACTGGTGCTGTCAATAACATTCAGATTTTACAATACAAATTGCATATGTTAATAGATTGCTCGGTCTTGATGACGCTGGTGTACTCACAATGAAAATGTACGTCAGAATGGCTGTATAATCCCCTAGTGAATGATTAAACTATCTCCACCCATGCAGCTTGTCTATCAGCTCTCAGTGTCCCTCCTCCCTGCTGCAGAATCTCTGCTCAACAAGCCTTACTGACAGCTCCTCAGTGTTCCTCCTCCCTGCTGCTGCTAAATATCTGATGCATGTCTGACAGCTCCTCAGTGTCCCTACTCCTAGCTGCTGCAGCTGAATCATGCCAACCAAGCCTGACGGAGCTCCAGTGCCCACTCTCCCTGCTGGTCAATCTCTACCCATCTATCCTGACTGAAAGCACCTCAGTTCTCAGTGTTCTGCCTCCCTGCTGAATCCTGCAAGCGCCTCAGTGTTTCTCCTTCTTGCTGCTGAATCTTTGCTCACCAAGCCTGACTGATAGATCTTCAGTGTCTATTCTTCCTCTGAACCTCTGCCCACCTAGCCAGACTGGCAGCTCCTCAGTGTCTCTCCTCCATTTCTGCTGAATCTCTGCCCAACACATCGAACAGCTCCTAGGCATTGCTGCTCCTGAATCTCAGCCAACAAAAACTGACAGCTCCTCAGCGTCCATTCTCCCTGCTGCTGAATCCTGCAGCCTACAGCTCCTCAGTGTCCCTCCTTCCCGCTGAATATCTGCTCACCTAGCATACAGCTCCTCAGTGTCCCTCCTCCCCGCTGAATCTCTGCTCACCGAGCCTACAGCTCCTCAGTGTCCCTCCTCCCTGCTAAATCTCTGCTCACCTAGCCTACAGCTCCTCAGTGTCCCTCCTCCCTGCTAAATCTCTGCTCACCTAGCCTACAGCTCCTCAGTGTCCCTCCTCCCTGCTGAACCTCTGCTCACCTAGCCTACAGCTCCTCAGTGTCCCTCCTCCCTGCTGAACCTCTGCTCACCTAGCATACAGCTCCTCAGTGTCCCTCCTCCCTGCTAAATCTCTGCTCACCTAGCCTACAGCTCCTCAGTGTCCCTCCTCCCTGCTGAACCTCTGCTCACCTAGCATACAGCTCCTCAGTGTCCCTCCTACCTGCTGAATCTCTGCTCACCTAGCATACAGCTCCTCAGTGTCCCTCCTACCTGCTGAATCTCTGCTCACCTAGCCTACAGCTCCTCAGTGTCCCTCCTCCCTGCTGAATCTCTGCTCACCTAGCCTACAGCTCCTCAGTGTCCCTCCTCCCTGCTGAATCTCTGCTCACCTAGCCTACAGCTCCTCAGTGTCCCTTCTCCCTGCTGCGGAATCTCTGCCCATCTAGCCTGACTGGTAGCTGCTCACGGTTTCACTTCCCTGCTGCTGCTGAACCTCTGCCGCATCAAACCTGACTGACAGATCTCTAGTGTCTATTCACTTAACCCTGTCTGACAGCTTCTTAACTGATGAACCTCTGCCCATCTAGCCTGGTCGACAGCTCCTCAGGGCGTCCCCCCCCCCCCCCATCTCATTTGCTGAAACCTCACATTGCGCAGTACTGATTGTACTTGAACTGAGATCACTCACTGTAAAGACGGACTTATAAATGATCATTTTATACCATCAACAGTCTAGAGCTATCCTGGCATCAATTTACATAGTAAACACACCAGCTTCATCAGGCAGAGATCTAGTTGTTAATGTATGCAGTTTGTAAATGGTTGCTATGGACAAATTTTATTAAAGGCTGTAAAATTGTGGCATTGTTTCAATTCATGCTTTCGCGTAAAATGAAAATGAACTGGGAAACTTAAGTAGCGTGCAACTATGTGATCGTGTAAAAAAAAAAATGACTGCAAAAAACTAACATTTAAACATAAGCTGTGGTTGAGTGTTCTTTTTTATCCCATTACTTATGTGATGCAATCCCTATTATTATTACTATAATTCCTTAACATTTGTACAGGATATTTTCTAAAGCCCAATTCACATGTCCATTTGTCAATTCAATTGAAAAAAACTAATAGAACTCATGACTAAAATGGATATGTTTGATAAATGATGCAAATGGAAGAACAGGGGCCCCATTATCATCGGATCCATCTGGGTTGAAAATGTCACCATCTTGTGGCAATTCCCCCATCCTCATCACCTTGTTGTGGCAATGTCCTCATCCTTTCCACCTTCTTGCAGAAATATCCCCATCCTGGTCACCTTCTTGTAGAAATGTCTCCATCCTGGTCACCTTCTTGTGGCAATGTCCTCAACATGGTCAACTCATTGTGGCAATGTCCCAATCCTGGTCACCTCATTGTGGCAATGCTCCCATCCTGGTCACCTTCATGTAGCAATGCTCCCATCCTAGTCACCTTCATGTAGCAATGCTCCCATCCTGGTCACCTTCTTGTAGAAATGTCCCCATCCTGGTCACCTTCTTGTAGAAAGGTCCCCATCCTAATCACCTTCTTGTAGCAATGTCCCTATCCTGGTCACCTTCATGTGGCAATATACCAGTTCCCGCCACCTTCATGTAGCAAATGTCCCCATCCTGGTTGCCTTCATTTAGCAATGTCCCAATCCCAGGCACCTTCTTGTAGCAATATCCCCATCCAGGTCACCTTCTTGTAGAAAGGTCCCCATCCTAATCTCCTTGTAGCAATGTCCCTATCCTGGTCACCTTCTTGTAGAAAGGTCCCTATCCTAATCACCTTCTTGTAGCAATGTCCCTATCCTGGTCACCTTCTTGTAGCAATTTCCAAGGATGCACATTCAGCTGAAATGAAGCACTGGCATCGGTGGCCCTTGGACCAGGCCGCGATCCACACGGGGAGCTCCGGTAATTGAGGGCCGCGTATTTGAGACCTCTGGATAAGTCTGTTCCTAAATCGGACATGTGAACAGAGCCTATGATTCATACTTTTGCTCTTACTCATGATACATCCAATTCCTTCAATTTCCACACAAAAAAGAAGCTTAAAAGGGTCCGATGATAAGTTGGTCACACAGGGTCTCCCATCTTTGGACATTCAGTAATCAGGAGGAGATGCTGTACTGACGTTCCATTCTGGGCAGGGGATGAGGAGCTTTAACGAAGGACCCAGTCTATTAACTAAGAATTACCATATGAAGTGTAGAAAAATGAGCTTTGTAAATTGGACAACCCTAATTAAAATCAACAATGACAGATATTTGCACAACAGAAACAAAGCTCAGACTGGAGCCGACCCAGCGTAATGAAATTGATAAGAACCTGCTCGATTTTCAGTTTGTTTACTAAAAAGTGACGCGGGATCAGAACGAGCTAAACGAAGTACATGGCAGCCTCAAAGGAAGAACGGATTTTATCCTTCAGCCTTATTAAAAAAAAATGTTTATTTATTTGCCAGTGGCAGGACATGCTGAATCTGCTATTCAAGCTTAGAGGAATATCAAAGAGAATACATTAAGGAGCCAGTGCGGCTGAGGATGCGGTGACTGATTACTTTCTTCAGCCCTTCCCTGTATTAATGGGGCAATCTATGACTTATAGAAATTTTTTATTATTATTCTTGTGCAAAATCAACATATTCATTTTGGTGTGTCTCTGGTTATCATATCACTAGCATCCAGTTTTTTGCTCCATATCTAATTTTCAGTTGCCTCTCAGCTAGTGGGTGGAGACTAGCTGCCAGGATGTCCCTCATACACAGCACACACGGACAGGAGGGATTCCTTCTCCCCTGTCTGTAGCACACTCTCAGAAGAAGGAGCATGGAGGACAATAAACAGCATTACTAAGTAGTGTCATTGTGCAACCTACTGCTGCTGCTTGTGAGGGTGTGCTACAGAGAAATAGGGGAGCAGGAATCCCTCATGTCTGCATGCGCTGTATATTGGAGACATCACAGCAGTTAGTCTCCACTCACTAGCTTAGAGGGGTATTCTAGGCTTGGGGTTGTGCACAGTGTAGGCAAAATAAAGAGTCACTTGGTTTGACCATTATTTTAGATTTGTTTGTTAATATTCTGGGAAGGAACAATAGCCATAAAGGTTTCCAGCTGTTTGCTTAGTCTTTGCTGGTTATTATAGGGGAGAACCCCCTCCCCTTTATAATTACTAACCAGCTAAGGCTAAACATGATAACTGCGGGCTGATATTAAAAGCCTAAGAGGGGGCCATGAATATTGGTCCCCTTCCAGACTAACATCATCAGCCCTCAGCCTCCCCAAAAACGGTGCATCCATAAGATGCGCCAATTATGGCACTTAGCCTCCGCTCTTCCCACTTACCCTGGGGCGGTGACAAGTTGGGTAACAGCTGTAGAGTTGATGTCAGATGTTTTATGGCTCCTGACATCAAGCATTACAGGCTAGTAATGGAGCTGCATCTATAAGACACCCCCCCTACTAACTATATAGTCAAATGTACACACAGTGAAAACTGTGCAGTCACATCAGTGATGCAACCTCTCACCACGCCAGCCGGAATATACTGAGCTGAGCTTGAGAACGCATCTGCTTGGGACTGGCAGTGACGACATCTGGATCCTCGTGGGACATGGGCTTAATGGATAACGGCGGAAAGGTGAAAATAACTTGGAGTTTTTATTTCAAATAAAGGACTTTCTATGTGTGTGTCTTTATTACATTTGACTATGGGGTTATTAATGGAAGTGTCACTGCTCACACAGTGAGAAAAAGCCTCACTGTGCTAGCGGGGATCTCCCTGAGTTCCCTGCAGTTCAGAGGCCCGGCTGGGAACACAGCCTCAATGACTGGCGGTAACCTCAATGACGTCACCGCTAAACACTGACGCAGCGCTCGCAGCAGCTCATTCATCAGTGGTTCTCAGCCTGGACGCATCTTGGCACCGTCCAGGTTGAAAACTATTTATCCCTAGACATGGATTACGGTGTGGGACAGAACGTCGGACAGGTGAGGGATATTGTTGTTTTTTTCTTTTTTCTTTATTACAGAAGATTAGGGATTCAGTGGAATTAGGTGTTAGGTGAGTATAACTGTTATTTTTAAATAAAAATGGAAAAGTGTGAGATTATTATTTCAAATTAAGAAATTTATTCAGGCTGTGTCTTTATTTAACATATAACTATAGGATTGTGTTACAGACACCTCTCCATTACTAAGCTGTGAGCTTGATGTCACCAGGTAATACAAAGGTGACATCAACCCCACAAATATGAAACCCACTTGCCACCACTACAAGGCAAGTAGGAAGAGCCGGGCAAAGCACAAGAATTGTAGCATCTAATAGATGCGCCTTTTCTAGGCGGTTGCGGGCTGCTATTTTTAGACTGGGGGCCGATGTCCATAGCCCCTTACCAGCCTGAGAATACCAGCCTCCAGCTGTCTGCCCTAGCAAAGCTAGTTGTCAAAAATGGTGGAGACCCCACGTCGTTTTTTTAAATTATTTAAATAATTTTAAAAAAATACGGCGTAGAGACCCCTATTATTCTTGATAACCAGCCTTGATAAAGCTGACAGTTGAGGGTTGCAGCCCCCAGATGAGTTTTGCCTGGCTGGTTATAAAAAATACAGGGGAACCCATGCATTTTTATTTTTAATTAGTTATTTAGAGCGCAGGCACCGGCTGATAAATATTCCCATCAGCCGCTTCTGCTCTCACTGTTATTAGCGGCAACAGGCATCAGGTGATAGGAGCAGTAGCCCCATCAGCCAACGCCAGTGACTGGAGGTAAACGTTTTACCTCCGATCACAGCTGAAGGCTCATGCTGTCATTTGACAGTGTGGGAACTGAGGCTGTCTGACCAGCCGTAATGATTTTACCGCCAATCAGAAGCAGTGTTTGCCGCGCTCTCATGCACATGATAGTGTCACAAACACCCATTGTGAGGGGGGATGAACCCAAACAGTAACACATACTTTCTGGTGAAGTCCATGCTAGGTGTTCATGCCCGAACAGTAGGTGTTCGGTACAGACGCCGAACTTTAGTGTTCGGGTTCACCCATCTCTAGTCATCAGTACATGGCTGCCATCATTTACAGGGAATTTGATTAACCCCATATAAAGTTTTGCTTTATAGTAGAATTTTCCTGACATTTTCTTAGTTGCATTTTACAGACCATTGTCCATAAACAGCTTACAACACAGCAAAGGGATCTCATTGTTGAAAGTTATCAGTTGGAATGAGAAAAACTAATTCCAATGTAGTAGGAATACCATGGAGCACTGTGAAGACATCAGAAAAAGTGGCTCAACAGTGAGATTACATAAAAACTGTGCATCTCTTAAAAGTTATAAATAGACAAGAAGAAAATTGGCCCGACAGGCTGCCTAGAGGTAAATAATGTCCATTAATTTGTTTATGATCATTTCTTTTTTTAAAATAAGACATGTATATTTTTGCCAATTTGAGTATAACCATGTAAGAAGAGTCTGGACATGTGGATTTTAATTAATCAGTATTGTTGTTAGGTCTTTAAGCTATTATCGAGCAGTACTTTGGATACAACACAGAGAGCACATCCAGTCTATGTTGCTGGGATAGACAAAAACAACTCGCATTCAGCCTGATTAACTGGGAGAGACACACAGAGCTCACATCAAGCCTATAATACTGGGAGAGACACACAGACCTCGCACGTTCAGCCTATATTACTGGGAGAGACACACTGCTCACATCCAGCCTGTATTACTGGGAGAGAAATACTGAGCTCACATCCAGCCTGTATTACTGGGAGAAAAACACAAAAGCTCACATCCAGCCTATACAACTGGGAGAGAGACACAGAGCTCAGACCCAGCCATTTATTACTGGGAGAGACATCTACAGGTGGTTCTCACAAAATTAGAATATCATCAAAAAGTTAATTTATTTCAGTTCTTCAATACAAAAAGTGAAACCCCTATATTATATAGATTCATTACAAACAGAGTGATCTATTTCAAATGTTTATTTCTGTTAATGTTGATGATTATGGCTTACAGCTTTCACGTCAAAGGTGTTCTAAGCCTTTAACATTTTTTTCCCAAACAGCTTCACTGCATGAGATGGATTTTTGAGGGCTTCTCAGTCACTATATAAACATCCATGAATTAGATGAACAAGCTCCTTTATATCACATACTGTACATATCTGACTGGTTAGGAAGAAGTTAATAAAAATCAATACTGAGCGAACTCCAGACGTTTTTGTTTTGGGGCCCTATTGGGACACTACTTAATTACGGTAATTAGAGCTGATATTAATTTGTTTCGAGTGGCAGGCCTGTGATGTTATTCTCTGCACTTGAGCTCCTAAAGCAATGTTTGGGCCATGTTTGAGATCCGCATTTTCTGCATGGACGGTGGCTGGTGTATTTATGCGCCCAGATGATTTTCCATCCACAACAATTATCTATCTCTTAAACCCGTCTGTGCTGGAGAGGCCCTAAAGGTGATTAATCATTTCCCCTCTGAAGGGCCTAATTAGTTCAGTCTCTTCATATTGTGGATATCCATTTGGAGGCCGGTATTTGTAATAGACTCCTGCGTCCTGGAAAAGCCTCAACGTAAACATGCCGGGCCGAAAGGCTGCAAAGAGTGCGAACACAGGCCGAGCGCACAAAACTTTGTAGACAGGGCTTAACCATTTGAGGACGCTGCCAATTTTCATTTTTGTGCTTTTGTTTTTTCTTTCCGTTATTCCAAGAGCCATAACTTTTTTATTTTTATGTCAACTTAGCTGTACGGGTTTTTGTTGTAATTTTAAATGATGACCATTCAATCATACATACAATGTACTGGAAAACGGGGACAATATTATAATTGCACTAAAATTGTAAGAAAAAAATGCAATTTTGCCATGTTGGTTTCCTGTAACATCAAACATTCTATGGTAAAAAAGACTGAATCACGATCCTCCAGGTCAGTGCGATATTGGGGATACCAAACGTGTACAGACTTGTTTTTCATTTAATTGGAGAAAAAAAAAATAGTAAAGATTAAAATTTTTTTGTTTGGTATCGCCATGATCCAAGACCCGTAACATTTTTATGTTTCCATCAATTCAGCTCTGCACTTGCACTTTTTTTGTGTGTGAAGAGCGGACGGGTTTATTGATACCATTATGGGGTACATATGATATTTTGATCAGTTACTTATTTCACTTTTTTAGGGAGGAGTGGTGACCAAAATACACAATTTTGTTTATTTTTTTTACATATGTTTTAAAGGAGTAAAAGGAGGAGGAATCAAAACTTATATATTTTATGTTTTCAAATTTTATTTTATTTTTTTAGATTATTTTTTAGATTATTTTTAAGTGCTCAAAGTTGACTTGAACATGCAATCAGCCAAACGTTTCCACTATATACTGCAATACCATTGTATTGTTGTATAAAGAGAAAGTCCCTGTCTCCTTTGAGGTTGGGCATATAGCTGTCCATCAGGGGAGGAGCACAACGGTGGCGACAGGAACCTTCAGTAGGCGCCTGACTGGCAACAAACGGTGCACATGAGCACCGACGCGCGTTCCAATTTAACTTCGACCTTGGCTGTTAGAGACTAATGCCAGCTATTTAAAGGGAACCTGAAAGCAGACACGTGCTGCCTGTTCCACGGGCATCATGTATCAGACACTGGCTGCATGATGGGAAACTAGTCAGGGAGGCAGGTCCTGGTGGCTTCTCCCAGCCCATTCCCCTGGATGGACAGGTCTTTCCCAATCACTGCAAGGAACCTACCTGTCTGACTAGTCACCTGTGCAGCTCAGTCCACGGCAGCCTTTTAAAGTATATTTTTCTCTGAAAAGCTGCAAAGGTTCAAAATTATACACGTTGTCTGTGGATCAGGAACATGCATCAGCTATTAGGTTCTCTTTAGTTTAGACGGTATCTTCTGCATGTAGATAAAGCTCAGCTAATGAGCCTCCTCCACACACAATCAGCTGTTATGTGCCTGAAAAAAAGCGGGCCCAGCACCGGAGGCCGCACCGAAGAGGGGGAGGCGACCTATGACTGAGACAGCACGTCATAGGTCATTAAGAGGTAAAAAAAGATGCACAAACGGATTGGCCAATTCCTATGTGCCCACCAGCCATGACAAGGCGACCTTTCTCTGGAGAAAGCCTGACCATTTCTATCAGACATGTAGGTTCCAATACTAGTTAATGACAGGTTTAGGAAATGTTCACACAACCGTTTTTTTTCAGGCAGTTAAAAATTGTTGAGAAATTTAGGCTGTGCGCACAAGTTCAGGATTTTTCGCTTTTTTTCAAGTTTTTTCAGCCGTTTTCACCAGGAAAAAAAGCTTAAAAAACGCATACATAAGCATACCATCATTTTTAATGCATTCTGCAATTTTTGTGCACATGATGCGTTTTTTTTCCGCAAAAAAAACGCATCGTGGTAAAAAAACGCAGCATGTTCATTAATTTTGCGGATTTTTCGCGTTTTTCCCGCTATTTCATGCATTGGGAAGCTCCGAAAAAAAGGGCGCAACAAACGCATCAAAAACGCGCAAAAAAAAAAAACCGCTAAAAAAAATGCATGCAAATTTCCTGCAGAAAAAGTCTGGTTTTGTTCAGGAAAATTCTGCAGAAAATCCTGATGTGTGAACATAGCCTTAAAGGGAAATCGCTTTAGGAAGAGCTAGTGTTATCTTGCCTAGGTGTCTTTGTAACCTTCCCATGACTTCTATTGTACAGTATAGCAAAAAACACCAGAATAGTCCTGTCACCTCTTTAACACACTTGCTGGTTTTTGTAAATGTTAGGCTAATTAAAAAAGGATCAAAAGCCTAAATGCATGGACAGCAAGGTGGGTTTTTTATTCAACAGAAATTCATATGAAGTTTTTTTTTTATTAATGATTTTTTAGCGGTTTTTCAGAGTGGACCCAATAAAAAAAACAAAACACCTAAAAAAACCTCTGTGCGAACAATACCCTTAGACTGATGAGAAGCGTGCACAGCCAAATAAGGGGGGTGTTATTACCTCCCAAGTGTAAGCTGCAAAAAAAACCTGAACAGAAAAAGGGCAAGTGTGAGCAGGTACAAGCGGATACGACGGCACAATACACAAACCAAAGAGTGCAGCAGACACTGTGTGCGCCAAGACAGAGGCAAAAAGGGAATATATTAAATTAAGACATTTAGAGCACAAATTGGTCAAACCATGTGCCACAGATTAGATATCAATGCCAGGCTTGAAGGGGTTGTCCAGCTTCAGGCTACAAGTCTGCATTCTGAACACATCAAGGGCACTGCACGCAGTGAGGATTCTCCGGTGCCAGGAGCGGGCAGCAATGTGACCACAAGTGTATGATTTGCATACTTCCGGACACATTCCAACTAGACGAACCCAGCTTTGCTCAATTAACTTGTATAGAACGAGGCTGCACAAGTCTAGTTGGCATGTGACTGCATGTATGCGAATCAGATACTTGCGGTCACGCGACTTCTGCTTCCAATGAGGGTGAATCCTCACAGCACGCAGGATTCACAAGTCTGCAGTCAAATACAGTGACAGCAGACTTGTACCCCAAGGCCCAAAGACCCCTTCAATGTAAACCTGTAATTCCAGAATAAACCGTCATGTAAGTGTACATGAAGAACATCACCGTTTCTGGCCATATGACTTGTACTCTGCATTTTTCATCAGTTCCTCCGTCTGCATGCTCTCTTTCTAATTTCCAGTTGTCTCCAAGCTAGTGGGTGGAGACTAGCTGTTATGAGGTCTCCAAAACAAAGCACACACAGACATGAGGGATATGTAGATAGAAGAAAATGTGGCACTCACCAGGATATTGCTGTGAAAAATCCTTTATTCCTACTTGCGGCGGTTTAGGAATACCGAGGACCCGTTGAAGCGCTTTGCGCGAAACGGCCGTAGTCCTCATCTCTGTCCCCGCACTCTCTCCTGCCGTCGCCGGTATTGCCTTCATGTATTCCTAAACCGCCGCAAGTAGCGAATAAAGGATTTTTCACAGCAATATCCTGGTGAGTGCCACATTTTCTTCTATCTACATATGTTGAAACAGATGAATGCTTCGATACAATGCTTGTGATGCACCACCGCTGATATGCTTTTAACTGGAAATTGTTAAAAGGTCTGAGATTTCCAATAGACTCTGTTGCCTGTGAAGATTTATGAACCTGGTGCCGCACGAATCTACGTTTTGTTGTGTGTCACAGACATGAGGGAGTCCTGCTCTCCTGAAACCATAACGGACATTTAAAACGAGTTTCTCCTAAAAAACATAGCAGTTCAAAATGTCTCTCGTTATGGTGGACCAGATGGGACAACGGCTTTTAGAACCTTGGACAAGTAAAATATCAAAATGAACTTTAAAACAAAAACTTTACAGTGTGAACAGAACGGCTGGCGTCATTACCTCAGTTTAGAGATGATTTTCTCAGTGGAGCTCTGCACAACGTCCTTAGGACTGATGTCGGTGTCGCCAACCGCTACCTCCAACAGCTTCTGTATAGTGTTCAGGGACTGACCATCTAGGCACATCGTCACTGCCAGGCTCCTCAGCTTCTCCGGCTCCGATCTTGATAGATCGTACATATGTGAATACTTCTGCACACGATCCTGACAATCAATGGGTGAAAATTAAGTGTTGGGACTAGGAATGATGGAAAGAGAAGACTCAAAAATAAGACTGACTAATAATTAGCAAGAAATACACTGAAGAAGACCCAGATGAGCTGAAGCGTTGCCACCTTATTCATTCTCGCCAAAAAAGTACTCATTCTGCCTTTTTGGAATCTACCTTTGACTGTAGGCCACTTTTTTGGATTTTTCTGTTTTTCCCCTTACCAGTTCTGAAGGAAGAAAGTTTCAGCTAATTTATATGACAACTAGTAGCTAATTTACGAGGGAACTTTAATGGAAACCTTACTATTAGGGGATCTTACAGAAACCCAGTGTCCTGCCCAGGATAAAACTACCACAAAAACCTCAACGAGCTAAAGCTTTCCAGTAAAATAATAACTGGCACCAATTATTGGTGTCTACAAGACCAGCAAAGTTCTGAGGACCATAATTACATGGCCAATGCTGTTTTTGGAGGAGTCTCACCTTGTCCAAACTTCTCAAAAGGTTCACAGAATCATGACCGAGAGTTTCCAGGTGAGCAAGGGATCGCTGTAGGTGACTCAACACCCCATCGTACGTGACTAGGGAACGTGGTGCCTCAGTGACCTCTCCAGATGCTTTCTTTCTCTGCTTCTCAAGACACTGTTTCACCGTTGTAATTGTCTTCTTGGTCATCTCCTTTCTGGCGTCCACTGTCAACTAAAGTGTAAAAAATGAATTTACAGCTCGTTATTACGATCAGCAATGCTACAATAACCAACATTCATTGTGCCTTTAGGCTACATGCACACGCGGTGTAGATGCAGACTTTTAATGGGGAACCTGCCACAGGAAATCTGCAGCTGAAAAAACAACAATCTGTCACCAGGTGTTTGCTACCCTGTCTAAGAACAGTACAGTTCCAGTGATGTATCACTTACTGGGCTACTTGCTGCCGTTTTGATAAAATCCCTGTTTTCTGTGCTGCAGATCTAGCAGTTCTCTGAATGCAGAGCTTTGTATAACCCCGTCCGCAACACTGACTGGCCGCTTTCTGTGTACACTGTGCATAGGCAGAAAGGTGAAACCTAAAAACATTTCCTTTAATACAGTAAAGGCAAACTAGATGACCCGATAGCATCCATCTTTCCAAGTGGAAATTAACAATTTGACTTTTGCATTTACATTGCCGATTTCTCCACATTCAAGAGAAAATCTATATCAATGTTCATTTGAAGAAGAAATTGGCAAGACACGTGCTACCTCGACCACACAGGCTAAAGAGGACCGTTCACCACTTTTTTTTGTAAGTAACTGTATACATTATATGGCTGAAATAAAAATAAGATTCTCTTTATGTGTGTGGTGTTCATGTTGTGTTAGCATTGTGTGTACTGTATGTGTATGTGCTGTGTGTATGCATTCTGTATACGTGGTGTGTACGTTCTGAGTGTATGCAGCATGTGCGTTCTGTATATGTGGTGTGTGTGCAGCGTGCGTTCTGTATATGTGGTGTGTGTGCAGTGTGTGTTCTGTATATGTGGTGTGTGTGCAGTGTGTGTTCTGTATATGTGGTGTGTGCGCAGTGTGTGTTCTGTATATGTGGTGTGTGCAGTGTGTGTTCTGTATATGTGGTGTGTGCGCAGTGTGTGTTCTGTATATGTGGTGTGTGTGCAGCGTGTGTTCTGTATATGTGGTGTGTGCGCAGTGTGTGTTCTGTATATGTGGTGTGTGCGCAGTGTGCGTTCTGTATATGTGGTGTGTGCGCAGTGTGTGTTCTGTATATGTGGTGTGTGTGCAGCGTGTGTTCTGTATATGTGGTGTGTGCGCAGTGTGTGTTCTGTATATGTGGTGTGTGCGCAGTGTGCGTTCTGTATATGTGGTGTGTGCGCAGTGTGCGTTCTGTATATGTGGTGTGTGCGCAGTGTGCGTTCTGTATATGTGGTGTGTGCGCAGTGTGTGTTCTGTATATGTGGTGTGTGCGCAGTGTGTGTTCTGTATATGTGGTGTGTGCGCAGTGTGCGTTCTGTATATGTGGTGTGTGCGCAGCGTGCGTTCTGTATATGTGGTGTGTGCGCAGTGTGTGTTCTGTATATGTGGTGTGTGCGCAGTGTGCGTTCTGTATATGTGGTGTGTGCGCAGCGTGCGTTCTGTATATGTGGTGTGTGCGCAGTGTGTGTTCTGTATATGTGGTGTGTGTGCAGTGTGTGTTCTGTATATGTGGTGTGTGTGCAGCGTGTGTTCTGTATATGTGGTGTGTGTGCAGTGTGTTCTGTATATGTGGTGTGTGCGCAGTGTGTGTTCTGTATATGTGGTGTGTGTGCAGTGTGCGTTCTGTATATGTGGTGTGTGCGCAGTGTGCGTTCTGTATATGTGGTGTGTGCGCAGTGTGCGTTCTGTATATGTGGTGTGTGCGCAGTGTGTGTTCTGTATATGTGGTGTGTGCGCAGTGTGTGTTCTGTATATGTGGTGTGTGCGCAGTGTGCGTTCTGTATATGTGGTGTGTGCGCAGCGTGCGTTCTGTATATGTGGTGTGTGCGCAGTGTGTGTTCTGTATATGTGGTGTGTGTGCAGTGTGTGTTCTGTATATGTGGTGTGTGTGCAGCGTGTGTTCTGTATATGTGGTGTGTGTGCAGTGTGTTCTGTATATGTGGTGTGTGCGCAGTGTGCGTTCTGTATATGTGGTGTGTGCGCAGTGTGTGTTCTGTATATGTGGTGTGTGCGCAGTGTGTGTTCTGTATATGTGGTGTGTGCGCAGTGTGTGTTCTGTATATGTGGTGTGTGTGCAGTGTGTGTTCTGTATATGTGGTGTGTGCAGTGTGTGTTCTGTATATGTGGTGTGTGCGCAGTGTGTGTTCTGTATATGTGGTGTGTGCGCAGTGTGCGTTCTGTATATGTGGTGTGTGCGCAGTGTGTGTTCTGTATATGTGGTGTGTGTGCAGTGTGTGTTCTGTATATGTGGTGTGTGCGCAGTGTGTGTTCTGTATATGTGCAGTGTGTTCTGTATATGTGCAGTGTGTGTTCTGTACATGTGTTTGTGTATTCTGTATATGTGCAGTGTGTGTTCTGTATATGTGGTGTGCGCAGTGTGTTTTGTATATGTGGTGTGTGTGCAGTGTATGTTCTGTATATGTGGTGTGTGTGTTCTGTATATGTGGTGTGTGCAGTGTGTGTTCTGTATATGTGGTGTGTGCAGTGTGTGTTCTGTATATGTGGTGTGTGCGCAGTGTGCGTTCTGTATATGTGGTGTGTGCGCAGTGTGCGTTCTGTATATGTGGTGTGCGCAGTGTGCGTTCTGTATATGTGCAGTGTGTGTTCTGTATATGTGGTGTGCGCAGTGTGTTTTGTATATGTGGTGTGTGTGCAGTGTATGTTCTGTATATGTGGTGTGTATGTTCTGTATATGTGGTGTGTGTTTTGATTCCTAATAATCCCCACACTCAGTAGTTGGTAGCAGTTGTGCCTCTGGAGTGTGCGAGTATAAACCATAGGAGAACACAGTCCAATGTGCAACCTGAGTAGAAGCGGAGTGCAAGATTGGACGAGTAGAAAAAGATTAACCCATTGCGGCCACCCCACGTGATGCACGCAGGACATGTATGTGCAACATAGAAACTATGGATCTTCATATGATGAACTGATAAAAGATATAAGGATCAGACCCGAACGCCATCTTCGCTCTTACGCTCCACACGATGAGGCTTTTAAGAGCTTCAGATGACAACTTTGTGACATGAAACAACTACCATGAAAGAAGAGGAATTAATCAAATATTATGAGGGTGAGAGACACTAAACATTATGAACAGAGAGCTGACGTGTGAAGAGTCACAGCCGTGTCATCTCCCCACGCGCTTGTTTTGACAGATTCAGATCATGGATTGTACGACTTTTACACTGGAGACAGAGAACAGAAAGCCTGAAAGAGAAGCCGCGGCTTCAGAGCCCCGCGCTCAGCGTCACGCCTGCGTTCATTAGCACAGAACAAGCATTACTTGATGTGAAATTATTGGCCAGCGCAGGAAGCAGAGAACAGGCGCCAAAGCAGTGGGAAATCAGGACACATGGCTCACCGGAAAAATATTTATCTGTTTATCGCAAAGAGAGACGGTCCTCTGGATCTTCTTATCTACAGCTTTAGGCAAATGAAAAGGTGACCCCAGGTGAGGCCTGACAGCGTCTGGCAATAAGGACATGATGGGAGTTCAATCCAACTTTGATTTGGTTATAAATCAGCTTAGAAGATTGTACAGGAGAAGAGAGATAAGGGTTGGAACCCTGACATTATAAGAAGCTTACTGACAGACCACCAGTTAACTCCTTCTACAACTTGGAGAAACTAAACAGACCCCAAGTTTTGAATAATATCTTCTAAACATGCTTAGCTGAGCTGTTCAGTAGAGCACAATGTTTTAATGGATATTAATTCTATTGGGGACATTTTTAGGCTTAAAGAGAACCTGCCATGCGGATTCATGCTTCCCAAACCTGAGCCCAGCCAGGGACAATAGCTGGAGACAAGGGGCAGCCTCTGGATGGCTGCTCCCTTCAGGTGATTGACAGGTTCCTCTCATAGTGAGAGACTTGTCAATCACCTCTAACACTGGGGAAAGCCGGAATAGTTTCATCTCCAGCTATTATCCTTGGCTAGACCGAGGTTTGACAGAATTAATCAGTCGACAGGTCCTCAGTAAGCCAGAAAATGTGATTTACTCAAGAGATCTACTACTAGATCCTGATCTGCTGGTTACCCATGTAGGCTGTAACCTTATACAGCTAGTTTTAATTATTTATTTTTTTAAGGAAGACATTATAAATCGTGATGAGAGCATGTGCTCGGGTAAGGGGTTATCACAGTGTCTTCAGAGGTCGCGAATAAATACATCTGAGTCCCAGCGCCTCCATGTCTCGTGGCTGTTAGACAGCAGCGACACCTGTAGGGATTGCCTGTTTGTTAGTCTCCCTGCATGTGTTGCAGCTGTCGAACAGCCACGAGACATGCAGGAGCGGGGACTCAGACATATTTTTCGAGCCCCCTGAAGCCACTCGGTCAGCACCCGAGCATGACATGATGACATTTACTCATCACTAGTGATGAGCGAATATACTCGTTACTCAAAATTTCCTAAGCATGCTCGGGGGTCCTCCGAATGTTTTTTAGTGCTCGGAGATTTAGTTTTCCTCTCCTCAGCTGAATGATTTGCATCTCATAGCCAGCTTGATTACATGTGGGGATTCCCTAGCACCCAGGCAACCCCCACATGTACTTATGCTGGCTAACAGATATAAATCATTCAGCTGCAGAAAGAAAAACTAAATCTCCAAGCACTAAAAAATACTCGGAGGACCCCGAAGCGTGCTCGGGAAATCTCGAGTAACGAGTATATTCGCTCATCACTAATTAAAAACCCAAATAGTTCAACAAGAACTTTCAAAATTTTCTCATTTCAAAGAGGCTTCTAAATTCTTATTTCTGGAGTGTCGAAGGATGGGACCAAGTAGCACAGACCTACAGGGATCAGGTGAGCGCTGGACCAGGAAATACGGGGTATCAGAATAGTATTTATTTTATAGTCTAGAGAATATTAATAAGAAAACATTTTTTTTCCTAGAAAACCCCCTTCTGCACTTCCAAAAATGTGTTTTTGTGTTTTTTTTAAGTTGTTTTTGTTTATTGTATTTTATTCTTTTTTCATCATCAAGTTACCGTAATAAAGAATATGCATGTCATAGTAATATGTCGGCATTTTGATTAGCGGAAGAGGCAAAATTGTTAATTGCTCTTTTGAAAATGGAAATCACAGATTGGATGGAATGAGGGACAGCAATTACCCCTTTACTCTACCCTATTACTGACGTTTCCAAATCTGAACGACCTTAGATAAAAAACTACGTAATTTAACTATATTAAAAAAAAGGGAAAATGCCCACCCTAATAGCCTTATTCCTATGCTTTAGTGCCTTTATTTTCTATTGATTTCTATACCAAACAGTGCAAAACCAAAAAAACATCAGAAAAGCACAAAATCAAGACGTGTTCAACATTTTCCAAAAATAATGAAAAATGTCTGAAAGAAACCCCTAAATTTGCTATTAAGGGTCTTGAGCAAAGAGTGCGGCATCTGATCACTGTCGCCTAGAAGAGGCTTTACACATCCATTCACATCTTTATGTCTTTTACTAGATTCTGGAAGTTCTGGTCATGACCCCAATTCAACATCCAAGACAGATGGAAGATGGAACCTTCCGAGAAGAATAGACCGAGCAGTGAGAAGATCAGGCACGGCAAGGCCTCAAATAAATAATATTCAGACAAGACAATGTTTTCTGCTTTGATTTGAGGGCGAAAATGTAGAGCAGAGGTCTGTGGATGTCATGGCATGCTGGGACTTGTGGTTTCCACAACAGCTGAAACACCATAGGTTGAACACTACTGCTTACAGTGTTATTGTCCAACATTGAAATTTACCACTTTTCCGAAGAGAACCCCTACAAGAAAAGCTCATTTCATTCTCCTTTCAGCTCCAGCAGTGCTCTAATTTCCTCTGCATGTGCTTTCCTCCTACTTGATAATCTGTTTTCTCTGCCCTCACTGAGACTGTACATGCTTTTCCACCTCTCCACACTGTGGAAATCTGTATACATTGCCAATCCCCTTCGTGATCAAGTTTCTAACACAGAAAGAAAAGAGGGGCTAGCAGGAAGAGACATTAGAACCAGGACCTCTGATAGGTTAGTAACATTTTTACAAAGCTAGCAAGATAAAGGACTTACAGATTCTTTGCAACATAAAAATGGTAGACATTTTTTATTCAAAACTATTTAGACACCTGTTTAAACATTGATGACGTATCTTTAGGAGAGGTCATCAATGTCTGATTGGTGGGGATACGACACCCTGCACCCCATCCGATCAGCTGCGTTCTGTGCCGGCGACAGCCGAAAGTGCTCAGTTATGGAGCTGCTCCATTTACTGATAGTGGCCACGGTTGGGTACTGCACATCCGCCCCTTAATGATTTAAATTGCCTAGGACAGTGGTGGCGAACCTATAGAACATGTGCCAGAGGGGGCACTTTGAGCCCTCACTGTGGGTACGCACGCCAGGCTCGTGAGACGGCGCCCATTCTTCCCATGCTGAAATGTCTTTTAGACATGAATACATTTGAACAGTGCTGTGTCGGGACCAGGGCAGGGGAGCTCCTGTGATGTCCGAAACAGTCCCAATGCCTCCTGTGATGTCCGCACCAGCCCCAATGCCTCCTGTGATGGTCCTCACCAGCCCCAATGCCTCCAGTGATGTCCCCACCAGCCCCAATGCCTCCTGTAATGTCAGTCCCATCCCCAGTGCCTCCTGTCATGTCAGCACCAGCCACAGTGCCTCCTGTGAGGGACATACTAGCCTCAATGCCTCCTGTGATGTCCGAAACAGTCCCAATGCCTCCTGTGATGTCCCCATCAGCCCCAATGCCTCCTGTGATGTCAGCACCAGCCACAGTGCCTCATGTGAGGGCCGTACTAGCCTCAATGCCTCCTGTGATGTCCGCACCACCCCAATGCCTCCTGTGATATCCGCACCAGCCCCAATGCCTCCAGTGATGTCCCCAGCAGCCCCAATGCCTCCTGTAATGTCAGCACCAGCCCCAATGCCTCCTGTAATGTCAGCACCAGCCACAATGCCTCCTGTAATGTCAGCACCAGCCACAGTGCCTCATGTGAGGGCCGTACTAGCCTCAATGCCTCCTGTGATGTCAGCCCCAGCCCCAATGCCTCCTGTGAGGGCAGTACTAGCCCCAATGCCTCCTGTGATGTCCCTTGTATTGGGACTTTGTGATAAATAAGTGGGTTTTGGATTACCATTTCGGCACTCAGTCTCTAAAAGGTTCGCCATCAGTGGCCTAGGAGACCATCCACCACTAACCAGTGAGCACTAAACTATACAATTAAAAAAACTTCCGTTCTTGAAAATGAGAGGGGTTTTCAGTAAGAGGTACATTTATGTTGGTTTTTTTTCCAGTTTGCGATATTAACGATTTATCATGTTGAGACAGCCTCTTTTTTAGCGGCAGGAGGAGAATTCATGGTTAAAACCAACGGCATAATGACCGTGTGGCGGATATGAAAATCCACAGCCTCCTCGATTTTCTGCACATTTGTTTTTGCCTTCAGAGCCCCATCCACAAGCGCCGATCAGCAGCGTGTAACCTGCAGCAATCCGCCATTCACCTTAATCTGCCTGTCGGTGTATAACCTCCCCTCATTACTGTACCTCCCTGCTGGTAGATTGACCCAGATCACGTCAGCCAGGACCAGGAATGCTGTGAGATTTAGGTCTACGCTAGGAAACGAAAGATTAGTTAGGAAGTCGCTTCATTTTCCATCTAAGAAGAAAAAGGGGAAATAAAAAGAAATACGGCAAAGGTGCCCACGTCCCTCGAGTACTGGTCGTCTTCTCTGCACCCGCCTCGGCGTATCTGTGGTGGATCTGGCACTTGCCAGCTGATAAGTAGGGCAGCGTGAGATCTCATCGCCAGTCATCAGCCCACTGAACAGCTCCGCACGCTAGTGATGCCAACGTATTCAGGCTGCAGGGCACGGGGCCCACATGTCTGACGGAGGAGAAGCCAACAGGTTCCATTCATAGAGGCAGATGGCAAGATGCGACTAACATATCGTGGAGAAAAAACACCATCAAATATGAAACTTAACACTTCATATATCAGAAAGCACCGATTCCCATGGAGGGAGATACAAGGCCTGCAGTGGAGCTGGGTAATTACTCCGCGTCGTTCTAGCAGATACTCCAGTGCTCTGTGCATGAAGGTTCAAGGCGTCCACAAGGATTCTGGTCATTAGCTGGTGATAACACTGAGGAACCTGACCCTCCGGATCCCGCAAACTCTGCCGTCCGCATTCTCCCTTTGTATAGTGAACATCCAGCAGACACATGTGTAGCATGGAGGTGAAACCGTAACGTTACATATAATGCACAGGAATCTAACGTTTCTCCTTCTGGAGAGTGACAAGCCAGGCCTGGCATGTCAGAGTGAAGAGACTTATAGGCCATGCATGCTCCTCTGAGAAATTAAATATGAAAATGGCCTCTTCAGAGAGAAAGACGACTAGAACTCTAGTGCCACCTATTGGAAGTAGCCATCCTAAAAGTTATTATCGACCCTTTATTGAGCCTCGGAAACAGGAAAGTACTGAGGGCACTACAGAATAAGAAGTGGGTTCACTGTGCACAAATGTAAAAAATACAAAAGAAAAGTAAAGTGTGTAAAGCATGGCTAGGATCACCAGTATATGAAACATGCAAACATATTTATTAAAGTACATATACAAGAAAGACAAAAACAGAGATAAAAACAAATAAAAAGCCCAAAGGTTAAAATATGTGTCCATTGAAGAAGCATGTAATGACCAGCCAGACTCCTCCACGGTGCGTACCGGGGGTATATACAGTAAATACAACACAGCCAAGCGGTCCTGGAAACAGTGCAAATAATATAGCAGACAGTATAATGTGAGATCAATGACTGATGTAAACAGATACAGGAATAATCCTACAGATGAACCCCAGAGAGATATTAAGGGGAACAGAGGAAAAACTTGTGGCATCCCAGAATAAGATACAGCAAATACCATAAGAAGACAGAGAAGTGTCAGGAAGGCGGGGCTGTATAAGACCTGTGGGTACAAGGGTCAAAAGAAGACCACCCAGCCACAGCATGATTCGCGGAGGAAAAGAGCCTTGACACATGATTTAGGACAAAAGTTAAACCAGAATCTCAATTTGCAGACACTGTTTGGGGGTATTGCCCCTCATCAGCGCCAAGTATGAGATCTGATATGGCTAGGTGAGTGGCGGAAGAATGGGATCTAAGGTCACATAGCAGGATAATTAAAGGTTGTTATTGACTTTTAGGATTGGTACTTCCAATAGGGGGCACTAGAGTTTTAGCCCTCATGCTCTCTGGAGAGGCAATTTGTATATTTAATTTCTCAGAGAAACATGCATAGCGTACAAGTCTCCTCACTCTGACATGTCAAGCCTGACTTGTCACTCTCCACAAAAAGAAAAGTTACCCCTTAGATCCCAGTCTTAAGCTTCTCTCCTAGCCAAATCAGATCTCATACTTTGCGCTGATGAGGGGCAGCACCCCGAAACACTGTGTCTGAAAATTGAGATTCTGGTTTGACTTCTTTGACAATTTGAAAAAAGTGCCCAATTTTTGCCCAGTCTAACATCTGCCCCAGGAATTTTGCCAGGGCTCGTACATTCCATGAACAACAGCAGCAGAGTTTCAGGGAGAACAAAGACCCTTTTATTTTGCAGGCAGACATGGATTATTATGGGGGAAAATGTAAGATAATCCCATTTTTCTTCTGCACAGGCTCTTATTAGAATCACCATTACTGCACACTCTTAGTGTAAGGCCATGTTCACACTGCAGGGGTTGCGTGGAGCGCCACTTCATTTACACTGGTGGACATTACCTTACTGATGGCGAGCGATGTGAACGTGATTTCATCAATAAATGTCATCAAATCCCCGGGTGTCAGCCGGTCGAAGTATTTCCTGCAGATGTCGTAGGCATGGCACCACTCGGCCGCAGTTTGTGGGGTCTCCTTCAGGAGCTGTGGGTCACCGTTCCAAAACAGTTTCTTTAGCCAAGCTGCGTGCACCGCACTGGAGGAAAGCATGTTCCCCTCTAAATCTGGGATTCTCGGGGCCAGCTTGGAAATAGCCAGCACATTATGACTGGTGAGCACCGGTGCCAGCGACTCGAGGGGGTTCAGGCTGGCATCTGTCATTCTCTTATAATCCAGACCTGCAGAAGACAAAAAGAACCACACAATTATCTGTGATCTACTCTATGTGTCTTAGAAATAGAGATGAAGCAGAGCCGAATATGTCATTGTGTTTAGTGACAACTGTTAGCAAAAATGCAAAGTAAAACCTGATACAAGGATGAGCCACTGAAAAAGACAAGGACACCGCTGACATTTGACCAACTTGGCTCAGCTAACACAAAACCAGACAGCTCTGCTAATCTCAAATGAGCCAAACCAGACAGCTCTGCTAATCTCAAATGTGCCAAACCAGACAGCTCTGCTAATCTCAAATGAGCCAAACCAGACAGCTCTGCTAATCTCAAATGAGCCAAACCAGACAGCTCTGCTAATCTCAAATGAGCCAAACCAGACAGCTCTGCTAAGCTCGGCTGTGCCAAACCAGACAGCTCTGCTAATCTCAGCCGTGCCAAACCAAACAGCTCTGCTAATCTCAGCCGTGCCAAACCAGACAGCTCTGCTAAACTCAGCCGTGCCAAACCAGACAGCTCTGCTAATCTCAGCCGTGCCAAACCAGACAGCTCTGCTAATCTCAGCCGTGCCAAACCAGACAGCACTGCTAAACTCAGCCGTGCCAAACCAGACAGCTCTGCTAATCTCAGCCGTGCCAAACCAGACAGCTCTGCTAATCTCAGCCGTGCCAAACCAGACAGCTCTGCTAATCTCAGCCGTGCCAAACCAGACAGCACTGCTAAACTCGGCCGTGCCAAACCAGACAGCACTGCTAAGCTCGGCCGTGCCAAACCAGACAGCTCTGCTAATCTCAGCCGTGCCAAACCAAACAGCTCTGCTAATCTCAGCCGTGCCAAACCAGACAGCTCTGCTAAACTCAGCCGTGCCAAACCAGACAGCTCTGCTAATCTCAGCCGTGCCAAACCAGACAGCTCTGCTAATCTCAGCCGTGCCAAACCAGACAGCTCTGCTAATCTCAGCCGTGCCAAACCAGACAGCACTGCTAAACTCGGCCGTGCCAAACCAGACAGCACTGCTAAGCTCGGCCGTGCCAAACCAGACAGCTCTGCTAATCTCAGCCGTGCCAAACCAGACAGCTCTGCTAAACTCAGCCGTGCCAAACCAGACAGCTCTGCTAATCTCAGCCGTGCCAAACCAGACAGCTCTGCTAATCTCAGCCGTGCCAAACCAGACAGCTCTGCTAAACTCAGCCGTGCCAAACCAGACAGCTCTGCTAATCTCAGCCGTGCCAAACCAGACAGCACTGCTAAACTCGGCCGTGCCAAACCAGACAGCTCTGCTAAGCTTGGCCGTGCTAAACCAGACAGCTCTGCTAAGCTTGGCCGTGCTAAACCAGACAGCTCTGCTAATCTCAACCGTGCCTAACCAAACAGCTCTGCTAAGCTCAGCCGTGCCAAACCGGGTGCATACAGCTGTGCCAAACCTGAAAACACTGCTAAACTCAGCTATGCCAAACTAGGCAGCGCTGTCTGGTTTGGCACTGCCGAGTTTAGCCTTGCTCTCTGGTTTGGAAAGGGCGAAAATAGCAGCGCTGTCTAGATTGGCACAGCCAAGATAAGCAGAATTTTTGGTTTGGCACGGCCAACTTTGCAGACAGCACTGCTAAACTCGGCCAAACCAGCCAGCTCTGCTAAACTCAGCCGTGCCAATCCAGACAGCGAGGCTAAACTTAGCAGTACCAAACCGGGAACAGGCGGCTGTGTTCCAACCAGACAGCTCTGTCAAACTCAATCATACAAAACCAGACAGCACTGTTTAACAGGGCTGTGCCAAACTAGACACTGCTAATAAACTCGGTTGTGCAAGACCAGATAGCACTGCTAAACTGCTAAACTCACCTGGAGCAGACGGCCATGCCAAACAGGGAACAGATGGCCGTACCAAACCAGACTGCTAAACTTGGCTGTGCCAAACCAGACAGCACTGCTATATTTGGCCATGTAAAAATAAGTGCATTCAGCTCTTCTACTTCTAAAAGGTTTAGGTGAGGTAAATTAGAGCTACTCCGCTCTCTGTCAATCTCAGCTCTGCGGAATTTGGAAGTGAAAACAAATTTTGATCATTGTGGCATATAACCCACTCGGCTCTCCTAAATTCTGACCTGCCAAACAGAAGCAACTCAGCTCTACTGATGGGTTTACACTACAAGTAGGCAGCTGTTAATAAATTATCGATGCTCGCAGGTAATAAGTCGGCGTTTGTTTAACGGCTGCGACTGCGAAATGTAAATGCAGAGCTACAATCTTTACTCCGTGCCATATGACAAACACAGCCCTGCAACATCTGGAATGTGCAAAAATAAACAGAGATTTGTTTCTTTCACAGTAAGATTGTGTTCTCACAAAGGGTTCACCTTGCTATGTGTTGCGTTTGGGACCAGGAGACGCTGTATGTGTTACTGTAACCGGTAAGAAGACAGATGTACCTGGCGTCTGCAACCTCACGAAAAGCCTCCAAAGTGTCTCTACCAGCACCGGAGGCTGAAGACGCAACACTTCATTATCACGTTGCGCTCAGGTAAGGAGACAATGGACCGGGAGGATATAGACTCCCACGTACAGGACTGTTTTACAGTAGTAATCAAAATTATTCTGCTCCCATTGCAAAATTCTATTTAGTCGCAAAATTAACAAACTTTCTGCTGTTTGCAATAAACCAATAAAACAAGAACAATTTAATTACTTCGATACAACGTATATAACAAGTGAATTCCCCAATTTCAGGTTGCAGGTACATGTACTGCGCATGTTGGGTGCGGTTGTGTGTGCGGAGGAGGCTCAAGAGCTGAGCCCGTTTCACACGACCTGCTGTGTTATACAGCCAGCACATGCCTCTAACAGCAGCGACTCAAGCTATCTAGTATTTAAGTGGAAAGAACAGGGTGGTATGTGGATTTGGCACCCCTCAACCCACTCCCAAAAACGCAATCACTGGGAGCCGATGGGTTACTGCCGAAGGCCCCTCGTGGCTGACGTCTGTGTTCAAAATTTTGACCAGATACTAGAATACTTTAGTATATAAAAAAAATTGAATCCTAGACAAAATAAGAATCGATTTGCAGGACCCCGACCCCTCTGTCACATCATTGATCTGTGGGCCACTGGATGGGAGCCCACAAAGCCGCTTCCTGCTCCGCTTCTGACGAGTCGGACTGACACAACGCCATTGTTGCTGCTTGGCATGAGTTGCAGATCCCGGGCCGTAGGAAACAGTTCTCCGGTCTCCCGTTCAGTGACCGCAGATTACAGACATGGCTGATGGACCGGTTCCTGTTAATCGATTCACACCATCTCTATGGTTTTAGCCCATACATTAAATACCAAAAAGGCAAAAAAACGCATGAAGTTCAGTATTTAGGTCGCCGCACCATCCCAAAATAAGACAATAAAATGCAATCAAAAAGACAAATGTTCTCCAAAATGGCCCTAATAAAAATATCGGCTCATACCAGATCATCGAGCACAATCAACAGAAAAATGAAAACGGGTCTTAGAAAATGGGAACACAAAATAATTTTTTGTGTTTCTTAAATTTTTATATATTTGTTTCAACCATTACAATAAAAAAAAATTGGCCCTATAAATGTAATATTGTCGGAATCATACTGACACAATATAGCGGGCAAGCGAAAGTTGTAAAAACAAAATCCAAAAAATCAATGGTGGTACTGTGCTTTTTTTTTTTTTTTAACAATCTTACTGCACTAGGACTTTTTACCTGGTAGTGCTACGTTTACGGGAAAAAAAATGTAATGGCTTTTGGAGGAAGAAAAGGAAAAAAAAAAATAATTAGCTGAGGTGGGGAGGGGAACTATTGAGGTCTCGGAATTATTCATCCCCATGAATAGAAGAAGACGCCATAAGAGCACAAAACTGCAGATCAGCTCTTGTCTTGCACATTCATTAGTTGAAGCAAGGTGTGCTTGAGATAAAACACATCAAATACCTGGACTAGCAAGGGGTTTCATTTTTTGAGGAGAACAGTTTTGGGATGAAAAAAACTAAAATAAAGTGATGGACAGATTTGAATGAGATGGAAATAGCCTAATCCGTAGACTGCAATCCAGCGGCAATCTGTTTCTTAGTTGGAATAAAAACGTAAGTCCCCATTCATCAAAGTGTTTATGCTTGAAAACTGGTGTAAAATACTTTGAAAAGTTGCAAAATTTTCATGTAACGCAAACATTTTAGGAGTTTGTTTAGTTTCAGGCAGCTCTGCCAATTATGGCTACGCCTGTCCTTCAAATTCATGAAAATTGGGGGCATTTCTCACACCAGAAATGTTACTCTAGTCTGTAACTGGAGTAGCATTTTTGCCAAGGTACACGCCACTGATAAGAAGTAAGTGTTGTGCATCTCTTGAATTTTATGCATTTTATTCCTACATTCCCTTCATTAAGACTGGTGTACGAAATGCCAGTCTTAATGAATCTTGGCCTTTGTCTGCACAACTTTGGCCTGGCCACAAAAACCAGCAATAGATTTTACATTAAAATCTATGGAAAAAGATTCATATCTGATGGTCATATGTTATGTCATCCATTAATCCATTAACAGTTCATTTTTCAGAGCAGTGCCTGAACACCAAGAACACTAAAAGACACAGGGACATTTGAACAGAACCTTAGACTATAAGTACTACATGATCTTTCTGTAAAAAAAAAAAACAAGCACAAAAAAACACGTCTGAATGAAACCTTAAGCACTTACTAAATAATGAAAGTTCAATTTTCTAAACTGCAAAATATACACCCATACTGACCCAAAAACAGAACAAAAGACTGTTTCAATACATTCAAAACGATACAAATAAGCCCCATCAGTTTTGGAATTATGTAGTATAAAGGCAATTAAACAAAACTGGAACTTTTCAGGGCTATAAATCAGCATTATGTCTGGAGGAGGAGGAATAAAGCATATGTTGAAAAGAACACCCCGCCTACAGTGAAGCATGGTGGTGGCTTGGTGATGCCTACAGTGAAGCGGCTTGGTGATTCCTGCAGTGAAGCATGGCGATAGCTCAGTGATGGCTACAGTTAAGAATGCTGGTGGCTCAGTGATGCCTACAGTGAAGCATGGTGGTGGCTTGGTGATGCTCTGTAGCTGCTTAGCTCCCTCAAACTGGAAATGTGCAGAATGTATAGGCAACATGGATTCAATCAAGTATTAGGAAATTCTAGGAGAAAACGCAGTGCGTTGAGAGAAAGCTGAAGATTGGGCATCATTAGATTTCCAAACAATGATCCCAAGCATACCTCAAAGTCTACCAAGGCTTGATTTCAGAAGTCCTGATAGATTCTGTAGTGGCCGTCACAGCCACCTGACTTGAATCACAATGAAAATCATTGGTGGGATGTGAAAAAGGTGTTTGCAGCACGGAAACCCAAGAGTATTGGTTACCTGGAGGTCATTTCCTATAAGGAACAGACTAAGATTCCTGAGCAATGCTGCCAGAAGCCGATGTCTGGAAGTATGTAGCAGGTCATAACAGCCAGAGGGGCTCTACTAAGAACTAAAGACGCTTTTCATGTAGGAGATGAATAATTCTGTGACTGCAGTAGTCAGTAAAAGTAGCATTTTGCACAGAATTTGAGGAAACCATTAATATATTAGCTGTGTTGAGCTATTTACAAAGTTCTCTTTTGGTTTATTGCAAACAGCAGAAAGTTTGTAAATTTTGTGCATACTTTCCAAATGGGGGGCTGAATATTTTTGATTGCAACTGTCTATATCTATCCTACTCACTAAATAAATATTGTTAAAACAGGTGCTACACTGTCAAATGTGAATTTTAAGGGAACTTTTCATGATTATTTTACAAACGAATCTAAGTGGCTTAGCTGTATAGGTCCTAGTACAACAATAAAAGGATACCTGTTTTGTAGTAATACGATGTGCCAGTGCTGAAAAATAAAGATTTGAAGCCATATGCAAATTAGACTGGAGGTGACATTAGGGGTGTGTCTACGTGCACTCAACACGCTGAGAGATTTGCATGTGGCTTGAAAGCTTGATTTCTCAGGGCTGGCGCATCGGATTGCTACAAGACAGGTGTCATTTTCATTGTTGTGCTAGGATCTATACAGCCACACCATTATTTTCAGTAGTAAAAATGTTATGAAATGTTCCCTTTAAATTAATTTCATAACAAATATATATTAAAAAAGAAGCAGTGCTAAAAAAAAAGAAAAACAGCAACAAAGAAAATCATCCCACCGGTTAGAGGGACACATCTGAAGTCATATAATCATGTATGAAAATATAATTCAGACCTAAGGTCTAATTACCATGGAGCCTGAAATACATAGTAAATGCACACAATAACTGGGGAGGTCATGGTTTCGGTAGGCAACAGGCATGCATATGTGATATATTTCATGCAGCCATTTGCCACACTGACAGGGATGGCAGAAAAACTCTGCCACCAATGCCACCCAGGTAGACCGCTCAGCCAGTGCTGGAGTACCTGATGCCACCGCCTTCAGCTTCTTCAGCAGTTTGATATGGGAGTCGGGCTTGATGATGTGCTTGATGTAGGGCGAGCAGCCACAGTTCTCCAGGAGAGTGAAGTAATACAGCAATCTCTGGTGGTCTCTGCCCTCTATGGTGGGATACACGTACTTGGCCATGTGCTCGTAGAACGCTTCAGGACTCGCCTTTAGAGTGTCATACAGGCCGAGGGACTTTGCCCGATTCTCAATTTCTGTTGTAGACAATCTGCAAAAAAATACCCAACATATAAGAAACGCATACACAACCCAACGTTGAGATTGCAAGAAGGAAGTCATGGAAATCACCGGGTTGGAGTTAAGTTGTCAGCAGGTTTTTGCTATGTAACCTGACATGTTGGACAATCCAACTCTGTGTGAACAGTTAGGTGAAGGCCTTTTTTTGGTCCCCATGACTGTTCCCTGTGCATAAGGTCCATAAGGTAATGGTTGGTGGCGTTTGGTGTGAAAGAACATGACCTCAACCTCATCCAAGACCTTTGAATTAACTAGATCGGAGATTGTGAGCCTGGCCCTCTACTACAACAGTATCTGACCTCAAAAATAGTATTCTGGATGACTGGGTAAAAATTCCTACAGGCACCTCCAAAATCTTGGAGAAAGTCTTCCGAGAAGAGCTGAAGCCATTAGATCATCAGAGGAACCAACTCCAAGGGCTGGAAGATTTCCAAAAGTACACATAACATTGTAGGTTATTGGCAATACAGTGCCAAACATGTATAAGGTTGTACTTGATGGATCTAGGTCTTTTTTTCAACCTATGTAACTAATCTTAATGTCCATAGATGTAGAATGGGACAGGTGGAATGTGGAGTCAGGGTCATCAACAGTCTAGAAATTCCAATGTGGCACTTTTTTGTCCTATCCGTAACAAAAAAAAAAATGGAAGGTGTCTCATTTTTTTGAGCCTGAAGAAACTTCTACAGATTTAGACTGTAATTTTTATGATTTTACAGTGAATACAGCTGACACCTTCATTGAGAATTATGGGCTGTAGATATGTATCACTTACAATTTATTATTTATTATGGGTTCTCCAATGGGCCTGTAAAAAATATCTGTCCCTGATTTTTTGTACATACGTTGTTTGCAAGAAATAAAAAGTCAAGCTGTCAACCCTATATGGTGGAAGAAGCAGTTGGGCATTCTTAATTTCCCAGAGGAGCATGCATGGTCTATAAGTCTCCTCACTCTAACATGCCATGCCCGACTTGTCACTCTCCACAAGGAGACCCGTTACCCCTTAAATCAAAGTCTAGAGTTCTAGTCCTCCCTCTCTGAAGAGGAAATTTGCATACGTAGTCTGTGCTATAAAAACATCACACAACTTGAAGAACGCCCATAGAAAATTTTCAGATTTCACCCATAGAGAAGAAGAACTCATGGTGGAAACAACGGAGGATGTGCACTGCTTTTATCTTCTCTCACTCGCTGGGATTTCATTAGTCCCTTTTCATTTTCTAATGGCGCAATGCTTAAAATTACGTCTTTCTTGAAACATTTCTGTGGATTTCTTCTCAAACATTAATAACCTAATTCAGGATATATATATATATATATATATATATATATATATATATATATATATATATATTTTCTTTTTTTACTTGCTTATATAGCACCATTAATTTCCACGCTGCTTTACAGGCACTATCATCATATATATTTTTATGTTCTAGGTTTTCCTAAATGTTCCCAGTTTTCATACCAACGCAAGTCTACCTATCGATCAAGGAAGCACAATATTAAAAATGGTTCCCCTGCTTTAATATAGGACGTCAGAAACTATATTGACATTCGGTTTATCTCTGGAATCATCTTGGAGTGTAGAGAAATCCTCAGTTTTCATTGATCTATGCGTGGGCAGCGTTTGCTATGAGAATAATTGGGTTCTCCAGTTCACAGTTATACTGATCATGTTTCTTCAATAGTCCCCCGTCATAAATGAAGTAGGAGTCGAGAAATACAAAATCCAGCAAGTGGAAAAGTGACATTTATGGGAACCGGTGGCCAGAGAACCATGGGTCTATAAATTAATTAAGTGTGTTGACTACCTGGACAACCCCGTCTTAAATGCCATAGTAACCCTTGTGAAATAAAAATACCTCTAACTCATCTCCCGTACCGGCATCCAGAGGTTGACGTGACACTGCTATTCCATGTGAGCACTGCAGCCAATCAGTAGCAATAGATGGGCTGCAGCTTTCAAACTTCCATTGGAAGCCTGAGGTTCGTCTGAAGGAAGTGAGAGCTCAGCAGCCCTTGCAGGTCACTGATTGGCTGCAGGGCTTGCATGACATAACTTCATGTGAACCTCAAAAGACCCGGCTCTACCGGTATCTAGAAGTTTATGTGACACTTGTATTCCACGTGAACACTGCAGCCAATCAGTAGCAGCAGATGGGCTGCAGAGCTTTCAAATTTCTATTGGAAGTCTCAGATTCGTCTGAAGGAAAAGAGAGCCCAGCAGCTCATTGCAGGTCACTGATTGGCTGCAGGGCTTGAAATTATGTCATGAATGTGAACCTCTAGAGACTCGACTCCACCGGCATCTAGAGGTTTACATAACACTTGTATTCCACGTGAGCACTGCAGCCAATCAGTAGCAGCAGATGGGCTGCAGCTTTCAAACTTTCATCGGAAGTCTGAGGTTCGCCCAAAGGAAGTGAGAACACAGCAGCTCATTGCAGGTCACTGATTGGCTGCAGGGCTTGCATGACATAATTTCACATGAACCTCAAAAGACCCGACTCCACCGGAATCTAGAAGTATGTGACACTTGCATTCCATGTCAACACTGCAGCCAATCAGTGGCAGTAGATGGGCTGCACCTTTCAAACTTCTATTGGAAGTCTCAGATTCGTCCGAAGGAAGTGAGAGCCCAGCAGACCATTGCAGGTCACTGATTGGCTGCAGGGCTTGCATGACATAATTTAATGTGAGCCAAAGGAGACTCAGTGGCAACATCGCTGGAATGGCGCAGGTACGGGAGGATCGAATAATAAGCAAAACAAAAACTAGAAAAAATAGCAATAGGGAAGCAAAGGTATCAATAATGACATGACAAAAACCCCACTAAAAACACCAATTTATCATATACGCTATATTTATATATTTTTGTTTATTTTTTGCGCCATATTTTGCTTCTCTGATATTTTTCATGCATAGCTAATAAAACAACATGTTTTTAGAGGGGTTTTTGGTTTGCGATTCTAGTAATTTGGGGCAAAGTGGCTGTGTCTGCCTCTAGTTCCTCCGGTCTCCATAGACTTTCATGAGCAGCACTTGTCATCTCCTGCCTTAGTCACCTGAAAATTTGCCTAAACTGAAAACAGAATTTACCAATGAAATAAGAGTGAATGATCAGCCCAGGAGGAGAAAGAAGAAGATTTCACTGATAAGACATTACAAAGTTTCTTAAGTTCACATGTACTATTAATTTATGGAAAAAAAAAATGACAACAATGTCTTCTCTTTAGTGGAAATCTGTCATTGCTGCCCCATCAGAGAGCAGTAGGATTTGAAAGGCACAAATCCTGATTCCAGAGATGTAGTTTATTAGTTTTAATTAAAGACTGTTTTCTCTGCTGCAGATTTAGAAGGTCTCTAAATGCTGAGCTCTGAATAACCCCGCCCACACCACTGATTGGCTGCTTTCTGTGTAAACAGTGCATGGGCAGAAAGCAGCCAATCAGTGGTGGGGGCATGGCTAGACTACCAGGCAGCAGGTTTCCTAGTCCTCTAGTGACCATCTGATGATAAAACTGTGATTAGAAAACTATACTAAGCAGCATAGTAAGTGACACCTCACTGGAATCAGTGTCTCAGTCTCTACATCATGCTGCTCTCAAATTAGGTGGCAAAAACCTGGTAACAGGTTCTCTTTAAGGCGTTCCTGAGATAAAACACTCACTAGAAAGCAGCAGAACAATCTTTCTCTAATACGCTGCTCATTCCAACCTTCAGCCTCCTCCCCTCCTCATAATCTTCATTACGTAGCTGTAATCAAATCCCTCAGTGGTTTGTCAAGACAAATTTGAGGTTTCTTTTCCCCAAGACTGAAGGAGAAGAAGTGGCTTATAAGTGGAGTAAGACGCCCATCTCTCTGGTAAGAGATATTACAGTTGTTTACATTCGTTTGTTCCATTAATGTAGGCATTAAGTGACCATTTAAACTTTGCATAAAGACAGAAAACCTTTTCAATTTCCCTTTAACCATTAAATATCCCTCTGACCCCATAATAAAAAAGTTAGGTATTTTTTATCGATCCCTCAACAAACAATTTTATGTAAAAATTTACATTTTATTGCGATCTTTCCACGAGACGTAGAGGACTTGGGCCAATGATTCAGGATGGTTAGGCATTTGGAATGGGCATCGTGTGTTAGATGCGGAAGATCGAGCCTCAGAAGGGAGCAGCGGTAATTATATATTTAGGAAATAAAACTGATTTACTTGGAGGGTTGGAGCACTTATTGATTCCTGTGCACAGATTCTGCACCGCTCCATCTATCCAGAAATACTTTCCAAGAATGAGATTTACTGGGTGGTGTGTTATAGTGAAGGAAGGGGCGCTGCCGGCAGTCAGGAGGCAGCACGCGAGTCCTGCAATAAATGCTGCGGACAATCCACCCTTTGATCTGATAGATGCTCTTTACGCTCCTTATACTTTTTCGGTGAGATAGTAATGCCAAGTTAACAACATTTTTATTCTGCACTAACAGCAAATGTATAATGTTGGCGCAGTATTTTCTATAAGTTTTGCGCCATTTTTTAAGCTGTGTTTCGATTTTTAAAGGGATTGTTCTGCCTTGGGGCTCAAGTATGTAATCACTCAGACTACAGACTTGTGAATACTCACAGCGTGCACAGTACACAATGTCAGGATTCTCTCTGACTTGCATACTTCTGGCCACATTCAGACTAGACGTGTTTGGCCTTACTATATTCACTTGCATTGAGCAAAGGCGTGCACGTCTAGTCGGCAGGTGTCTGCAAATCGCATACTTGTGGTCACACATTTCACTACTCTCAGTGCCGTTGAATCCTGACAGCGTGAACACTGTGCGGATTCAAAAATCTGTAGTCTGACTTCAGACAAACCTCAAGAGTGGTCAACTCCATTAAAAAAAAAGCCAATGATGACTCGGTACCTCTTTGTCTAAGACAATGATGCAAATGTATGCGTTTCCATGATAAATATCAAACCGAGTTTGCATAGTCTGATTCTGTAATCATTCAGAAAGGAGCACGATTTGCAGGATCAGACTACACAGGGTCTTGTTTTGTCGTCTGTTACTACGGAGACAGACTGTCGAACGGCTGTGACCACAAAGTAACAGGAAATATAAGTGATGACTATTTGCAAAAATTTTTCATTGTCATTGACTGGAAAAAAAATGAAAAATAGATGTTAAAGTGTACAGAATGTTAAAATTTATGGTCTTTTCTATCACACGTGAGATCAACGGAGGTCCGACCACCAGAATCTCCACTGATTAGCCTCTTCAATATTCGCCAGGGTGCATTCTGATTGGTGCTTTCCTGTGTTTCATAGCGGTGGTACAAGCTGTGCTCCCATTCACTGATATGGGATCTTGCCGCAGTACCTTGCATCGGCACCAAGAAAAGTATGGTGTAAGAAAGTGCAAACCAGCCGAGAATCAAGTGCAAGCAATGAAGAGGCTGCAGCACAAGCTCCTGAGTCTCTTCTATTAGCGGAGAGTCAGACCACCACTGATCTAAGGGTATGTTCACACCTGGCGCTTTTGCAACTTTTTTTACGCAGGGTATTTGGTGTGTAAAATAAGCAGAGTTCTCAAGTACCAGCTGTAGTGCAGCGGGGTTGGTGCAATGTGACAGACCGTGACCACAAGAAAGTTCAAAGCAAAAGTCTTTAATGTCCAAACAACTCACAAAATAAACCGCACACAGAATCCTCAGGACCACAGCCAGGCTTCAAAACAGTCCCAAACCAAGATAGCAATAGTGGAGGCTCTCTATCTCTAAAAGGTTAGATCTTCCTCTACAGGACGGCTGACATCTCCAAGAACAGAGAGAACTGTTGACTAAGCTGAACTGCCACTAAAATTACAGAAAGCCAAACCGCGTTACTTCCTTGTCACAATACCTTTGGTATTTTGGAGAGGTAAGACACCGTAAATTTCCCGCTTCGAACCTTCTACTAACGAGAGTGAGAGAGAAACCAAACATTTCCCTGCCGAAGGCAGCCAAGCAGTTGTTCTCGGAAGGACCCATGATCTGCGCCAGGGTTTTATAAATCTCCTTGAATCATGGCTTTTCTTAGGATGTCACAAATGTCATTTCATTTTCTCATTTATAATTTTCCATCTCTAAAAGGAAATGGATTCCTCTAGGGCCCGGAGGTACGTAATGATGAAGTGTTCATCCCCACTGTATATGAGCAACGCGTTTTGATTTAAGTGTAATTCTTCCGACGATCCATGAGAGCTAATCTTCTAAAAAACTTACTTGAATAGATGATGAATCCCAGTAATTTTTCCTGATTAAATTATGCTTAGTATTCCGGCAAGGAGATCGTCTTCCATTTACGCTTCAGTGAAATTACTGCATGACAATGACCATTCAGAGGTCTACAGAGGAAATAACAAACATGAAGACCCGGCAGCTATCTGTGAACTTGGGAATGAGTCTGAAGACCAATATTCTTCATCAATCTGATTCCAAATCCAGAGAGAACATTCCGTTTTCTAGAGCTTAGTCTTACAATAACTAAATGATAGACGTCCATGCTGAGGGTTGAATATGCCACGGGAAGCAAAACCTTAATACTGTCCAAAAAGTCAAACTATGAGTAGGGTGGAAGTGCAAGTAATTAAGTCAATTAGCAGTAAAATTTCATAATGAACAGACTGAAAAAAAGAGAGTGACCGTGACGGGTTAGACGCTTCACTGATCATCGACGATGAATATTAGAGTCATTTAAAGAGCAGATAACTTATAACAGTAAAAGGCTAAGAAAAAAAAAAAGTCTGACTTTCATCCAGAAAAAAATTGGACGATTTCTCATGTGTAAGGTCATGAGTTTTTATACATCAGAAGTTCTTAAAATTTACAAGACTAAATACAGTTTTGTAAGTTAAAGGATTGCAATGTATCCATAGAATCAGATGTTCTATAGTTGATGGGATGAGTCAAAGACTTGGCTAGGTGAGTCTCATGGGAAATACGGAGAAGATAAGTGAATGTGGCGATTTCTCTCACATGGAAGTTTAGTCAGTGAAAAAAAAAGTAATCAGAACAGCCCTACAGAATAACAATGATCCGAGTCATGTGTGAATGTAGCCGGAGAGCAACTTTAAACAGTTTTTTAAATATTTTTTTAAATACTTTAAAATGGGGTCATCCATGACTATTTAATGTTATTACTGTGGGCCAAAGAACTAACAGACCAAGAGTTGCTAACTATCTGCCTGTTGTTCCCAACGCCGATCTTTGCCGGCACAGAGCATGCACAGACCACTCCGCCTGGTGATGCAGAACATTCTGCTGATGCCTTTTCCGCTCTGTTAACAGGGTGTGACTGCGGGGAGTCGGCTGTCAACCAGCATGACATCAGCAGTCACTCCCCGTCAACAGAGCGCCTCGGAGGAAGAGCTGCTCTGTGGATGTAGATCTGCTGAATCATTGATAAGAGCGATTGGTGACCACTCTGAGCCAATGGAGGGTAGAACAGGCAGGTAGCTGACCCTGTTAGCAGCAATCTGTTAATTTTTAGGACTATAGTAAAAAAATAAAATAAAGTAGTCCTGGACAACTTAATTACCTGCAGATCGGCGGGGTCCGGGTCCAGTCATAAGACCCCTAAGCAGGGCTGTGGAGTCGGAGTCGTGGAATCGGAGCCCATTTTGGTGGAGTCTGAGTCGGTTTAAAATGGACCGACTCCGACAATATATAATAAATTGGGTACAGTAGGTCAATGCAGTTTGTTGGGGATATTTATTTTATAAGAATTTGGGAAAGTTATGAAATGTCCTATAAATGCCTGTCCTATTCCTGACCTAAGGTCTAGACTTTTAGCGAAGATGAATCTGTGCTGCAGTTTATGTTCATGATAAGTAGTGAAGGTCCTCCTCTACAGATAAGGGGGAAAAATAAACACACAGGGAAGGGAAGCCTATATTCATCTCAAAATGTCTGGAGTGAACAGGAAAGCAGGATTAAGGAAGGTAAGTACTTCCTAAAGCATAACTAAACTTTCAATAAACTGTGCATAAATCAATAGTCCAGTATATGATGTCTCTGTATGCTTGATGTTTTAGTTTGTTTTTCTTCTTAGCTCATGTTTGGAGAAATTAGCTGCTCTGATGACTTATAAACACTATACATAGAAAAGATTTTTTCCCCTTATATTCTAACATCTCAAATTCAGAAATGGAGTAACAGGATCGATGAGGACATATCTATCTATCTATCTATCTATCTATATATATATATATATATATACACACATTTTTTTTTTTGTGTGTGTGAGTGTGTGTTCTGGAATGTGATTCAACACAAACATGCTCCCTCCCTCCTCCCCTCTTCATAGACTGTGAAGAAATATGATGTGAAGCATTTAGTGAGCTGTACCCTGCTGAGACAAGCCTTGACATTGAAAGTTCGGAGTAAAACTATTTAACAACACATTTTATAAACTTTATACTTATCATCTGTCCTATTGATTTATGCAAATATTGTTTTATTTCTATCTCAAATTATACAGTGCATGATTCCCTATTCTTGCAAGAATTACAATATACTTTATTTTTTTTTACAGGACAAAATTATTTTGAGAGCGAATTTACATAATTACAAAATGTCTAAGAAGCATCTTATACAGTAAGCTGTATTTGAGCCTTTCACAGTGACTCAAAATAATAAACATTTTGTGTGACAGTGTATAAGTGACAAAGATGAAAAACGCTGTGATGCCAAAATCATTGCATACTCAGGCAGTAGTAAAAATGCTCCTTCAAGAGCTTCCAATCTAAAAAGACATTTACAATGCTGCCACGCAGAAGTTTACAAACCTGTGACTGAAAAAGATCACAGCAGCACCAAGAAACTAGAGACCAGCACTTCCCGCCAGGCAAAGGAGGAGCAAAGAGCGTCTCAAACGTCAGTTACAAGATATTTTTTAAGTGACAAAGGTACTGTAACAATGACAGCAGATGTGTTTAAAAGACAGCTCATTGAGCTTGTTGTGAAGGACTGTGTACTATTATCATTATTTGCACGACCGGCTTTTAGAACTCTTAATGGCAAAATGGCGTGCAAACTTGGTGTATCTCTGGAAAGAGAAAGTATTAGAAAATTATTGACTGAAGAAGCCCTTAACCAAAAGGAAGATGTTAAAAAGACTCTTAAGAGACGCTTTGTATTTCGTAAAATGGATGCCTGCACATGTCACAGAGTGAACTATTTTGCTATCAACGATCGATACGTTTGTGACAACAAAAAAATTGTTACTAAGACCCTGGCAGTAAAAGATACTAAAGCTCATCACAGCAGCCAGTTTCTCCACACCTTAGTGGAAAAAGTTCTGCAAGATTATGAACTAAAAAAACAAACAAGTTCTTTCTATTGTAACGGATAATGCTTCAAACATAAGTACAATTAAACTGATGAATGAGAATCATGAAGTTGAACAGCAGCTAGAAGAACATTTCACATTCAGTATGTTGGAGATGTAAGGCCACAGTCCTGTTCCCATAACGGAAGAACAAACAGATATTACTACTGAAGAACAGCAAAATGATTCTTTACAATTAGATGATCTTGTTGAAGCTGCTTCACACCTCTTTCCTATTCATCACATGCGCTGTGTTGTGCACACGATGCAGCTGGCAATAAGAGATAGTCTGCAAGAGGGACATGCTGGAACTCTGATTAGCAAAGTGAGGAAATTGTCTATTGCTGCCAGAACCCTTAAAATTGATTCCATCTTGAAGAGGCGTGCTGGAAAAGGGGCAATTGTGGATCAAGCCACTCTGTGGAGATGCACTTATTTAATGATTGAGTGATTGCTTTAGCTGAAACCCTTACTTGTAGGTATGGCCAACCCTCAGGTAACATTACATGAGGGTCAATGGATACAGGTGGCTGAATTGATGGAATTGCTTCATCACCCATTTACAGTGACTAAAAAGTTACAAGCTGAGGATTTAACTGCTGGCATTTTTATAAAGGAGTGGAAGAACTTGTTGTTTTGCCTGTCCCAAAGAGGACTTTTAATCGCAGATGGCATTGCTGCTTCAATGAAACGGAGAGAGACACTGCTATTAGAAAATTCTTCTGGAAGCTGTTTATGTGGACCCGAGTCATCGTATATTGCTGGATGATCAACAGCTTACTAAAGGAAAAGCTCTGACTGAGGTAGCAGTTAGGATGAGTGGGCTACAGGACGGTCAAAAGCAAGAGGACTCGGGCCCTGCCAGTGCTGCTGCTGCCGTTCCTTCATCCTCATCAGATGAGGAGTTTGATTTCGACAAGTATTTGGACGACATGAAGCAGGCAAAGCGTTACTGCAGGAAAAAAAGATTCCACTCCCATAGAAAACAGATTGACCATATTTCAGCAAAATTTTTCACTTGCTCTCAAAGAAGTAGAAGAGTTCAATCGTTCATCAAAACTGACTGTGCACAAGGCAATTCCTTTATACCCTGAAATTGTTAAAGATGTCGCCCATGTGGTTGCTGCTCTGTTACCAACTCAAGTTAGTGTAGAGAGGTTGTTCTCTAGCCTTAAAATAAGTAGGTCAGATATGAGGTCATCTATAAAGGAGGATTTGTTGGAGGCGATACTACTTCTCAGAACTGTTATTTCTTGAAAACTGTTTTTTCCCCACTTACTGCAGAGTGTATAATAAATTGTAAATATGCAAAGTTTTTTGTTCTAAATAAATAAATATATTGCATGTTCTATCTAAATGGCTTGATTACTGTATCATAATAATGATTAAAAGTCTGATGTTAACATTTTACTACAGTAAATGTATCACTTAAACATTAGCCATGTATGAGGGAGTCCGAGTTGGAGTCGATGTCATGGAAATTGAGGAGTCGGAGGTTTGGCTTACCGACTCCACAGCCCTGCCACTAAGCAGTCCGCATATTGGGAGGCAGGAGTGCACAGCTCATGAACAGAACAGATGTACATGAATGAATATATAAATTATATTAAAAAAAAACATAGGCCGCACACTCCTGCCTCCCGAGCTGCACACTTCTCAGTTGCCTTTTGATAGATCGGTGGAAGTTTCAGGACCCTGTCCACCACCCATATGTTCAGGCAACTAAAATGCCTAAAAACACAATGATTATTATTATTATTTATTTATATAGCACCATTAATTTCATGGTGCTGTACATGAGAAGGGGTTACATACAAAGTTATAGATATCGTTTACAGTAAGCAAATTTTCGATGACAGACTGGTACAGAGGGGAGATGACCCTGTCCTTGCGGACTTGCATTCTATAATAATTAAAAAGAAAAAAAAAACCCTGGTAGAAGTTTAGTTATTCTTTTAAGGTATAAAGTCCAGAATTTAGGACCAGAATAGGTACTGCCATTTTCCTGTCCTGGAGCTGAGAGATTATTTTAGGTCTACGCCAGTTAATCGCCAGTTGTCGCCATGACCCAGTTGATGTAATTCTTTTTGTCAGGAATGACCATCTGATGATCTCCGCTTAAGTCACATTTTTTGGCGCTTGTTCTTTTGTGGTTATTGTAATTTCATAAAAATCAGAATACTATTGCCATTTGGTATGGACTTTATCTTCGGTGAGACCCATGTTCTGCATAGAGGAGCCCCAAAAGAAAAATCTTCAAAAGCCTGCTCAACATCAGCACAACTATTTTTTTTTCTCCATTTCCATCCCTTTCTTTTAGTCTTTTATCAAATACTGAAGATTGAAAAGACTCCATTGGTATTGGTTGTTTAATATTTTACAAGGGTCCTACAAGCTGTCGATATCCCAACATATTATAGTTAACCTTTTATTTGTATATTTATATATCCATTTGCAGGCCTGTGGATGTCCTTTAACAGCTTGTCTTACAAATCAATCTGTTGCTGAAGGAATATCAAAGGAGTTTCTCACTGACAAATGCCGTGGCGCCTCCTGACACAACATGGTTGGGGGGTGTTTGAGCTGGGACGGTCTTCATCTTCTCTGTAGGTGCTTATCTCTCACACCTTTGTACCAGTCAGGGGTGGAGAAGTTCATCTTGGGACATGTCTTTCTCAGAGAAGCAACAAGTCGTGAACTGACCATCTCATCTTGTAGATCATTTCTTCAAAGAGAATGGCAGATGCTGATTCCTCTTCGATAATCTCAGTTGGCAAGGAACAAGGCCAATTTATCAGCAAAGATCCAGGCAGAAGGAGTGGTAGAACAGTGGACGAGGAAGTGAGAGCCAAATATTTGCCTTTGAAAAGTATTAACAAGCAAGCGGCACCTGTGATATATCCGCAAGAATTCCTCTATGTTAACAAGAGCAAAGAAGAAAGATTAAGTCAAAAAAATTCAGAAGATAGAAATGGAAGCTCTGGGTGAAGAATAACCAAAACCAGACAAGAGGCAGCAAGAAAAATAAGAAAGTGGACTATATAACTAGGATTGATGAGGCTATGTCGGCATGATTGACAAACGGATTAATCTCATATAAGACTGGAACGGACATAGCAATGATCTGCAGAAATCCTACCCTCGAAGAACCATTACCAGATATTAGATGAAGGGGGACACAAGAAAGAAGGAGAACTTAAATGGAACCTGGAAAGTTCAACCCAAAGTGCCAGCATTGAGAAATCAAGCTTTGTAGTCACATGCAAATTAACCTGGAAGTGCGTTGGGGGTGTGTTGATGCACTAAATTAACACAACCTTAACGCACTTCCAGGCTAATTAGCATGTGACTACAAAGCTTGATTTCTCAACGCTGGCACATAGGATTACTGCAAAACATCGTAAGAAAACCTACAGCTCACCAAACCTGTAATGGGGTCATCCAGGGTGTCCAACAAAAAAGGCAGCACTCCTTCTGACGCGTTTCGCAAGCAGACTTTATTCAGAGACACTTCCGAAACGCGTCAGATGTTTGATGACCTTTGCTGAGTGGTTTTAGCATGTAAGGAAACAATTAAAAACTAACAGAGTTTCTCAAGAAGGACGGAGTGCTGACTTTTCTGTTGCTAGATTACTACAAAACGGGTATTCTTTTCCTTCTTGTACTAGGAACTATGCAGTCATACTACTTGCAGTAAATACATCATTTTGACAGAATCCCATCAAAAGAGCAGTGTAATGGAAGAAACGGTTAAAAAAAAAAAAAAAAACATCGTGGCAGTGATTAAATTCCTATTCTTGGAAACCATCATGATAAGCCAGTTAGAGATGGGCTCGGCTCACAATCAGAAGCTTTTTGTCCGTTTTTCATTTTTTTTTGTACTAAAGGGAGAAGTATAACTGACAGCTTTATATTACTTCGCTTCTTCCACTCCAAAAGAAAAGGGCAAGTCCAAAATCTTACAGGGCTGCAGAATCAGAAACATCCAAGGTAATGAAGAAGAAAAATAAAAAAAACCCTTTTTTTTTTTTTTTTTTTATCAGGGACATGCCATCATTGCGGAGATTGCTGGAGATGTTAATTGGCTATTTTGCACATTGGAGCAAACTGATTAAGTTACATGAATATTAATTCTGGCATTTGCAACGGGTGTGACTTTGCTGAAGGCAGGTGTGGCTTGTCAGGTAAGGGTGTGATCTAGGATAATAACAATTGCGCCAAAATGTTGCCATAAAGTAAGCCAACTAACAGGTAGGATAAACTTAAGGCTGGACAGTCTGAAAATATAACATTTAGCAAACAGCATGAACCATTTTGATAAATGTGACGCACTGTAAGACATTTTAGTACAAGCTCGTAATGTCTAAACATTGGACCACATTGGTAAAACTGTGACTTATGTAAATATCAGATCGTGGGGTGCCACCTTGCACTTATTGGAAATCCCCCATGTCCAGAAATGATACTTGCCTGCAGACCGTTTCGGACTGGCCCACAGGAGAAAAGGTAAATCCCCCGGTGGGCCCTCTATAAGAGCAGTAATTGGCACAATACAATTAATTCACTAGGTACAGACAGGACCAGCATCTCATCAATCATTTCACAAACTACCCAGTGTAGTAGTATATAGGAGCAGAGGGAAATTTGTGAATGAGTGTAACGTAAAATTTGCATGTAGCTGAACAATCAATGTTAGTGGTGGGCTCCTGGCCCCCTAGTCCATCACCGCCTGCAGATATAAGGGTAATCTGCAGATAAAGTGTTTAAATCCTGTGCACCAGTTTAATGGAGAGCAGTGGCTACAGGGAGAAAATTAAGTTATATCCTCCCTGTAGCCGCTCTCTTCTACTCATGGGGCAGTGCAGGAGGCATAGAATTAAAAACAAATAACAGGTAAAAAAGACAGCCGTACTTCTCACCACCGTGTCATCTGGTTACCTGTAGTGCCTTAGTATTGTCACCCTGTGTTGGGAAATACAGCTGGCTTTTTTCTGTGATGAATGTAACGGCTCCCTGCACTGCTCCGATGACTAGAAGAAAGCAGCTGCAGGGAGAATAAAACGTAATTTTTTCCCTGCAGTGGCTGCACCAGTACACAACACTCTTGTAGAGTTTTCACTCCTTACCAGTACAGAGTAGGGGCCAGGTTGCCGATGTAAGATGCCTTTTCAAAAGTGACCACTGTGTGCTCATATTTTACTCCCACTGATTCCCTGAAATTCTTTTTAGTTCTTCTTTACAATCTGCCATATGATTGATGAGATACATTGTTCTTTCATTCTAATGCCAATTTTAATGGTGTTTACCGTGGTGGTGTGGCTGACAGGGTAACTAAGCAGAGCAGCCAAAAGACAGGCCCCCAAGGAATCCTGTGTGCACCGCCCCCTTGGCAAAGACCCTAAAAAAGTTAGCGCTAAACAAAAAAGTCAAAATCTCTGGAACCATAATGCATACTTTAATACAAAAAACAGCATACTAAGGGGAGCAGCGGGAATAAAATGAGAGGAAAAGTTACAGCTGGTAGAGTAATATTCCATGGGAAATTATTCAAGGTATGTCTCCCACAGAAGTTCCTCCAGGTCGCTAAGCCCAGTGTCACGGTTTCATCATTGACTGTGGCCTAGGGACACGTGAGTGACAGCTCAGCTGCCCTATGGGATCTGGAGGGTGCTGGACTGTCAATTTTGTGAGTGACTGTCCAGTCATTCAATCTGATCCTATGGCGTGCTGGGCTGTCATCATATTGATTGACAGCCTTGCTGTTCAATCTGGTCTAGCCTGCGGACGTTGCGGAGGTGCCTCTCGTCCTTAACTAATCGCTAGCTATTTAGCTGGCTAGCTGTGAGCAGTCAGTGTCGGCTGTAGCTCAGCTTTGTTAGGTGGGTGCTTGGCCCTGTGTCACATTTCTCTGATCCTGTTCACGGAGCTAGGATTGTAGTGACTATTCATGTGGACTATCCCTTCTGCTCTTGGCGCTCTCTGACTTCAGGTATCTAACCCCAGACTTGGCCTCTGACTATCTGTTTGTCTTACTCCTGTGTCTTGACGTACCCTCCTGGCATTTGACCCCGGCCCTCCTGATAACACTGTCTCACAACCTGTCCGTGAGTAGCGACCCAACGTAACTCCCAGGTTCACTAAAACCTGGATTTCCACAAGAAGAGGCAGCATCTTTTCGGGGTTCATATGTCCTAATAACCAGACAGTGACCTGAAAGCCGTGCACTTTGGGAGCACAGTTAAGGTCGCTGTACACAAGCGATGATCAGGTATATGATTCATGCACCATCCATCAGCAACCCCCAACGTTTTCACGGGCAAAATATGCAGCTGACTTGTGTGCAGAAAATCCACTGCACAATACAGTAGCAAAAAGATTTCACAACATCTTATTCACAAAAAATCTGCAGAGAAATTGACTGCCACTTTTGGAAAAAAAAAAAAAAAATTAAGCAAATTAATGTAAGGCAGAAGGCAAAAAGTGCAGGTTGAAAAAAACACATTATACTTTTTTTTATACATTTTGGAGCAGACTCAGTCAGCTTTGCCGTTTAAAGGGTGTCAAAAAGTAGCACATTTCTGCACAAAAATATTATAACTTTGGTAGTTTTTATGCTAGAAACCTTAAAAGGGTCACATTTCAGACTGTGAATAAGTCCGACCTTCAGTCTGCTGCAAAAGACATACAGTTATGGATGTGAATAGAAAAAGCAACATGAAATTCAGCTAAAACAGTACAGTAATAGGTCACTGACGATCACCATAGGAGGAGTAGATAGGAAATATAAAAGGGAATACGCACCCACTGTCACAGAACAAGTGCTCCAAATGCGTCATGTAAACCTCCCATAAAGGCACTTTGTAGCGCTGAGCCAGGGAAAGGGAAATCTTGTACACGTTCTCCTCCAGAGTCCTGAATAAAGGTATAAGGAAAGACAATAGGGTGTGAAATTCAGCAGAACTCAACAATAATAACACAGCAAGGTCATGAGGGCCTTCTAGTGGTGGCTTCAGGCAGATGGATTATTTTATTCCTAAGAGGTTCTCTGCTAATTATATATATTAAAGTTAAAAAATCCAAAATACTTGTAATTAACAAATTATAGTAATTTTTTCTATGGAGGTCTCATGTACAGCACCAATGAATCAATGGTGCTCCAAAAAATAACAACAACTATAGATTACTACTATATATATATTAAACTAATACTTATGCAACGTTCAAATGTGGATAATAGTGTACGGCATTAACAATTTTAAAGGGAACATTTCAGGTTGTTCATGCTGCCCCTGATTGGAGCCACGGAAGTTTGAGAAAATATTCCTTAAAGATCCAGCCAGTGATCATAACCGGAGATGAGGACAAAAACCAGTGCTGTGTATTTCAATAAGCTAGGCCAGCCCCCTCCTCTCTCATTGTTAAAGGGAATCTATCGGCATGCACGGTATTTCCTATGTAATCGGAGGGCAGCATGGTGTAGGCTATGCTAAAAACTTATATCAGGGATGTGTAATTTATTGGTGTCTGTGCTATTTCAATACAATAAGTGTTTTATCAGCAGAAGATGATCACTGCTGGACTGGTGCCCATGTGGAGCCTAGTCCGACTCCGCCCCCCACTGATTAACAGCTTATTGCCAATATACAATGTACACAGAAAGCTGTGGTGTGGGCAGGGGCAGCTCATGCTACATATAAAAACTCTGATTGTATCACAACTGCTGCACCCAGTAAACTAAGTGACACATCACTGGAATCGGGGTCTCTTTTTCTTTATTATGCTGCTCTCAAATGAGCAAAAATCTTGAAATAAATTCCAGTTAGTTCATGAACAGTGAAGGGGACTGGCTTAGCTACTGAAATGAGCCGGTCGGTCAGTCCCTTTCATACACACAACTGGTTTTCTCCTCTGTGCAAAATCTAAAGTGGAAGTAGGGCTCGAAAGACGGATACTGAAACCAGGATATTGGGGCAGGTTTCAAGATCTACTATTGGAAAGCTCCATTATTTATTATTTCATGCACAATAGAATATATTCCTGTTTTGAGGGACGTTTCCCACCAATGATGGGTGACAAATAGTTGTTTTGGGGGGGTCCCATTACAAGGACCCACAACACAGCATCTAGGGACCATCACCGGCAGTCCCAGTGACAATGATAGAGAGGTGCGGCGTGGAATCAGCAAGTGCTCACCCATCACAACCCCTTAAGGCCCCCTCCTACTCCAGTCGGTAGAGGATCATCAGTTTTAGTCCTTGACTAACATCACAGCAATCTACAGCAGAATTCACGATACACATGAAACCAATCGTCTGATCGTGGTCACATTTTAACACTGATTTTTACCTTTTTTTTTTTTTATCCTTTTATTAATAAGAAAATTCTTGAAAAAAAAATGAACAAATATAACTGGCAATAGAGGGAAAACATTTGACATTTTTAAATTAAGCTCCAGGGATGAGTTTAGTAAATGTTATGCTGGGTGGCTGATTAATCATTTCATTTCTAACATTTACATTTAGTAAACAGGATCTCAATGTTTTATTTCAAATAAAATTTAAATTTCAGAAAAGAAAAGTTTGTTTTCCTGCTCTCTGAGGGAGAAGAATATGGATTCTGTTCTTACTTTTTCCCAGTCCTGCATCCTGGGCAAAGCCTGCAATTTACTTCAGAGCAGCATTCACAATTCTGCACATTTTATTGCCTGTCTTCTGTCTATCGCCTGTCTGGTGTCTACAAATCTATTGACCCATCTTCTATGTGTCTTCTATCGCCTATATGTATGCTCTCTATTGACCTATCTAATTATCTTCTGTCTTACCTATCACCTCTCTGCCTTCTGTCTACCAATCTTCTGTCCTGTACTGCGTATTCTATCATCTCGATCTACCGCTTATCTGTCTTCTGTCTACACATCTACAGTAACAATCTTCTGTCTTCTATTTATCTCCCTGCCTTCTGGCTCTCTCTATCTTCTGTTGCCTGTCTACTACCCATCGCCTACCTGTCTACTACCTATCGCCTACCTGTCCTCTACCCATCGCCTACCTGTCCACTGTCTATCGCCTACCTGTCCTCTACCTATCGCCTACCTGTCCTCTACCTATCGCCTACCTGTCCTCTACCTATCGCCTACCTGTCCTCTACCTATCGCCTACCTGTCCTCTACCTATCGCCTACCTGTCCTCTACCTATCGCCTACCTGTCCTCTACCTATCGCCTACCTGTCCTCTACCTATCGCCTACCTGTCCTCTACCTATCGCCTACCTGTCCTCTACCTATCGCCTACCTGTCCTCTACCTATCGCCTACCTGTCCTCTACCTATCGCCTACCTGTCCTCTACCTATCGCCTACCTGTCCTCTACCTATCGCCTACCTGTCCTCTACCTATCGCCTACCTGTCCTCTACCTATCGCCTACCTGTCCTCTACCTATCGCCTACCTGTCCTCTACCTATCGCCTACCTGTCCTCTACCTATCGCCTACCTGTCCTCTACCTATCGCCTACCTGTCCTCTACCTATCGCCTACCTGTCCTCTACCTATCGCCTACCTGTCCTCTACCTATCGCCTACCTGGCCTCTACCTATCGCCTACCTGTCCTCTACCTATCGCCTACCTGTCCTCTACCTATCGCCTACCTGTCCTCTACCTATCGCCTACCTGTCCTCTACCTATCGCCTACCTGTCCTCTACCTATCGCCTACCTGTCCTCTACCTATCGCCTACCTGTCCTCTACCTATCGCCTACCTGTCCTCTACCTATCGCCTACCTGTCCACTGTCTATCGCCTACCTGTCCTCTACCTATCGCCTACCTGTCCTCTACCTATCGCCTACCTGTCCTCTACCTATCGCCTACCTGTCCTCTACCTATCGCCTACCTGTCCTCTACCTATCGCCTACCTGTCCTCTACCTATCGCCTACCTGTCCTCTACCTATCGCCTACCTGTCCTCTACCTATCGCCTACCTGTCCTCTACCTATCGCCTACCTGTCCTCTACCTATCGCCTACCTGTCCTCTACCCATCGCCTACCTGTCTACTACTTATCGCCTACCTGTCTAATGCCCATCGCCTACCTGTCTACTACACATCGCCTACCTGTCTAATAGCCATCGCCTACCTGTCTACTACCTATCGCCTACCTGTCTACTACCCATCGCCTACCTGTCTACTACCCATCACCTACCTGTCTACTACCTATCGCCTACCTGTCTACCGCCTACCTGTCTAATACCCATCGCCTACCTGTCTACTACCCATCGCCTACCTGTCTACTACCCATCGCTTACCTGTCTACCGCCTACCTATCTACTACCCATTGCCTACCTATCTACTACCTATCGCCTACCTATCTACTACCCATCGCCTACCTGTCTACTACCCATCGAATACCTGTCTACTACCCATCGCCTACCTGTCTACTACCCATCGCCTACCTGTCTACTACCCATCGCCTACCTGTCTACTACCTATCGCCTACCTGTCCTCTACCCATCGCCTACCTGTCCACTGCCTATCGCCTACCTGTCCTCTACCTATCGCCTACCTGTCCTCTACCCATCGCCTACCTGTCTAATGCCTATCGCCTACCTGTCTACTACACATCGCCTACCTGTCTAATAGCCATCGCCTACCTGTCTACTACCTATCGCCTACCTGTCTACTACCCATCACTTACCTGTCTACTACCCATCACTTACCTGTCTACTACCCATCGCCTACCTGTCTACTACCCATCGCCTACCTGTCTACTACCCATCGCCTACTTGTCTACTACCTATCGCCTACCTGTCTACCGCCTACCTGTCTAATTCCCATCGCCTACCTATCTACTACCCATTGCCTACCTATCTACTACCTATCGCCGACCTGTCTACTACCTATCGCCTACCTGTCTACTACCCATCGCCTACCTGTCTACTACCCATTGCCTACCTGTCTACTACCCATCGCCTACCTGTCTACTACCCATCGCCTACCTGTCTACTACCTATCGCCTACCTGTCTACTACCTATCGCCGCCTACCTGTCTACTACCTATCGCCTACCTGTCTACTACCCATCGCCTACCTGTCTACTACCCATCACCTACCTGTCTACTACCCATCGCCTACCTGTCTACTACCCATCGCCTACCTGTCTAATGCCTATCGCCTACCTGTCTACTACCTATCGCCTACCTGTCTACTACCCATCACTTACCTGTCTACTACCCATCGCCTACCTGTCTACTACCCATCGCCTACCTGTCTACTACCCATCGCCTACTTGTCTACTACCTATCGCCTACCTGTCTACCGCCTACCTGTCTAATTCCCATCGCCTACCTATCTACTACCCATTGCCTACCTATCTACTACCTATCGCCGACCTGTCTACTACCTATCGCCTACCTGTCTACTACCCATCGCCTACCTGTCTACTACCCATCGCCTACCTGTCTACTACCCATCGCCTACCTGTCTACTACCCATCGCCTACCTGTCTACTACCTATCGCCTACCTGTCTACTACCTATCGCCGCCTACCTGTCTACTACCTATCGCCTACCTGTCTACTACCCATCGCCTACCTGTCTACTACCCATCACCTACCTGTCTACTACCCATCGCCTACCTGTCTACTACCCATCGCCTACCTGTCTACTACCCATCGCCTACCTGTCTACTACCCATCGCCTACCTGTCTACTACCTATCGCCTACCTGTCTACTACCTATCGCCTACCTGTCTACTACCTATCGCCTACCTGTCTACTACCTATCGCCTACCTGTCTACTACCTATCGCCTACCTGTCTACTACCTATCGCCTACCTGTCTTCTACCCATCGCCTACCTGTCTACTACCCATCGCCTACCTGTCTACTACCCATCGCCTACCAGTCTACCACCCATCTACTACCTATCGCCTACCTGTCTTCTACCTATCGCCTACCTGTCTTCTACCCATCGCCTACCTGTCTTCTACCCATCGCCTACCTGTCTACCACCTATCGCCTACCTGTCCACTACCCATCGCCTACCTGTCATATCTATAGCCTACCTGTCTACTACCTATCGCCTACCTGTCTACTACCTATCGCCTACCTGTCTACTACCTATCGCCTACCTGTCTACTACCTATCGCCTACCTGTCTTCTACCCATCGCCTACCTGTCTACTACCTATCGCCTACCTGTCTACTACCTATCGCCTACCTGTCTACTACCTATCGCCTACCTGTCTACTACCTATCGCCTACCTGTCTTCTACCCATCGCCTACCTGTCATATCTATAGCCTACCTGTCTTCTACCCATCGCCTACCTGTCTTCTACCTATCACCTACCTGTCTACCACCTATCGCCTACCTGTCCACTACCCATCGCCTACCTGTCATATCTATAGCCTACCTGTCTACTACCTATCGCCTACCTGTCTACTACCTATCGCCTACCTGTCTACTACCTATCGCCTACCTGTCTTCTACCCATCGCCTACCTGTCTACTACCCATCGCCTACCTGTCTACTACCCATCGCCTACCAGTCTACCACCCGTCTACTACCTATCGCCTACCTGTCTACTACCTATCGCCTACCTGTCTTCTACCCATCGCCTACCTGTCTACTACCCATCGCCTACCTGTCTACTACCCATCGCCTACCTGTCTACTACCCATCGCCTACCTGTCTACTACCCATCGCCTACCAGTCTACCACCCATCTACTACCTATCGCCTACCTGTCTTCTACCTATCGCCTACCTGTCTTCTACCCATCGCCTACCTGTCTACTACACATCGCCTACCTGTCTAATAGCCATCGCCTACCTGTCTAATAGCCATCGCCTACCTGTCTACTACCTATCGCCTACCTGTCTACTACCCATCGCCTACCTGTCTACTACCCATCACCTACCTGTCTACTACCTATCGCCTACCTGTCTACCGCCTACCTGTCTAATACCCATCGCCTACCTGTCTACTACCCATCGCCTACCTGTCTACTACCCATCGCCTACCTGTCTACCGCCTACCTATCTACTACCCATTGCCTACCTATCTACTACCTATCGCCTACCTGTCTACTACCCATCGCCTACCTGTCTACCGCCTACCTATCTACTACCCATTGCCTACCTATCTACTACCTATCGCCTACCTGTCTACCGCCTACCTATCTACTACCCATTGCCTACCTATCTACTACCTATCGCCTACCTGTCTACTACCCATCGCCTACCTGTCTACTACCTATCACCTACCTGTCTACTACCTATCGCCTACCTGTCTACTACCTATCGCCTACCTGTCTACTACCTATCGCCTACCTGTCTACTACCTATCGCCTACCTGTCTACTACCTATCGCCTACCTGTCTACTACCTATCGCCTACCTGTCTACTACCTATCGCCTACCTGTCTTCTACCTATCGCCTACCTGTCTACTACCCATCGCCTACCAGTCTACCACCCGTCTACTACCTATCGCCTACCTGTCTACTACCTATCGCCTACCTGTCTTCTACCCATCGCCTACCTGTCTACTACCCATCGCCTACCTGTCTACTACCCATCGCCTACCAGTCTACCACCCATCTACTACCTATCGCCTACCTGTCTTCTACCTATCGCCTACCTGTCTTCTACCCATCGCCTACCTGTCTTCTACCCATCGCCTACCTGTCTACCACCTATCGCCTACCTGTCCACTACCCATCGCCTACCTGTCATATCTATAGCCTACCTGTCTACTACCTATCGCCTACCTGTCTACTACCTATCGCCTACCTGTCTACTACCTATCGCCTACCTGTCTACTACCTATCGCCTACCTGTCTACTACCTATCGCCTACCTGTCTACTACCTATCGCCTACCTGTCTTCTACCCATCGCCTACCTGTCTACTACCTATTGCCTACCTGTCTACTACCTATCGCCTACCTGTCTACTACCTATCGCCTACCTGTCTACTACCTATCGCCTACCTGTCTTCTACCCATCGCCTACCTGTCATATCTATAGCCTACCTGTCTTCTACCCATCGCCTACCTGTCTTCTACCTATCACCTACCTGTCTACCACCTATCGCCTACCTGTCCACTACCCATCGCCTACCTGTCATATCTATAGCCTACCTGTCTACTACCTATCGCCTACCTGTCTACTACCTATCGCCTACCTGTCTACTACCTATCGCCTACCTGTCTACTACCTATCGCCTACCTGTCTTCTACCCATCGCCTACCTGTCTACTACCCATCGCCTACCTGTCTACTACCCATCGCCTACCAGTCTACCACCCGTCTACTACCTATCGCCTACCTGTCTACTACCTATCGCCTACCTGTCTTCTACCCATCGCCTACCTGTCTACTACCCATCGCCTACCTGTCTACTACCCATCGCCTACCAGTCTACCACCCATCTACTACCTATCGCCTACCTGTCTTCTACCTATCGCCTACCTGTCTTCTACCCATCGCCTACCTGTCTACTACACATCGCCTACCTGTCTAATAGCCATCGCCTACCTGTCTACTACCTATCGCCTACCTGTCTACTACCCATCGCCTACCTGTCTACTACCCATCACCTACCTGTCTACTACCCATCGCCTACCTGTCATATCTATAGCCTACCTGTCTTCTACCCATCGCCTACCTGTCTTCTACCTATCACCTACCTGTCTACCACCTATCGCCTACCTGTCCACTACCCATCGCCTACCTGTCATATCTATAGCCTACCTGTCTACTACCTATCGCCTACCTGTCTACTACCTATCGCCTACCTGTCTACTACCTATCGCCTACCTGTCTTCTACCCATCGCCTACCTGTCTACTACCCATCGCCTACCTGTCTACTACCCATCGCCTACCAGTCTACCACCCGTCTACTACCTATCGCCTACCTGTCTACTACCTATCGCCTACCTGTCTTCTACCCATCGCCTACCTGTCTACTACCCATCGCCTACCTGTCTACTACCCATCGCCTACCAGTCTACCACCCATCTACTACCTATCGCCTACCTGTCTTCTACCTATCGCCTACCTGTCTTCTACCCATCGCCTACCTGTCTACTACACATCGCCTACCTGTCTAATAGCCATCGCCTACCTGTCTACTACCTATCGCCTACCTGTCTACTACCCATCGCCTACCTGTCTACTACCCATCACCTACCTGTCTACTACCTATCGCCTACCTGTCTACCGCCTACCTGTCTAATACCCATCGCCTACCTGTCTACTACCCATCGCCTACCTGTCTACTACCCATCGCCTACCTGTCTACCGCCTACCTATCTACTACCCATTGCCTACCTATCTACTACCTATCGCCTACCTGTCTACTACCCATCGCCTACCTGTCTACCGCCTACCTATCTACTTCCCATTGCCTACCTATCTACTACCTATCGCCTACCTGTCTACCGCCTACCTATCTACTACCCATTGCCTACCTATCTACTACCTATCGCCTACCTATCTACTACCTATCGCCTACCTGTCTACTACCTATCACCTACCTGTCTACTACCTATCGCCTACCTGTCTTCTACCCATCGCCTACCTGTCTACTACCCATCGCCTACCTGTCTACTACCCATCGCCTACCAGTCTACCACCCATCTACTACCTATCGCCTACCTGTCTTCTACCTATCGCCTACCTGTCTTCTACCCATCGCCTACCTGTCTTCTACCCATCGCCTACCTGTCTACCACCTATCGCCTACCTGTCCACTACCCATCGCCTACCTGTCATATCTATAGCCTACCTGTCTTCTACCCATCGCCTACCTGTCTTCTACCTATCACCTACCTGTCTACCACCTATCGCCTACCTGTCCACTACCCATCGCCTACCTGTCATATCTATAGCCTACCTGTCTACTACCTATCGCCTACCTGTCTACTACCTATCGCCTACCTGTCTACTACCTATCGCCTACCTGTCTACTACCTATCGCCTACCTGTCTACTACCTATCGCCTACCTGTCTTCTACCCATCGCCTACCTGTCTACTACCCATCGCCTACCTGTCTACTACCCATCGCCTACCAGTCTACCACCCGTCTACTACCTATCGCCTACCTGTCTACTACCTATCGCCTACCTGTCTTCTACCCATCGCCTACCTGTCTACTACCCATCGCCTACCTGTCTACTACCCATCGCCTACCAGTCTACCACCCATCTACTACCTATCGCCTACCTGTCTTCTACCTATCGCCTACCTGTCTACTACACATCGCCTACCTGTCTACTACCTATCGCCTACCTGTCTACTACCCATCGCCTACCTGTCTACTACCCATCGCCTACCTGTCTACTACCCATCACCTACCTGTCTACTACCTATCGCCTACCTGTCTACCGCCTACCTGTCTAATACCCATCGCCTACCTGTCTACTACCCATCGCCTACCTGTCTACTACCCATCGCCTACCTGTCTACCACCTATCGCCTACCTGTCCACTACCCATCGCCTACCTGTCATATCTATAGCCTACCTGTCTACTACCTATCGCCTACCTGTCTACTACCTATCGCCTACCTGTCTACTACCTATCGCCTACCTGTCTACTACCTATCGCCTACCTGTCTTCTACCCATCGCCTACCTGTCTACTACCCATCGCCTACCTGTCTACTACCCATCGCCTACCAGTCTACCACCCGTCTACTACCTATCGCCTACCTGTCTACTACCTATCGCCTACCTGTCTTCTACCCATCGCCTACCTGTCTACTACCCATCGCCTACCTGTCTACTACCCATCGCCTACCAGTCTACCACCCATCTACTACCTATCGCCTACCTGTCTTCTACCTATCGCCTACCTGTCTTCTACACATCGCCTACCTGTCTACTACACATCGCCTACCTGTCTAATAGCCATCGCCTACCTGTCTACTACCTATCGCCTACCTGTCTACTACCCATCGCCTACCTGTCTACTACCCATCACCTACCTGTCTACTACCTATCGCCTACCTGTCTACCGCCTACCTGTCTAATACCCATCGCCTACCTGTCTACTACCCATCGCCTACCTGTCTACTACCCATCACCTACCTGTCTACTACCCATCGCCTACCTGTCTACCGCCTACCTATCTACTACCCATTGCCTACCTATCTACTACCTATCGCCTACCTGTCTACTACCCATCGCCTACCTGTCTACCGCCTACCTATCTACTACCCATTGCCTACCTATCTACTACCTATCGCCTACCTGTCTACCGCCTACCTATCTACTACCCATTGCCTACCTATCTACTACCTATCGCCTACCTATCTACTACCTATCGCCTACCTGTCTACTACCCATCGCCTACCTGTCTACTACCCATCGCCTACCTGTCTACTACCCATCGCCTACCAGTCTACCACCCATCTACTACCTATCGCCTACCTGTCTTCTACCTATCGCCTACCTGTCTTCTACCCATCGCCTACCTGTCTACTACACATCGCCTACCTGTCTAATAGCCATCGCCTACCTGTCTACTACCTATCGCCTACCTGTCTACTACCCATCGCCTACCTGTCTACTACCCATCACCTACCTGTCTACTACCTATCGCCTACCTGTCTACCGCCTACCTGTCTAATACCCATCGCCTACCTGTCTACTACCCATCGCCTACCTGTCTACTACCCATCGCCTACCTGTCTACCGCCTACCTATCTACTACCCATTGCCTACCTATCTACTACCTATCGCCTACCTGTCTACTACCCATCGCCTACCTGTCTACCGCCTACCTATCTACTACCCATTGCCTACCTATCTACTACCTATCGCCTACCTGTCTACCGCCTACCTATCTACTACCCATTGCCTACCTATCTACTACCTATCGCCTACCTGTCTACTACCCATCGCCTACCTGTCTACTACCTATCACCTACCTGTCTACTACCTATCGCCTACCTGTCTACTACCTATCGCCTACCTGTCTACTACCTATCGCCTACCTGTCTACTACCTATCGCCTACCTGTCTACTACCTATCGCCTACCTGTCTACTACCTATCGCCTACCTGTCTACTACCTATCGCCTACCTGTCTACTACCTATCGCCTACCTGTCTTCTACCTATCGCCTACCTGTCTACTACCCATCGCCTACCAGTCTACCACCCGTCTACTACCTATCGCCTACCTGTCTACTACCTATCGCCTACCTGTCTTCTACCCATCGCCTACCTGTCTACTACCCATCGCCTACCTGTCTACTACCCATCGCCTACCAGTCTACCACCCATCTACTACCTATCGCCTACCTGTCTTCTACCTATCGCCTACCTGTCTTCTACCCATCGCCTACCTGTCTTCTACCCATCGCCTACCTGTCTACCACCTATCGCCTACCTGTCCACTACCCATCGCCTACCTGTCATATCTATAGCCTACCTGTCTACTACCTATCGCCTACCTGTCTACTACCTATCGCCTACCTGTCTACTACCTATCGCCTACCTGTCTACTACCTATCGCCTACCTGTCTACTACCTATCGCCTACCTGTCTACTACCTATCGCCTACCTGTCTTCTACCCATCGCCTACCTGTCTACTACCTATTGCCTACCTGTCTACTACCTATCGCCTACCTGTCTACTACCTATCGCCTACCTGTCTACTACCTATCGCCTACCTGTCTTCTACCCATCGCCTACCTGTCATATCTATAGCCTACCTGTCTTCTACCCATCGCCTACCTGTCTTCTACCTATCACCTACCTGTCTACCACCTATCGCCTACCTGTCCACTACCCATCGCCTACCTGTCATATCTATAGCCTACCTGTCTACTACCTATCGCCTACCTGTCTACTACCTATCGCCTACCTGTCTACTACCTATCGCCTACCTGTCTACTACCTATCGCCTACCTGTCTTCTACCCATCGCCTACCTGTCTACTACCCATCGCCTACCTGTCTACTACCCATCGCCTACCAGTCTACCACCCGTCTACTACCTATCGCCTACCTGTCTACTACCTATCGCCTACCTGTCTTCTACCCATCGCCTACCTGTCTACTACCCATCGCCTACCTGTCTACTACCCATCGCCTACCAGTCTACCACCCATCTACTACCTATCGCCTACCTGTCTTCTACCTATCGCCTACCTGTCTTCTACCCATCGCCTACCTGTCTACTACACATCGCCTACCTGTCTAATAGCCATCGCCTACCTGTCTACTACCTATCGCCTACCTGTCTACTACCCATCGCCTACCTGTCTACTACCCATCACCTACCTGTCTACTACCCATCGCCTACCTGTCATATCTATAGCCTACCTGTCTTCTACCCATCGCCTACCTGTCTTCTACCTATCACCTACCTGTCTACCACCTATCGCCTACCTGTCCACTACCCATCGCCTACCTGTCATATCTATAGCCTACCTGTCTACTACCTATCGCCTACCTGTCTACTACCTATCGCCTACCTGTCTACTACCTATCGCCTACCTGTCTTCTACCCATCGCCTACCTGTCTACTACCCATCGCCTACCTGTCTACTACCCATCGCCTACCAGTCTACCACCCGTCTACTACCTATCGCCTACCTGTCTACTACCTATCGCCTACCTGTCTTCTACCCATCGCCTACCTGTCTACTACCCATCGCCTACCTGTCTACTACCCATCGCCTACCAGTCTACCACCCATCTACTACCTATCGCCTACCTGTCTTCTACCTATCGCCTACCTGTCTTCTACCCATCGCCTACCTGTCTACTACACATCGCCTACCTGTCTAATAGCCATCGCCTACCTGTCTACTACCTATCGCCTACCTGTCTACTACCCATCGCCTACCTGTCTACTACCCATCACCTACCTGTCTACTACCTATCGCCTACCTGTCTACCGCCTACCTGTCTAATACCCATCGCCTACCTGTCTACTACCCATCGCCTACCTGTCTACTACCCATCGCCTACCTGTCTACCGCCTACCTATCTACTACCCATTGCCTACCTATCTACTACCTATCGCCTACCTGTCTACTACCCATCGCCTACCTGTCTACCGCCTACCTATCTACTTCCCATTGCCTACCTATCTACTACCTATCGCCTACCTGTCTACCGCCTACCTATCTACTACCCATTGCCTACCTATCTACTACCTATCGCCTACCTATCTACTACCTATCGCCTACCTGTCTACTACCTATCGCCTACCTGTCTACTACCTATCGCCTACCTGTCTTCTACCCATCGCCTACCTGTCTACTACCCATCGCCTACCTGTCTACTACCCATCGCCTACCAGTCTACCACCCATCTACTACCTATCGCCTACCTGTCTTCTACCTATCGCCTACCTGTCTTCTACCCATCGCCTACCTGTCTTCTACCCATCGCCTACCTGTCTACCACCTATCGCCTACCTGTCCACTACCCATCGCCTACCTGTCATATCTATAGCCTACCTGTCTTCTACCCATCGCCTACCTGTCTTCTACCTATCACCTACCTGTCTACCACCTATCGCCTACCTGTCCACTACCCATCGCCTACCTGTCATATCTATAGCCTACCTGTCTACTACCTATCGCCTACCTGTCTACTACCTATCGCCTACCTGTCTACTACCTATCGCCTACCTGTCTACTACCTATCGCCTACCTGTCTACTACCTATCGCCTACCTGTCTACTACCTATCGCCTACCTGTCTTCTACCCATCGCCTACCTGTCTACTACCCATCGCCTACCTGTCTACTACCCATCGCCTACCAGTCTACCACCCGTCTACTACCTATCGCCTACCTGTCTACTACCTATCGCCTACCTGTCTTCTACCCATCGCCTACCTGTCTACTACCCATCGCCTACCTGTCTACTACCCATCGCCTACCAGTCTACCACCCATCTACTACCTATCGCCTACCTGTCTTCTACCTATCGCCTACCTGTCTACTACACATCGCCTACCTGTCTAATAGCCATCGCCTACCTGTCTACTACCTATCGCCTACCTGTCTACTACCCATCGCCTACCTGTCTACTACCCATCGCCTACCTGTCTACTACCCATCACCTACCTGTCTACTACCTATCGCCTACCTGTCTACCGCCTACCTGTCTAATACCCATCGCCTACCTGTCTACTACCCATCGCCTACCTGTCTACTACCCATCGCCTACCTGTCTACCACCTATCGCCTACCTGTCCACTACCCATCGCCTACCTGTCATATCTATAGCCTACCTGTCTACTACCTATCGCCTACCTGTCTACTACCTATCGCCTACCTGTCTACTACCTATCGCCTACCTGTCTACTACCTATCGCCTACCTGTCTTCTACCCATCGCCTACCTGTCTACTACCCATCGCCTACCTGTCTACTACCCATCGCCTACCAGTCTACCACCCGTCTACTACCTATCGCCTACCTGTCTACTACCTATCGCCTACCTGTCTTCTACCCATCGCCTACCTGTCTACTACCCATCGCCTACCTGTCTACTACCCATCGCCTACCAGTCTACCACCCATCTACTACCTATCGCCTACCTGTCTTCTACCTATCGCCTACCTGTCTTCTACACATCGCCTACCTGTCTACTACACATCGCCTACCTGTCTAATAGCCATCGCCTACCTGTCTACTACCTATCGCCTACCTGTCTACTACCCATCGCCTACCTGTCTACTACCCATCACCTACCTGTCTACTACCTATCGCCTACCTGTCTACCGCCTACCTGTCTAATACCCATCGCCTACCTGTCTACTACCCATCGCCTACCTGTCTACTACCCATCACCTACCTGTCTACTACCCATCGCCTACCTGTCTACCGCCTACCTATCTACTACCCATTGCCTACCTATCTACTACCTATCGCCTACCTGTCTACTACCCATCGCCTACCTGTCTACCGCCTACCTATCTACTACCCATTGCCTACCTATCTACTACCTATCGCCTACCTGTCTACCGCCTACCTATCTACTACCCATTGCCTACCTATCTACTACCTATCGCCTACCTATCTACTACCTATCGCCTACCTGTCTACTACCCATCGCCTACCTGTCTACTACCCATCGCCTACCTGTCTACTACCCATCGCCTACCTGTCTACTACCCATCGCCTACCTGTCTACTACCCATCGCCTACCTGTCTACTACCCATCGCCTACCTGTCTACTACCCATCGCCTACCTGTCTACTACCTATCGCCTACCTGTCCTCTACCCATCGCCTACCTGTCCTCTACCCATCGCCTACCTGTCCACTGCCTATCGCCTACCTGTCCTCTACCTATCGCCTACCTGTCCTCTACCTATCGCCTACCTGTCCTCTACCCATCGCCTACCTGTCTACTACTTATCGCCTACCTGTCTAATGCCTATCGCCTACTTGTCTACTACCTATCGCCTACCTGTCTACTACCCATCACTTACCTGTCTACTACCTATCGCCTACCTGTCTACTACCTATCGCCTACCTGTCTTCTACCCATCGCCTACCTGTCTACTACCTATTGCCTACCTGTCTACTACCTATCGCCTACCTGTCTACTACCTATCGCCTACCTGTCTACTACCTATCGCCTACCTGTCTTCTACCCATCGCCTACCTGTCTACTACCCATCGCCTACCTGTCTACTACCCATCGCCTACTTGTCTACTACCTATCGCCTACCTGTCTACCGCCTACCTGTCTACTACCCATCGCCTACCTGTCTACTACCCATCGCCTACCTGTCTACTACCCATCGCCTACTTGTCTACTACCTATCGCCTACCTGTCTACCGCCTACCTGTCTAATTCCCATCGCCTACCTATCTACTACCCATTGCCTACCTATCTACTACCTATCGCCTACCTGTCTACTACCTATCGCCTACCTGTCTACTACCCATCGCCTACCTGTCTACTACCCATCACCTACCTGTCTACTACCCATCGCCTACCTGTCTACTACCCATCGCCTACCTGTCTACTACCTATCGCCTACCTGTCTACTACCTATCGCCTACCTGTCTACTACCTATCGCCTACCTGTGTACTACCCATCGCCTACCTGTCTACTACCCATCACCTACCTGTCTACTACCCATCGCCTACCTGTCTACTACCCATCGCCTACCTGTCTACTACCTATCGCCTACCTGTCTACTACCTATCGCCTACCTGTCTACTACCTATCGCCTACCTGTCTACTACCTATCGCCTACCTGTCTTCTACCTATCGCCTACCTGTCTACTACCCATCGCCTACCAGTCTACCACCCGTCTACTACCTATCGCCTACCTGTCTACTACCTATCGCCTACCTGTCTTCTACCCATCGCCTACCTGTCTACTACCCATCGCCTACCTGTCTACTACCCATCGCCTACCAGTCTACCACCCATCTACTACCTATCGCCTACCTGTCTTCTACCCATCGCCTACCTGTCTTCTACCCATCGCCTACCTGTCTTCTACCCATCGCCTACCTGTCTTCTACCCATCGCCTACCTGTCTACCACCTATCGCCTACCTGTCCACTACCCATCGCCTACCTGTCATATCTATAGCCTACCTGTCTTCTACCCATCGCCTACCTGTCTTCTACCTATCACCTACCTGTCTACCATCTATCGCCTACCTGTCCACTACCTATCGCCTACCTGTCCACTACCTATCGCCTGTCTTATCTACCCATCTTCTATCTGTGTTCTATTTATCTCTTATCTACCTGTCTTCTATCCACCTTGCAGGATATGATACAGTGATTAATATTCCTCTTGTTTTCCTTGCAGTTTGCTTCATGTTACTATTTTTACTATAAAGAGTGTGCGTCTGATACATAAACCACTAACTACAGATTTGCCCGGAGGGTAAAACAAACAATTAGATGTTTCAGATCTCCGATTTCGCTCTTGTAATTTAGCTCCCGTCGCTCACCATCACCTTTGATCTTGATGCTCTAATTAACAGGATATAAATTCTGGCACAGGGGTGCGATGTGTCTGTGTGCAATTAACAACATAACACATCAACATCCCAAGGACTCATTAACTGAAACATTTATGGAAACACTTTCATCCACCAAATCACCGCTTCACCAGCCAACAATTAGCCCCACACGTAAACCCGGTCTGCAAACATTCATCTGGTCAGCCTGTCGCACAGGTGGAGGACTGACGGCACCGATGGCTCACGCTCAGACTCTGGTTGGAGGTCAATCTACCTTATCAAAATTTTTTTTACATTGGTGCAATTCCTATACGATACTGGTGATGGATTTATTTGTATAGGAAATGTATATTATAAGCTTCTGTGGGTAAGATACATTATACATCATGTCTAGATGGAAAGGACGGTGAGAATCGATCAACTGATGGTCGTCGCATGACTGACAAATGTCTGATGCTGACCAATGGATACTGACTGTGACATCCAACAAACGTCACCCTAGTGTTGACATCGAGATCACCTCCCCACGTAGTGATATTCAGCTTCTTTCCTATTAGTAACATCCAGCATCATTTACCACCAGCAGTGACATCCAGCACCTTCCCCCCAGTAGTGACAGCGCCCTTTACTACCAGCAGTGACATCCAGCACACTTCCCCCAGTAGTGACATCCAGCACCTTCCCCCAGTAGTGACATCCAGCACCTTCCCCCCAGTAGTGACAGCGCCCTTTACTACCAGCAGTGACATCCAGCACACTTCCCCCAGTAGTGACATCCAGCACCTTCCCCCAGTAGTGACATCCAGCACCCTTCCCCCCAGTAGTGACATCCAGCACCCTTCCCCCCAGTAGTGACATCCAGCACCCTTCCCCCCAGTAGTGACATCCAGCACCCTTCCCCCCAGTAGTGACATCCAGCACCCTTCCCTCCAGTAGTGACATCCAGCACCCTTTCCCCAGTAGTGACATCCAGCACCCTTCCCCCCAGTAGTGACAGCGCCCTTTACTACCAGTAGTGACATCCAGCACCCTTCCCCGAGTAGTGACAACCAGCACCCTTCCCCCAGTAGTGACATCCAGCACCCTTCCCCCCAGGAGTGACATCCAGCACACTTCCCCCAGGAGTGACATCCAGCACGTTCCCCCCAGTAGTGACATCCAGCACACTTCCCCCAGGAGTGACATCCAGCACCTTCCCCCCCAGTAGTGACATCCAGCACCCTTCCCCCCAGTAGTGACATCCAGCACCCTTCCCCCAGTAGTGCCATCCAGCACCCTTCCCCCAGTAGTGCCATCCAGCACAATTCCCCCAGTAGTGACATCCAGCACCCTTCCCCCAGTAGTGACAACCAGCACCCTTCCCCCCAGTAGTGACATCCAGCACCCTTCCCCCCAGTAGTGACATCCAGCACCCTTCCCCCCAGTAGTGACATCCAGCACCCTTCCCCCCAGTAGTGACATCCAGCACCCTTCCCTCCAGTAGTGACATCCAGCACCCTTTCCCCAGTAGTGACATCCAGCACCCTTCCCCCCAGTAGTGACAGCGCCCTTTACTACCAGTAGTGACATCCAGCACCCTTCCCCGAGTAGTGACAACCAGCACCCTTCCCCCAGTAGTGACATCCAGCACCCTTCCCCCCAGGAGTGACATCCAGCACACTTCCCCCAGGAGTGACATCCAGCACGTTCCCCCCAGTAGTGACATCCAGCACACTTCCCCCAGGAGTGACATCCAGCACCTTCCCCCCCAGTAGTGACATCCAGCACCCTTCCCCCCAGTAGTGACATCCAGCACCCTTCCCCCAGTAGTGCCATCCAGCACCCTTCCCCCAGTAGTGCCATCCAGCACAATTCCCCCAGTAGTGACATCCAGCACCCTTCCCCCAGTAGTGCCATCCAGCACCCTTCCCCCAGTAGTGACATCCAGCACCCTTCCCCCAGTAGTGACATCCAGCACCCTTCCCCCAGTAGTGACATCCAGCACCCTTCCCCCAGTAGTGACATCCAGCACCCTTTACTACCAGTAGTGACATCCAGCACCCTTCCCCCAGTAGTGACATCCAGCACCCTTCCCCCAGTAGTGACATCCAGCACCCTTACCGCAGTAGTGACATCCAGCACCCTTTACTGCCAGTAGTGACATCCAGCACCCTTCCCCCAGTAGTGACATCCAGCACCTTTCCCCCAGCAGTGACATCCAGCACCCTTCCCCCCAGTAGTGACATCCAGCACCCTTCCCCCAGTAGTGACATCCAGCACACTTCCCCCAGTAGTGACATCCAGCACCCTTCCCCCAGTAGTGACATCCAGCACACTTCCCCCAGTAGTGACATCCAGCACACTTCCCCCAGTAGTGACATCCAGCACACTTCCCCCAGTAGTGACATCCAGCACACTTCCCCCAGTAGTGACATCCAGCACCCTTCCCCCGGTAGTGACATCAAGCACCCTTCCCCCGGTAGTGACATCCAGCACCCTTCCCCCCAGTAGTGACATCCAGCACACTTCCCCCAGTAGTGACATCCAGCACACTTCCCCCAGTAGTGACATCCAGCACCCTTCCCCCAGTAGTGACATCCAGCACCCTTCCCCCAGTAGTGACATCCAGCACCCTTCCCCCAGTAGTGACATCCAGCACACTTCCCCCAGTAGTGACATCCAGCACACTTCCCCCAGTAGTGACATCCAGTACCCTTCCCCCCAGTAGTGACATCCAGCACCCTTCCCCCAGTAGTGACATCCAGCACTCTTTCCCCCATTAATGACATCCAGCACTTTTTCCCCCCATTAATGACATCCAGCACTCTTTCCCCCCATTAATGGCATCCAAAACACTTTCCCCCCATTAATGACATCCAGCACTCTATCCCCCCATTATTGACACCCAGCACTTTTTCCCCCCCAGCAGTGACATCCAGCACACTTTCCCCCATTAATGACATCCAGAACGCTTTCCCCCCATTAATGACATCCAGCACTCTTTCACCCCATTAATGACATCCAGCACTCTTTCACCCCATTAATGACATCCAGCACTCTTTCCCCCATTAATGACATCCAGCACTCTTTCCCATTAATGACATCAGCACTCTTTCCCCCCATTAATGACATCCAGCACTCTTTCCCCCATTAATGACATCCAGCACTCTTTCCCCCATTAATGACATCCAGCACTCTTTCCCCCCATTAATGACATCCAGAACGCTTTCCCCCCATTAATGACATCCAGCACTCTTTCACCCCATTAATGACATCCAGCACTCTTTCCCCCATTAATGACATCCAGCACTCTTTCCCCCATTAATGACATCCAGCACTCTTTCCCCCATTAATGACATCCAGCACTCTTTCCCCCATTAATGACATCCAGCACTCCTCTTCCCCCAGGGGTGACATCCAGTGACTTGCAGTATCATGCCTTTTCCAACCCATCACCTTTATTTCCCCACCCCCCATAGTCAGTATAAGCTGCTCTTCTGCTGTGGGCAGCAGCACGCTAGTTGGGTCTTCTTGCAAGTGCACAAAGCCTGTTGGGTGTGTTTGCTGGAGGATACAGAGCGGCCTTGATATTGTGTGCGTGTTTTTTGCTTGGCTATTTTTTTAAGCGATACGGTGGCGGTGTAGCTACTTGCTAATGTCCGCCATATGCTAAAACACTGAACAAGTAGGAAGCTTTCTTACACCGCCAGCCACACTTCACAAGTGTGCGAGTCACATGTGGCTCAGAAGTGTTGCTCTAAGGCAAGAAAATAAAAATGTCTCAAAGGTATCTGCAACTTTTCAGATGAACATGTCCTATGGCCTAGACCCCTGATGCTGAAGAAAACCAGATGTAGATCATCTAAAAAACTAAAAAAAAATTTCTGCGCAAATGGAAGGGATGGAAAATGCAGATACTAGAATAATAATTGTTAATCTCCTAAACCAAGACCCGGCACAAAAATGAGATGACGAGTCCTCCATTAAAAGGCTCTGATCGCCGTGCTCAGCCATCGTTCTGACAATGGGATTGTGTGCTCACTCTGCTGGAGACATGGCGGAGAAGAACAGGATGGACCCCCGCTGACTGCACTCACAGTATCGTCAGATCTCCATGCTCATCCTCATTTTTTTTTTTGTTATTCTAAAAAGTAAGAAAAAACACAACACATTTCTTTTTTTGACAGTGTCATCATGTTCCAGGATTCATTCCTGCCAATAAATGTCATTGTTGAGAAACCGTGCTGAACTGGTGCAGAGCTTGAAAGGACACAAAGACGTGTTCACGTCACTCAGGAATCAGAGGAGGGCATTGATTTACATATCTGACAGGTGTAGACAAGGCCAGACAGTCACGTTCTCCTTTTCCAACAGGCACAAATAGTATCCAGGGTACTAGGCAGGTCCCGGTGATGCCAAACAGCAGAAGACGCCACAAGGAACCTACTAGGACAGGCGTTCCATGCACCAGGTTACATATTTTGGTAAAAAAATGGTATTCGCCAAAAATCGCGACTTTTTCCAGCAGGGTCCCCCTCTAGAAACCCTTTATTTAAGACAAAGCAACAGCCCTCACTTTCGCATACAAGGTCCATATATTTCATAGACGCCATAAACAGACCGTATGTGCCACCACAGAGGAACAATATGGCAGGCTGCAATTTCTCCCTTGTGGTTGCAGCTGACTGATTGCTCAGGAACAGCAACTGAAGCCCCCTGCAATTGACCACAAAGCAGGTATCATTTTTGAAAAAGGTTGTAATGGAGAGACAAGCTTTTAGTAGGACAGGTCTTTTTTTTGTCTTTTTTCAACCGTATTATGTAACTGAAAAATTTCTGGATTATTTGACAGTCATAGAAAAAATAAAGCACCAATTTGTACAGGTAAAGGGTTCATTCTTGCTCAAAAATGAATAAGGATTCCAGTTTTTCACCGGAACAATGTTAGGGCTAGTGTAGCAACTCACTCGGGAAAATAGGTAAAGCTAAAAACTGCAGCTAATCCTGCTGGTTCCAGTACAGACTAGAGACCCTTACCCCGCAGGACCTAGTGGTTCTTGCGTGAACTAATATAGCCTTAAACATAGACTAGACAATAGCAACTCAGACCTATGTTGCCTCAAAGGCCGTTGAGCGCTTCACGTTCCTCCTGAAGAAATGGAGGGCAGAGCAGAGTGTAAATTACCTACAAAAGGGACAGTGGGCTGAAAAAGGAAAAGGTCCCAAAGTGAGTAAAACAACCACGAAAAACTAAATAAAGGATTAAGTACTTACTGTTAGAAAATATGCCACCTACTTCTTAAAAGAAACAGAAGATAGAGTAAAGAACAAAAAGAGCAAAAGAGATAAACCCTACCTGGACTTCCACAGCCTGGCTTAAGCAGCAGCAGTATGGCTGAACATCCAAATGACAATATCAACGGCAGGACATGCCAGCACGGGGAAAGAATATAAAGCTGCACTTGAAAGGTGATAGGACAGACAAACGAGCAAATGAAAACACCTGTTACCCTAAGACTGGAGCAAGGTAACAGAAACTAAACACCCGGAGAAAAGGTGCATCTTCTGTGGTCGGCGGACAGAGAGGCTGACCACAAAGTACCGACACAGGGGTTCAAACCCAGGGGCATAACAAATTCAATACATTATCACAACATGCTAGGATGCAATTCACACCACAACCACTGGGTGGCCACTGCTAGCGCAAACCTCTCCTTGCAGAGTATCACAATCATGTTTTGCTTTTCTTATTTCTCAGAGCCGATCATATTGTGCTACTCATCTTGGTGTATGTCAAGCAACAAGCAAAATGGTAAAAGAACACATGTAAGACCCAGAGGCAAATAACGACACTCTGAAGACATTAATCAGAGAGTTCGTAAGTACGGTAATTAAATGAAGAAGACACCCAAGATTCTGAGCCAAGAGTATTGGCATCAGAGGTGAAGAATGGCACGGAGAACCAGACTGGACTACGGACCAGGGCAGTGCAGATCCTTTCGCTCAACTCTATCCCTTTGCATGACTATTTGCAAAGTTGCTCCATTTCTTCATTTAAAAAAAAAAACATAAAAAAATGAAATGTTAAGCCTTGCGAAGAGCTAGATGATTATGACGCAGTGGGAATTGTTCCAGAAATGACTCGCGCAACTTTGTGTTTGTTCTCAGGGTCATAAGATCTCGAGGATGTAAATGCAGAGCCGGTCAATAAAAAAGCGGTCACATTTCATATTAACATGAGCAAACCCCCATTAGCCGTAATGAAGTGAGCATCTCTCTACGGCTTCGATTGCATTCTTCACTCTATGTTTTTCCCCTAAGAAGCGGCGAGGAGGCGCGTTGCATACCAATGCCTGGTACAAAGACTCTTACACTGAAAAGTCTAATTAAAAGCATATAAAAACACTATAAAAATGATTCATGGCCATCTCAGAGATCAGCAGCATTCCATAATTGGCTCTTTCACACTTTGTTGTTCCCATAGAGCAGGATGACAAAAAACACATTATTATGCCGTACAAACCCAATCATTTATTTGATACAGATTCAGTCATGTTTCACATCTTAGCAAAGGGCAGAGCACACAAGATTAATTCCAGGACATCGCCACGTGACCGGCTGGAGATCTGCTATGTGTGAACAGTCATCTTGCGCTCAAATTATTTCCGAGAACTTTGCGAAGAAGCCGACTGTGCGGGGGGAGGTGGTGGTTGTCACACCTTATTCTGGATTTTGGATCCAATTATGAAAAATTGTACAACTGGACCATCCCTTCCTGTGTGCTAAAATGCCCCAGATGAAATAAAACCAACATATACTCACCTCCTGGACAGTGCGGTGTGAGAGATGTTGGTGCTGTGTCTACCGGCGGTCAAGGGATGTCATGTCTACGATCGGCTGCACATTGTCCAGTAGTGTACAACACCCCTAAACAGGGGTACTGTGAGTACATAAAGTTATCGTCTATCACCATAAGAGAAAGCTTGTAGACCGTTGGGGGTCTAGCTGCTGAGATCCCCACTGTCCATCCTCTCTGGGACTGCACATGGTCCCACAGAGAACGGAGATCCTCTCCATAATATGTAGAATTAAGGGAGCTGCATTCGAGCACGCCCACTGCCCCGCCATTCAGAGAGGGACAAAAGTCCCCCATTCTGGCAAATGGAGAGGACATCTCACCCATTGACCTATCCAATGGATTTTAGGTACCTTCTTGTAACTGGAATACTCTCTGTACATTAAGTAGAAACGTAAAGGGTTCCCCTATGGATTTATATCTTACTATTTAAGCTCTTCTCTGTTTATACTTTAAGCAGTTTGGTTTGCTCGTGGATGGATGTAAAATAAGCAGCAAGTCAAATTTATGCTACATATACCAAATTTGTGAGAAATGGACAGCATTTCCGCATAATACCTGCGGACTGTCCGTCACATGAGAATATATTCCAAAAGACCAATTTCAATACATTTTTGGGAGATTAGATTGTTCATGTTGGCACCAAAATCATTGCTATCATCATAGCTAAGGGGACAATCATGGTAATATTCTATGGCCTAAGCCCAATCATAATGCGCATTATATGTTAAATGGCTAAACCTTGTGATATCGACCTTGACTGTTTTTATTCCATCAGCTGCTGACTTACCCACCATCTTATGGGCTGTATTTAAGAATTTTGGTCCTTTTATATACATGTTTGACTTTGATTACATAGGTGATTTACTATACAATATTGCATTAATTGGCACACTGTTCACCATATGTCCCCCTTCTTAGGGTAAAATCTAGCTCAGTAATTGAGCCAGACTATAAATACCACTGATAATCATCTTTATGTATTACACAGTCTGTGTCTCTGTATTGCGATAGCCATTTATTGTTGTGTTTTATGCTCTTACATATGTTCCATGTTCGTCAACCCTCAAGAGAACTTGCAGACACTTTAGCATAAAGAATTCAAAGTTGATTTTCTCATTGGTAAAGAATCCATTAGTGGCCATGTTGTCTTTTACTACCCTACCCAGCAACGTAATTAGCTTGGTGACCCCAAATCTCCTGACATGTTCCCTTTGAGGGCACCTCCAATGGGTTCATAACGAAAGTACAAGAATTCTGCAGCTCCGAACATCAAGGGGTCAGATGTGGAGTCAGTGGGTTGGGAGGACTGGCTGATAATGTGCTGTATCTTATTAGTGGTAATATTAGCACTTGCACTTTTATGTATTTCTGTGCTTCAGAAATAATAAGGGTAATAAATATTTGAGAGACCAGCACATAAATATATATTATATTTACTATGTATGAGTCCTGGAACGTCTGTAGCTACTCCCGGTTTCCTCGGCGTGAGGATGCGGTCGGCCTGTTTAACTCACTGTTTAAGTCAATGTTGGAATTTCCTTTTGTGGCTTTTAGATAACTCTCGATAAATAAGGAACGTGTTGTGATTGTGGCTTACAATTGATTTAGCGGTGTTCACGGTTGAAGACTACTGAGCATGATCTCTGCTGCACTCCCGTTACATCGATATGCCTTCATAAAAAAAAGAAGAAAACTGCAGGAAGATTTCACCCCTATTGATCACGACAGTACAAAGGCAACGCAATGTTACAGCTTCTTCGAGAAATTCTCCAGTCTGAGAAAAGTAGAGAGACGTCTTGGGCTAAGTAAAGGCTGACAAAGGTCAAACCACAATTACACAGACTTGTTAAAAGGAATTAGAAGTCGGATATGAGCGGCACGGCTCTAAGAAAAGTTCTAAGTCTTCAAGTGTCGGTTCATGGAGTTTTCCAATATGCAATCCCACACAACCAATACCCATATAATTTGAGAACAAGTATATTTGTTACAACCCAAACATCCTTAAAATTGTCATCCATCCCTTATCTCACACTTAAATCCCCTTCCTTGTACAATAGCCCTCTCAAATCATGGTGCATTTGCTTAAATCACGTTTACTGGATAGTTTTCTAACCTTCAAGCTCATGTTTGTACATCCGTGACAAAAACTATTGACCCATATGCAACAACCCGCCACGGGCCCCTTTTTAAGTTGGAAAGATGGTTAAGAGAACCAGTAGCTAGTATTGAGCAAAAATATTTGCAGGACCCTTACCTAATGGCCACATCAATATTCCTTGACCGCTGGGCCAAAGCCCCACAAACCCATCTTCTACCTGTTGGCATCAACAGTGTCTCTTCTGATTAGTAGGCCTGAAGCAACATCAAGGTGTGCCATGCCACCATGGGGACATCGCACCGGGCCTACTAATCAGAAGAGGTGCTAGAGATGCTCGCAGGTTAGCTGGACACTGGTCTGGTGGCTGGGAAAGAGACACACTCCCGCTAACATGGCAGCAAATTATTCTGCAGTGCTTTAAACAGTGGTCTCCACTGATCCTACCACAATAACACCATATCCTGAAATAAACTGCAAAAGGGTTCAGTCAGTAGTAAAGTCTGAACTACCACAGATACCACACTATCTGTTTGGCAAACGGAGAACATACAAACCGAAATTACACCAGATTGAACAGTGAAGACAACAGGCGGCAGTGGTCACGCATTTCATTCTAGCCAGAACAGCATCTGCACAAATGTCAAAGGTTCTCCATGATTGTTCCTAGGTGTCCTCCTGAAAGAGGATCTTACAAAAAGGGTTGTCCCATCAAGGGTCTTCCACTTTGGTCGACAAGCGGTAGAGAAGACTTCAGTTGTCTACCTTTCACGTGTCCTGGCAGGCAAATGCAAATGTGATGTCATTGGCACTGCTGACAGCCCCATTAAATACGTTTTCTAGGTTTAGCATACAACGGGTGAAATAAGAATTGAACACGTCACTAGTGATGAGCGAGTATACTCGTTGCTCGGGTTTTCCTGAGCACGCTCCAGTGATCTCCGAGTATTTATGACTGCTCGGAGATTTACTTTTCCTTGCCGCAGCTGCATGATTTGCGGCTACTAGACAGCTTGACTACATGTGGGGATTCCCTAGCAACCCCCACATGTACTCAGGCTGGCTAGCAGCCATAAATCATGCAGCTGCGTCAACAAAAAATAAATCTCCGAGCAGTCACAAATACTAGGAGACCACCCGAGCAACGAGTATACTCGCTCATCACTACACGTCACCAATTGTCTAAGTAAATATATTTCTAAAGGTGCCATTGACATAAAATTCTCACCAGATGTCGATAACCCATTCAACCCACACAGGCAAAAAAATCAAACCATAGATGTCCATAAATTGTACAATAATGAGAAATGACTCAGGGAAAAATGATTGAATAAACAGTAGTTTAGAAATTAGTCTGTAATTTATTTTGAAATAATAAGGTTGAGATTCTGAGCATGATGCTTATGTGAAAGAAATGGAGCAGTGACCAGTGTGAGACATGTAGATAAGGGGAGCGGACTGTCAGTCATTACATGGCTCACACTGGTAATGTCTCCATTCATTTAGAAAAAGCTAAAGAGGCAGGTTCTCAGTGAGATCTTAATTTGCTCATTTACACATTATGAAAAACATGGCTTTCTCTGGAATAATACATCAGATCGCAGATATTGTGGTATCACTTTACTAAGGTTTCTATGACTTACATGCCCAAACAGACTCAGGAGTGTTGATCCTACCAAAAGGTTTCCCTTAAGACCTGTGGATATCAAAGATAAGGTCCTCCTCAAATCAGAAAACCCTTCTCTTAGCCCGAGTAGAGAGACAAAACAAACGACAGCTCTAGAGGACTACGCCGCCGGTAAATGCATTACATGATGGCAATCAGGTTAGTAGAGGATGTATCAATCAAAATTTCCCCTGCCGGAAAAATGTTTGGCCAACCAACGATCCCCCGGCAATAATAGCTGGTCGCCACATTTCTGAAGATTAGTTCTAAGCGTGGAGCTATCAGCCGATCATGGACTCACTGTAAAATATGGAGGGGTTGCTGTGATGGGACATATCCTATAATGTATTCCCAAAAGAGACGCCAATGTGACCCGAACCGCGGCAGTGACTGACGAGACTGGCTGTACGACGTGCCGATATGCCGCTATCAGATACTATGGGATTTTACATCAGGGCATTGCTGTATTCATTAACCTTTTTTCTTGTTTTCAGCAGCGTAGAAACTTTTTTCCATGAACATACGGAAACAAATTCTAAAAACCGGCGACCGATAGCGACACTTCTAATCCTGTTGTCATATTCCCGGCCGCGGTACAGACACATTATTATGCACCGATATGTCTCCTAATCTCACAGGCTAATTGGTATGACTTGTAGTGCTCTGATATTACGTCACACAGCCCGGACTGCGTTCCTCTTTTTTTTTTATTTTTCCAAAGACAGATTTCTAGACTCAGAAGATTATCTGCTGGAAACGTGTTTCAAGTCTGTGTACAATGTTGTAATGTGGAGGCATATCAGAGCCGGCTTGTGAGCTGCGCTGTTCTTTGTGGTCTTCATCTCGGCAGCTCGGTGCAATGGAGGTTTAGAAGAGAAAGATCTCACTAATTACTAATGTTCTGCATGATATCATTTACTCTTTGTAATGGGTGTACTATATCTGAATGCCTTTAATATGCCCTAGTACGGAGTTTTTAAGATTGACTGTAGGGTGTCCGTTGAATTCAACAGACACGCCGTCCTGGTTATCCTTGCATTAGGACTTGTTTGCACAACTCTTTCAGTTCTGCATCTGTATTTTTTGATTTTCATGATAGTCCGTTTTTCATCCATTTTTCATTGTGGGTCAGTTTTAACAAGGCATGTGATAGCACACTAAACAAGTCACGGACCAAATCAAGTTAAGTTTTTGTGTCATGCCGATAATAAAAAAAAAAAAAAGAAAATGAAAAATTAGACTTTTGAAAAGTAGCGTAAAATATACGTATGTCCTTGTGTTTTCACAGGAAACAATAGATAGCACATGTAGGAAATACAATAAAGGCAGTCTGTCAGCACAAAGACTGTTCAAACCAATCACAGGCGCTCGGTGTACCCTTGGTGTGGCCAAACAGTTCAGTGCATTTTCCCACCTACATGTTTTTCCTCTATTTCTGCCCCTCCTTGCTTGATTGACAGTTCTAGCTTTATAGAGTCAGAGAAGTAAGGAGAAAGTTGGAAAACAAATAGGTGGCCAGGGCACTTAAATGTTTGGCCATGCCAAGTGTGCACCGAGCGCATGTGCTTGGTTTGAACAGTCTCCATCTAAAAGGACTCATCAGCATGGAATGACTGTTCAAACTAAGTCCCATCGCTTCATGGTAGGACTATTTAAATGCACCTTCCCACCTGCTCCACCCCGCTCTTCTTTGATTGACAGCTATGGCTTCATAGAGCCAGAGAAGGGAGAAGATGATCGGCCCCCGCCATGAAGCACTGAGCGCCTGTTTGTGGTTTCAACAGTCATTCTGTGCTGACCGAGTCCCTTTAATGTGTGAATATGGCCCTAAAACACCATATTCAGTTTTTTAATTTCCACAAAAATTTTAAATAACCAATAAATTTCGTTCAACTTCACAATTGTGTTCCACATGTCGATATTCACGTTATTTGTTAATCATTTTGGAAATGTTTATTTTCAATAAAAATTGACAATTATAAAAAAAAATTCCATCTTATCGTAACACAATCGTGTGACGCAAACAAAAAGTCATAGTATAAATTCATTCAGATACTTACTCGGCAAGTCCTAGAATAGTCTCCGTTTTGTACTGACTGTCCGTGGCAAACCTCTGCACGTCCACTCCCTTGCCAAGACCTTGTAGGATCTGAGCCTGAGTGAAGTCCACCAGTCTCTCGTTGTAGAAGTGCAGCTGTTCGATCAGGGGCACCAACTCAATGGGCCAGTTGGCGTTGGCATAATCAGAGACGTACTTTGTAACCAACTTGATGAGCAAATTTGGGTCCGCCTACGGAAAATAAATAGAATTATGACGTCGTACAGGAAGACAAAAAAAAGACAAGAACTGGATGCACCAAGTTGTAACATGTCCACTTTCCATGAAGTGAGGAAGAACAATAACTGAATATTTTTATTTCTCACTGATTATTTTTAGAAGGTCCAGATTCAGTTTAATAACACTTAGATATACAAGCGGATTGGAAGAGGAGAAGATAAAGTTGAAACCCATTGTCGATTAAGTAAAGGAGATCAATCTGCCCCGGAGTGCTCGTTCGGTCACCTCTTCCGCTACGTTGGCTTCTTGGAGTTTTACGCTTTACTGCAGCACATGCCCGGAGAGCTCACCATTCATTCCTCACTGGGATGCGTGGGAAAATGCCTGATCATGTAGGGTTGCGTAGGCAGAGTATACGGCACTCCTGATTAAGAGGACGAGGTGCCCAAGTAGGGTTCTAACCAATGAATCATGAAATACAAACACTTGGCACTCAAGAAGGTGCTGTGAACGAAAATGGCAATTCTTAAAGTTGTTAACGTTCCGGTCCTACATATGGACCTTCATCAGAACGGATTACCTCTAATGATGTTGATGATGATGATCTGTTTGCAACAGAACTTGTGATTGCGACGCTAGTGACTGTAGTAATGGCGCCATCATCATCCATATCATTAGAGGCAATCCGTTCTGATGAAGGTCTGTGTGTAGGACTGAAACGTTAAGCCAAATAAACTTCTTATGCGCCAAGGGTTTCTATTACATGATCATGTAGGGTTGTCATATGATCAAGTCAAGTTCTGCTGCATATATTTTCCCAAATATCTGCAAGATCTTCCAGCTCTAGAACTTGTTGGCTGCGGGAAGATCAAGATTTTTGAAGTATGAAAGTTTTGCACCAAGTCCCAGCGGTTGAGTCTCTGGCAGGCGCTTTTCTCATTGTACAAGACTATACTGCCCTATAGTTTATTTCTTATGTGCAAACTGGGGCCAGCCGGGTGGCTCAGTGGTTAGCACTGCAGCCTTGACACACTGGGATCCTGGATTAAAAGCTAGATGCATATTTTCTCCCCGTGTTTGCGGGGGGTTCCTGTGGGCTCTCCCATTTCCTCCCACACTACAAAGCCATACTGATAGGGAATAAATGGAAGTATTTACACAGACACCCATCCGCAAAAAAAGGATTACCGTACAAGACCTGTAAACGTCTCCTCCCGTGTTCCAGTGGACGAGAGTCGTGTTTAATTGCCCAGAAAATATTATTTAATCACCTGCTTCAGCCGATTTACATGGCTTTAATCCCCAACGGCTGGAACGTCAGCCTTATATGTTAGGATCCGTGTGGGGGGATGAGATGTGAAAGTGGCTTTCGGGGGAGGGGAGAATCTGGCGCTGACTGTGCTCATCTCAGGTCATTAAGCTTTAATCCGAAGGCTCTATAAAGAGGCCACATGTTGCAGGATTTTACCTGAAGAGCCACCATGCCAGTGGAAATGATGGATTTCAGTCCGGCAGAGAGAACTAAATCCATGGGAGCAAAAGCAGAGTCTGCACGGCACAAATTGCTGCAAGACCTCATCACCATCTCACACTTCCCAGGGGCTTATCTTTGCTTTGGGAATGGGCGATCCGAATATTAACTTCTGGGCACCAGCTGGGTTTTTTTTATTATTTTTTTTTTTATAAATTAAAGGATTTTTTGCTTAATTTGCTGCAGAATGAGTTAACTGAGAACCTGACAGTGAGCTTATACTGAAAGGGTTGATCTCAAATTTCATGCGATCATAAATTAGCACAAGAAAGGAGCCGAGAAGGAAGATGATAAAAGTTATCTCTCCCTCAGAATGAGCTCACCGACATGTTTTCCTTTTCCTCATTTTGCAGTCAGCAATAGATAGTGCAACACAGATGCTATTGGAAGACAAAACACACATTTTTTGTTACAGAAATCAATGGTCAAAAAAATCATTTTTAACTGAAAACAGATGCATTTAGGTTAACAAATGGGTTTAAAGGGGCTCATAGCCTTTTAAGCAAGTCTGTAATGTGTTTTTTTCCTTTTGTTTAGTTTTTTTAACATGATGATTTATAATATAAAAAAAACACAGAATGTTGCATTTTTTACACTGACTTATCGAATATTAGACTCAAACTTCCTTTTCTGTTAAAATCAGGACGTCTATCTGCCATTACTATCAACACAGGATGGCTAATGATAGACAACTACATATCACACAATACACCACTCACAAAAGATTATGGTCACAGCTCACCTCCTCCCCCTCCCTCCAAAAAATATAGTTCTTACCGATAACGGTAATTCTCTGAGCCCACGACGGCACCACGGAGAGAGGGGATCTGCCCACCAAGGACAGGAAACCTACAGATAAAAAGGCGGAACCGCTCTCCTAAATCAGTTGTTTACTAGAGAACGATGGGAGACTATGGAACAGCTTATTAGTTTTAATATTACTTAACTTGAGATACCGCGTGACCTAATAAAATAAATAGCATATGGCACTATGTTAGTGTGCACACCCATAAGTGAAGAGAGGGAATGTACGGGTGCCATCATGGGCTCAGAGAAATACCATTATCGGTAAGAACTATATTTTTCTCTGACGCCCATGACGGCACCACCGAGAGATTTGCATAGATTGTACATTAGGGAGGGACCACAGCTTCCAGAACCCTTTTACCGAAGGTAAGGTCTGAAGAAGAGATAAGGTCCAATCTATAGTGCCTATAGAATGTAATAGGTGATGACCACGTAGCAGCTCTACATATCTGGTCAATTGAAGCTCTGGCCTTCTCCGCCCAAGAAGCTGCTACTGCTCTCGTTGAGTGAGCCTTGACATCTCCCGGAACGGACACTCCACTTGACGAGTATGACAGGCTGATGGCATCCGTGATCCATCTCGCCAAAGTGGCTTTGGAGGCTTTTTTCCCCTTCTGGGGACCCTGAAAGCACACAAAAAGAGAGGCATCCTCCCTACTCTCTCTGGTGGCTTCTATGTACTGCATGAGGCATCTCCTGACATCTAGTGTATGTAATGATTCTTCCTCTTATTTTTAGGGTTGGGACAAAAGGAGGGAAGAGATATCTCTTGAGTTCTGTGGAACCGAGATGCCACCTTCGGGAGGTATGCTGGGTCTATTTTGAGAATTACTCTATCCTCTAAAAACTGTGTTTAAGGAGGGTTAGCGGATAGCGCCTGTATGTCGCTAACTCTACGAGCAGATGTGAAGGCGACGAGCAGGGATGTTTTGAGGGATAGGAATTTCAATGGGATATCACCTAAGGGTTCGAAGGGAGGTTTAGTCAGGGCTTAAAGGACCAAATTTAAATCCCATTGAGGGGTAACTTTTACTGGAAATGGTCTCGATCTACCTGCTGCCCTGATGAACCTGGAAACCCACAGATTTCCTGCCAAATCATAGTTGAATAGGGCTTCCAATGCTGCCACATGGACTTTTAGGGTACTCGTGGCTAAACCAATCTCCAACCTGTTTTGTAAAAATTCTAATATGGATTTTAAGAGGGACCTCTTCCTTTATTTTAGTGCCAGATGATGAAAGGAATTTTTTCCATATCTTCCTATACTGCTTTGTTGTAACCAGTTTCCTACTTTGTAAAAGAGTAGATACCAGCCCTGGAGAGAAACCTCTGCTTTCTAGTAGCTTCCTCTCAAATGCCAAGCTGTCAAGTGTAAGCTTGTAACTTGTGGATGGTTGACTGGGCCCTGGGAGAGTAAGTCTGGGAGTACCCACAGGTCGGATATCAACATTCTCCTCATCCGAAAGAACCAAGGTCTCTTCGGCCAGAACGGGGCTATTAAGATCACATGAGCCCCGTCCTCCCGAATCTTCCTTAGCACTGCCGGAATCAGAGCCAGAGGGGGAAACGCATAAGCCAGCTGATGTAGCCATGGAATCAGTAATGCATCCAACGCCACTGGATTCCCCAAGTGGAGTTATGGAGCAAAAAGTTTACTTTTTTGTTTAGGTTGTTTGCAAAGAGGTCTATGCTGGGTACCCCCATTTTTCTGTAATCTGGGTGAATACTGTCTGATTTAGCTCCCATTCCCCTTGCTTTAGACTGGAACGACTCAGAAAATCCGCTTTGTAATTGTCCACCCCCTTTATATGCAGACTTGTCAGGGATAGAAGGTTGCACTCGGCTATTTGAAAGATTGACTTGGTTACTTCCATCAGATTTTTGGAGCGAGTACCCCCTTGGTGATTCAGGTATGCCACTACTATCCTGTTGTCTGACATAACTCTGACATGGTGAGAGTGAAGGGCCCCCAAGAATTCCAGCAAGGCGAACTTGACCACTAGAAGTTCTTTCATGTTGGAAGATTCTTTTCCTAGAGATGCCGACCAGGTGCCTTGGACTACTAGGTCGCCAAAATGAGCCCCCCAACCGCTGGGGCTTGCATCTGTGGTCACTATTTTTGAAATTTGGGTTACCCACGGGACTCCCTGGGAAAGATTTTTTTGCGATGTCCACCAGATTAGTGACCGAGTTGTGTGTGGAGATAATCTCAACCGACCTTCTAAATGCCCCCCCAGAGAGACCTCCCCTGACAAAATTTGCCATTGGAGGTCTCTCGAATGGAGCTGAACCCATTGGACCGCAGGTATGCATGAAGTCATGGATCCCAAGAGGGACATAGCCTGGAGGAAAGTTATGGAGAGGAGAGCTTGTATCTTGGATATCAGCCCTGTTATTTTTTGTATTTTCTCCCCGGGAAGCTGGCATTCCTCCTTTATGGAGTCTAGAGTGAGACCTAGGCATTCCTGGACCTGGGAAGGCAACAATCTGGACTTTTTAAAGTTTATTAGCCAGCCCAGCTCCTCTAGAGAAAGCATTACTGTTTCTAGCTGATTGCTGCAGTGTTGGGGAGAGAAGCCTATCACCAAAAAGTCATCCAGATATGGTACAATCATCAGGGTGCCCTGTTCTCTGAGATGAGCCATTACTTCTGCGATTAGCTTTGTGAATATTCTCAGGGCTATGGCTAGTCCGAAGGGTGGGGCTGAAAATTGAAAGTGGTATAATACCCCCCTGATGTGAACTGCTATCCTGAAAAACCTCTGGTGATCTCTATGGATAGGGACGTGATAGTAGGCATCCTTCAGGTCCAGGACTACCATGAAACACAGAGGAAACAGAATTTTTATAGATGTCTTTATTGTTTCCATCTTGAACGCTTGAACCTCTAGGTATTTGTTTAGGTTTTTCAAGTTTATGATAGTCCTGTATGACCCGTCCGGTTTTTTCTCAGGAACAGAGGGGAATAGTTTGTCTGTAAGTCCCCTGGCCAGCACTTAAGCCAGAGGGCGTGCCTAGCCGCATTAGAGAAAACTGCTGATCTAGTAGCTAATCTAATAGAATCGGCAGAAGCATCTGCCAAAAATGCGTCCGCCCCCCTCATTACCGGCAAGGTGTTTAGTATGGAGTCACGGGATGTTTTCCATTTTAACTGGCCTTCCAGTTGGACTAACCAAACCATTAACGAACAGGATGTGCATGCGGCGGCGACTGCCGGCTTTAGACCTCCCCCAGCTGCTTCCCAGGAACTTTTGAGAAAGGCGTCCACCTTTTTGTCCATAGGGTCCTTCAAGACCCCCATGTCCTCAAATGGGAGGGCGAATTTCTTTGATGCCTTAGCTATGGCGACATCTAGTTTGGGGAGAAGGAGAAGGATTCATCCTCAAAAGGGTACTTTCTCTTTGGTGTTAACAACGCCTTCTTTATGGGTTTTTTCCACTCTTTTTTGATTAGTGCAGCTATTGTCTCATTAAGGGGAAAAGCCCTCTTCTTTTTTTGCTCAAGACCCCGGAACATGATGTCTTGTACCGACCTTTTGGGGTGAGAGTCTACTAACCCCATAGTGCTTCTAACTGCTTTAATGAGGCCATCTGTGTCCTCCAAGGGAAAACAACTGCGACCCCCAGAGGAAGAAGAGGATGATGAAGAAGAAGAAGAGGAGTTAGACGAATCTGAGTCCGCATCATCACTGTCTGTATTAGACACCGGAGACAGGGACCTGTGCCGAGTCTTCCTCCGTTTTTTCCCGCTTTTAAGGGATCTAAAGGTGTCTTCTACCTGATTTTTTATCAGGGTTTTGAGATCGGCTGCACACCCGGGAAGCCCTTCGGATACTGTCTGCTGTATACACATGTTACAAAGTCTTTTCTCCCAGGTGGTTGGAAGGTCTTCTTTACAAAGGGCACAAATCCTATGCTTAGTTTTCCCTAAGCTTTTCTTCCCTGGTTGGGGATGCTCTGCATCTGTCTTTTTGCCGGATGCCGTACTGGACTCCTTGCTATGCTGGAACCTTTGGCGTTCTTTACCGGTAGTATCCTGGTGTCCTTTTTGCGGTCGCCGCTTTTGCTGCTGCTGCGGCGATGCTGGTGGTGATTCTGGTAAGTGTGATGCCAGGTCGCTCATGGTGCCTCGCTGTAGGCTGTGGCTATAGGTTGCGGCTGTAGATAGGCTGCGGCTGTAGCCGTAGGCTGCGGCTTGTGCTGCGGCTTGCGGCTGCTGTGCCAACGGAGCAGCTAAACAAGCCACCTTTTATGCGGCGGCGATTCCCGCCGCTTAATTTGATTGTGCGCCTGCGCAGAAGTGTTGCTTGCCTGCGCAATGGCCCGCTATCGCGTGATCCCGGCCAAATCTCGCACACGCGCAGTCGGCATCAAGATGGCGCCGCACATAGCACGAGACGCTGCCCACCGGAGCCCCCGGATTTTCGCAGCTTGTCGCGTGGGATGCTGCGAGCCGGAACCCCCGGCTTTGCAGTGTGCAGGCTAATGCTTCAAAGGGAGAGCCGCGCCACTCCTCCCACAACCACAGAGAGACCCCCCTGGATGTTGTCGCTGCTGCATTTTATCTGGGGAGGTGACCGCGAACTCCATGCCACCTCCCCCGCACACCCTAGAGGCCCACTAGCCCCAGCGGTGGCGGCTTGGGTCACCACACCAGCCGAGGCAGGGGGACCCCAGCTGCCTGAGTCTGACTGATTGGCCCCGGAATCCCACGACGATCTTCCTGTTGATAAGTCTGTAGGTCTCCCATCAAGGACAGGAAACCAACTGATGCGGGAGAGTGGTACCGCCTTTTTATCTGTAGGTTTCCTGTCCTTGGTGGGCGGATCCCCTCTCTCCGTGGTGCCGCCATGGGCGTCAGAGAAATAACCTTTGCCCACGTCAGATCATAATTAGAAAGCTTTACAATAGAGGTCGATGTGTCTGAGTGACTCTAATGCTCTCTATGGGCCATGTGGCTGCTGTCAATCACATCTGTAAAAGGGGCTGCCCACAACTATTCAATCAATTCTGGACCCCATAAAATGTAGACTTATCTCCTGCAGCGCCGCAGCTCCTGCAATGTTGGAGCTTCCGTTACCAGTGGGCGACGTTGCGTTACATGACCGCAGCAACCAATAAGCAGCCACTGATCGGCTGCAGCAGACACTGATCGGCTGCAGCAGACACTGATCGGCTGCAGCAGTCTTTATCATTTCGAAAAAGTGGACGTGACATGTTTTTGGAAAGTGCCTTAACTTTTTAAAATAAAGAACTTTCTCCCAACTCTCCGCCGACGACAGTGGAATTTTTTTTTTATTATTGTAGATTTCCATTTAAGCTCTTCCCCAATTACAGCTGCGAGAGCCAGATTTTCCAGTCCTGAGAGGAGATGAAAACATCTCACCACCAAAAATCCTGTTCAGAAATCCTCCAAAGGATTAAAGTCCGGCTGTGCTAACAGGCCACAAAAACGGCAAAAATTGAGATCTAAGCACGGGTTGGGGGGAAAATTACCAACCCAAATCTCAAAATGACACCCTGCAAAAACCTGAAGATATGGGTAACGTGCTACCTGATATACGCACTCTCAAAACATTTCTGGTGAATGACACCGACACACAGCTTACCTTAGAATAAAGCAATTGGTTAAGCTTTAGGGACAGAATGGAAAACGTGTAGATGTCGGATGTTTATCGCAGCGGCGCATTGTTTGGGGACATTCACACCGACACAAGGTTAAGTTCTCGCAATTTACGCTTTACACGCTTGAAGTCTGGAGGCGTCAGCTCTGCTGTACTGAACGAGGATTTACCAGGAAGAAAAATACAAATGTAAAGAGAAGCACTTAACCCGCAGCGTGCGGGGTCCGCACCGAGAGCACATAGACGAGCTCTGCATTACGGATGTAATTCCAGCGAATGCTCGGAGGCTGCACAAATAGAGGCGGTAAGAAAAGCCACGAGACAAAAGTAAGAGATAAAAAGCTCCGTGGTCAGACTCATCTCCTCCAGCCTAATGCAGGAAATGACAATTTGCCGGCATTCTCCAGCACTTCCCTTCTATTCTAGTCTCTGAACTCCAATGTGTTAATCTAAGCTGCATAATATGAACACAAGTCCTGGCAATACCTAAGGTTTTTTTGTAATTAAATAAATTAAGGGTTATTCCCATCTTCATTAATATTATAAATGCAAGCAATTGTAGTTACATTTTCAGACTTTTTAAGGAATTGACATTCTTTCTTTTGTTTACAGCTTGTCATCATGGAGACAGACCACCTCTGTTAGACGGTGTAACATTTCCCGTGCTTACAAGCTCTATTCTATGGAGCTTAGAAGCAGGGTTTTGAATACAGGTCAGGATCACTGTTGCCTCCTAACCCAAGCTAGCTTCAGCACTGTGTTACAAGCTAAACAGTGGGATATAAGGGTTATACTCAAGTAATCTCTTGTGGAGCTGAGAGCTGTGCAGTCTCCTTACTTCCTGGCTCTCCTCCTTAAGTAGAAGACCTGTTGTAGTAAAAGAACTATAAAGCTCAGCACAAATTCCGCTGTAACACATTCAGCTTTAAGAGGTCTGTTCCGAGTTCACATTGTAATCACTAGATTTAGGAATAGAGAGAACAGGGTATTTGCTATTTCATGCTGTGTGCTCCAGGAATTGTGATTACACAGAACTGATAGGAGCAGCGTGTCAGGAGCAGAGATGGATGTAGGTTAGAAATAGCGGCTAACTGCTGTATGGAAATTGATGGGATGGATAGAGGTGTCTGGTAGCTTAAGAATTAAAGGGAGATGTATGCACGCGCCCATAGATATGGAGAAGTCATGTATGTGACAAATCATCGCATCCTCCCCTGCCCAATGTCCAATCGCAGCTTCCACTTCACTTACATACGCAGTGTGACCTCCGATGACGCCGACCACGGGAGGAGACGAACGATGCTCCACACACGTGCTCATTAAATCAAGGGGTCACAGGTGAATTTCTCCACTATTATACATACCCACAGGTACAATGTCCCAGTACCCCCTCACGAAGCAACACACGAAACACACGTTGGGGTACTGGGCAGTGTGATTCAAGCACTATGGCATATGGTTTGCTTAGTCACTAATCCTACTGAATGGTCCATTTTCCCTCGGGAAAAAAGCCCAGCCCAGTTCTAGAGTAATCATTCTTGGTAAATCATGGTGCAACCTTTATCGTTTTTCAAGTTATATGCTTTTTCTGGTTGGCACCTGTTCACACTAGCTTGGATGTGCTGGTCTTTTTCTCTTTGTATCATTGTCAGAAAGCTGCCAATCAGTGATGGGGAGGAGCTGGACTACCCGGCAGCAGGATTAATAGTCCTCAAGTGATAATCTCCTGCTGATAAAGCAGTGATTTTATACAATCTACAGAAAGCAGCCCAGTAAGTGACACATCACTGGAATCAGGGTATGTGTCTCTATATCATGCTGCGCTCAGATTAGGTGGCAAAAACCTAGTAAAATATTTTCGGTATTTGGCTTTTTTCAGCTCTCTTGAAAGGGCTTTTCTTAGCAGAGTACATGTTATACACCTTCAGCTTGTACCTCTGCTCAGTTCTGTTGATGGTGGTCCGGGCAAATGCATCCCTACTGGATTAAAGCCTATCAACATGTCCGATATTCTTGGAAGCACAAGCTATCCTTTCTATACTGGGGTATATCACAATAGTCCTATATAGGAAAGAATTATAAAAATGGAGGGGTAAGTTCTGGAAAGTGACAAGTGCCGGCCCGTGACTGTCCTGATATCCGGTACACAGACACTCATTAAGCCAGCAACAGTGTCACCCAGAATTATCAATGGCAGCAAGATGGATACAAGGACTATTTATATGGAAATTACATCTTTTCATAACATGATGAGTTTCCTGACAGAGCTCGTAATGGACCCATCTCACATCGAGCGCATCCTGAACAATTCAGGCTTTCCTTTTTGGCCAACTCTCCCTGAGCCACATACAGATTTATTCCTGACTTATATTTTCTATTTTCCTAGGCGTCTGAGCTTTTCTTGTCAACTCAGGGCATTTAAGCCTTAAAGGGATTTTTCTAAATTTTTAAAAAATCTCTTCCTTTGTTTGAGAAATGGTGAAACATTAGCCCATAGATGATGTTTGAGTTTGTTGAAAATCCCTATTAAAATGGGTAACTCCACAAATAATATTTAGCACCTTTCCACAGGATAGGAAATAAATGTATGACCGCAGGGGGTGTGACTGCTGGAACAACAATACTAATGTTTTAACTCAGGAAGAGTTCAGAAATCAATATTTGTGGAATAACCATGATTTTTAGTCACAGCTTTCATGCGTCTTGGCATGCTTTCCACCAGTCTTTCACACTGCTCCTGGCGCAAAAATGTAAGCAGTTCTTCTTTGTTTGATGGCTTGTGACTATCCATCATCCTCTTGATTACATTTCAGAGGTTTTCACTGGGGTTCAGGTCTGAAGATTAAACAAGGGGTACTAAAAAAAAACCCACACACATAAAAGTGCTCCGTTAAGAATTTGATAAATGACTATCCTTATGGCAGGCAATCAGTATAAAATTGGTGGAGGTCCAACTCCTGGTATTCTTGTGGCTCTGCTGAATTAAATCATCTGTATTTTCCACACCAACCAGCTACCACTCTCCTTACCACAACCCAGCTGCCTCCTAGGCATAGATGAGACTGGGAAATTCGAGCTTGGAGACCTACAGCCGGTATGCATTGCGGTCCAAACGCCATAAGGGACATGCACCACTTTGGTTACGCTCCCACGATGAGCTTCTTGTGAGTTTTTGATGTTGCGATTTTGGCATAATTTATTCACCTACTAGGTAAATCAGGTGTCAGGACTCTGAACATTTTTACCTTTTGTGCATTACTGCCCTTTTTCAAGATGGCGTCTTTGGTCTCATGTGCACTGTGTCTCCTGCTATAAAACTCCACCCCAGCCTTCAGTCTGTGCTAGAGTATTCTGCCTTGCATCCAGCTCCTGACCTCTGATTACTCCCTGGCTATATACCTGCTCCTGTGAACCTGTGGGGTTATCCTGCTACTCTGCTCTGAGTTCCTGCTGCATACACCAGTTTCCAGTAATCCTCCTTCATCTGCTGTTCATGTTCACTTCCATCTGCATTTGCTGGTCATGTAAGCTGTTGGTGCTTGGCAATAACCTGAAACTATTACCAGGCCTTCCTGGTTGAGCTAAGATATGATTTGAACTGCCTAATAAGCATATCTATCTGTGCCTGGACTAAGACAAGGATTTATTTGTGTCAAGTATCCTCAAGAATAACTGTGCTTCATAGACTTTCTGCTTGATTGCATTTTCCTCTGAAGTTTCCTATAGACTGCTAAGCTGCGTTTAATATTTACACCAAGTGTTGTGGACTTGAGTTTCTCTCTGCACCTGTTTGAATCACTGTGTGATAATATAGACTTTACCACTTATAAAACTGTGTCCTGTAGTTGTCTTGTTCCACGCAAAAAGTCTCCTGAGTTATCCCCTATAATTATTACAGGATACTCTAGCCTAAAAAAAAAGGAGACTGCTGGAACAATGACTGCAGAAAGCAAATTAGAGCAGGTGTTTTCCATAATTAGATCACTGCAGAAAGATGTGGAAGGTCTGCAAAAGAAGTTTGGAAGCTTTGAACACAATCAACAAGTGTTTGGACAAACTTTGCAGGACTTGAGCAACCGCATGGCAGCCCAGGAAAACAAACCTGCTGGCATAGAGTCTCAGTATGGACGGGCTTTTCAGGACATAAGCACGCAAATAACTGCACAAGTGACTTTACCCTCTGGGCAACCACCACCAGCTGGCCCACCTAAGTTGCCCCCATTCAGATTTAATGGTGATGGCGACAAATTTCGTGGCTTTGTGATTCAATGTATGCTATATTTTGATGTGCATGCTGACCGCTTTCCTACTGATAGATCCAAAGTATTGTGTGTAATAATGCTACTGACCTCACGAGCGCTCGCCTGGGTGAATCCGATGATTGAGTCTCGTGACCCACGGTTAAATGACTTGGATGATTTCTTGGCCGCTATGGCATTAATGTTTGATGACCCTAATCGCCGTGCAACCACTGAATCTGCTTTGTTGTCTTCACGCCAGGCTAAACGTTCTGTTATTGAGTATGCCACTGAATTCAGGAGATTGGTGGTAGATACCAATTGGGACAGTTATGCACAATTGCCTATTTTTAAAAGGGGTCTGTCTAGTATTGTAAAAGATGAACTAGCTCGCTCTGAGTCACCACAAGAGCTAGAGACATTTATACAGCATTGTGTGCGCATAGACATTCGCCTTACTGAGCGTAGGCAGGAGAAATTTGCTGCATATAACCGTGTTTCTAACTTCTCCCTTCCTTCCAAAGAGCCTGCAGGTAAAACCTCTTGGGAGGTGGAGGAGGTGCCCATGCAAATTGATTCCGATCAGAGGCACGAGATCAATGACCGCCAGGAGCATCGCCTGCGTGAAAGTCTATGTTTCTACTGCGGCCAGTCTGACCACTTCTTCATCAATTGTTCTAAGTGTCCTAGACGGCCTAACAAGGTGCTAGCAGCAATAGGGGAGTATGACAACTGTGATGATGAATCTGACATCTCTGAATGTAGCCTGCCTTTAAATGCTGTATTCCATTCACTTTCTATGACTTCACCCCCCAAGGAGCTGAAGGAGAAGAACTCTCACTGTTCTCTCCCTATTAAGATCCTGTGTTCAGGACAGTGGATTTCCAGTTCAGCTATGATTGACTCTGGTGCAGGTGGCAATTTCATGGATATCACATTTGCCAAGGAACATGGTATTAAAATTCAGCAAAGAGCCTCTCCAATTACCATGGAAACAGTGGATGGGTCACCTTTAATCTCTGGGCCTGTGGATCAGGAAACCGTACCTCTTGAAATTTTGTTGGAGCCTAAGCATCAGGAGCAACTTTCTTGCTAATTTCTTCTCCTTATTTTCCTGTGATTTTAGGCATTCCTTGGTTGCGTTCTCAGAACCCAATTATCAACTGGGAGACCAAGGAGATTATCTTCCCAACAAGGAGCAACTCAGCGTTAACAGAAGCTGTCCCTGAGTCCACGGCTACGGAACCACATGTACAGGTATTTTCTTTACCTCCAGCTTATAAAGAGTTTTCTGACATCTGTGACAAGAAGAACGCAGATCAGCTTCCTCCACACAGGCATTATGACTGTCCCATTGAGCTGCTTCCCGGGGCAGCCATTCCTTTTGGTAACGTATACCCTTTGGCGGCACCTGAGCTTCAAGCCTTAAAAGAGTATATTGATGAAAATCTGGCTAAAGGCTTCATACGTCCTTCTTCCTCACCAGCAGGGGCACCTATCCTTTTTGTAAAGAAGAAGGATGGGACCCTGGGACCCTGAGTTCACTATCGAGAACTCAATAAGGTAACCGTACGAAACCGTTACCCTTTGCCTCTGATTCCCGAATTACTGGAAAGAGTCCGCCATGCTAAGGTGTTCTCTAAACTGGATCTTCGTGGGGCTTATAATTTGGTGGGTATTCATCCAGGGGATGAGTGGAAGACAGCATTCATATGCCGGTATGGACACTTTGAATCTCTTGTGATGCCCTTCGGGCTTTGTAAAGCCCCTGCAACATTTCAACACCTTGCTAATGACATTTTCAGAGATTTGTTGGACCAGTTTGTAGTGATCTATTTGGACGATATACTAATCTTTTCTGACTCTCTACAGGAACATGAAGAACATGTCAAGACTGTTTTAAGACGTCTGAAAGAGAACCCTCTATATATTAAGCTGGAGAAATGCGAGTTCCATCGTTCTGAGATACAGTTCTTAGGTTATATCATCTCTCCCCAGGGGCTGAACATGGAATCTGGTAAGATTCAGGCTATTTTTGACTGGCCGGTACCCAAGAACGTTAAGGAGGTCCAACGTTTTATTGGTTTTGCAAATTTCTACAGACACTTCATTCGAAATTTTTCTGATATTGCCCGTCCCATTACTTCCTTGACAAAGAAGGAAAAGCCCTTTAAGTGGTCACCACAGGCTCAAGAAGCTTTTGATCGGCTTAAAGTCTGTTTCACATCAGCACCGCTGTTGATACACCCAGATCCAACACTTCCTTCATTGTGGAGGTGGACGCTTCTGATAATGCTTTGGGGGCTATTCTCTCCCAAAGAACTAGAGAGAAGGGTCTGCTACATCCTTGTGCTTTCTTTTCCCGTAGACTAACCTCAGCAGAGAAGAATTACGACGTGGGAGACAAGGAATTGCTGGCTATTATTGCGGCTTTCAAAGAATGGAGGCATCATCTGCAAGGAGCTGCACAACAGATCATAGTGCTAACTGACCATCGCAATCTAGAGTTCCTTAGATCCGCTAGATGTCTTTCTCCTCGTCAGGCTCATTGGAACTTATTTTTAAATCAATTTAACTTTGTTATCTCGTACCGTCGAGGTTCTCGTAATGGGAAGGCTGATACTTTATCCCGAATCCATGCTGCGGATTCCATACCTGGAGCCCCGTCCAAGACCATTCTATCTGATGCCAATTTCATCAGAGTAATCCATGATCAGGACTTGTGGAAGGAGTGCAGGGAGGCCTATGAAGGTGATGTATTTCTGGCCAACCCACCTGTGGATATTAATCTTGTCTTTAAGGGTGGCATGTGGTTCAGAGATCGACGTATTTACGTCCCAGAGGTCGTCCGTCTGCAGATCTTCAAGTTGGTACATGACTCCAAGTTGGCTGGTCTCAGGGGGGTACAGAAGACACAAGAGTTCCTGAGCCGATTCTTCTGGTGGCCAACTTGCCTGAAGGATACCAAGGACTATGTTCTCTCTTGCGAGGTATGTGCCCATTACAAGACTCCTCATGTGGCACCTACGGGTCTTCTACAACCATTACCTGTTCCGTCCCATCCTTGGGGGTCTATATCAATGGTCTTTATTGTGGAGCTGCCTACATTGGGGGGCATGAATACAATCATGGTGGTAGTTGATCGCCTGACTAAAGCTGCTCATTTTGTTCCGTGCACCGGACTCCCCTCAGCTAAAGATACAGTGAACTTGGTTATACAGAATGTCTTTCGGTTGCACGGGGTTCCGGATGAGATCATCTCTGACCGTGGAGTACAGTTCACTTCAAGATTCTGGAAGGGGTTTTGCGCTGCACTCAATATTAATGTCTGTCTCTCTTCTGCTTACCATCCCCAGACAAATGGTCAGACTGAGCGTACCAAACAGACGCTGGAACAATATCTAAGATGTTATATCAGCCATCTCCAGGATGATTGGTTGGAGTTGTTGCCATTAGCCGAATTGTCATATAATAATTCTCAGAGCAACTACATTAAATTTACACCTTTCTTTGCCAATCTGGGTTATCATCCGTGTATTTTACCTAGGTCTCCAATTAATTCTCCGGTTCCGGCAGTGGAGGAAAGGCTGACTGGGATGAGACAGAATCTGGAGGTTCTGAAGGAATCCCTGACCACAGCTCAAGAACGTTATAAGAGATCGGCTGATAGATTCCGTAAACCTGCACCCATGTTCAAGGTAGGAGATTCCGTGTGGTTAGCAACTAAGAATCTGAAGTTAAACGTTCCTTCACAAAAACTTGGACAGAAATTCATTGGCCCTTTCAAGATCAACGGTATTGTGAGCTCTGTGGCCTGCCGGCTGAAGCTGCCTAGGACATGAAGGTACACCCAGTTTTTCATGTATCTTTACAAAAGCCTGTATCTCCTAATACCTTCCAGGGACGTGTTGTGCCACCTCCGCAGCCTGTGGTGATTGATGGGCAAGAACAATTCGTGGTGGAGGAAATTATTGATTCCAGGATTCGCAGGAATCGGCTCCAATATCTGATAAGATGGCAGGGATATCCCCCTGAGGAAGACTCTTGGGAACCTGTGGAAAACATCAATGCCCAACAGAAGATTTCTCGTTTTCATCAGAGATTCCCTGAGAAACCAGGTCCAGGATCCTCCTGAGGCCGCTTCTAAGGAGAGAGTAATGTCAGGACTCTGGACATTTTTTACCTTTTGTGCATTACTGCCCTTTTTCAAGATGGCGTCTTTGGTCTCATGTGCACCGTGTCTCCTGCTATAAAACTCCACCCCAGCCTTCAGTCTGTGCTAGAGTATTCTGCCTTGCATCCAGCTCCTGACCTCTGATTACTCCCTGGCTATACACAAGAATAACTGTGCTTCATAGACTTTCTGCTTAATTGCATTTTCCTCTGAAGTTTCCTATAGACTGCTAAGCTGCGTTTATTATTTGCACCAAGTGTTGTGGACTCGAGTTTCTCTCTGCACCTGTTTGAATCACCGTGTGATAATATAGACTTTACCACTTATAAAACTGTGTCCTGTAGTTGTCTTGTTCCACGCAAAGAGTCTCCTGATTTATCCCCTATAATTATTACATCAGGTTAGCTGCGTTTTTTCATTGAGTTTTTATCATAGTTTTGACGCTGCTTTTTTGTCTCATGTTCCCATGTCATGTTTTAAATAAAGCTGCTTTGTTTTTGATGCTTCCGGGTATTTGGCTTTGACAAAACTTTATTGATACAGTCATGTGCGCTTTCATGTGTTTTTAGTGCGTTTAGTACTGTTTCTAGAAATCCCATCCACATTGCTTGAACTAGAAGACACTGATTTTGACACCGTGAAATTAGGGAGCATCTAAAGGTAATTGGCAGAACACAGCCTTGGGGAATCAGAGTTTTTTTTTTTTTTTTTTGAGGATTATTTTTAGAGTGAGTCCACATCATAAGACACAGGGGAAAAATAAAAAGCTCAAAAAACGTTTAAAAAACTCTTTCTATAAATTTCTATTGTAAAACTACCTTGCGTTATATATATTCTATTTTTAAAGCATTTTTCATTTGTTTTGAGTTTTGACCTAAGGATTAATAAAAAAAAAAGTGCATATCACTTCTTTGAAGTGATGGAAAACGCTCCAAAACTAGACCCTGTTCAATAAAAAGGCTGCTGTCACGGGTTTACAGCAACAGAGAGGAGCCAGAAGACCGCAGCTTCTGATATCTCCTAATCCTACACTGATTATAAGCACTTCACCTTCATATTAAACGGTGTCAGTTTCTTTTGTCAGTACAGGGGTTAATCTGCTCAGCTGAGCGCTCCTGGAAGCTTTCCTGCCTTAAGGCTCCTAACTATGGAGTTAGCCACCCCATCCTTTATATATTCTGGGCCCTGGCAAGCACTCATTGTCAGAGTTGGCTGCATGGCTGGAGGTTGTTGGTGGTTGTTATTGGACAAGGCGTTTGGTGGATTTATCTTTGACTATTGCTAGGTTTTGAGCGAGTGATAATTTCCTTTCTTCTCCTACTTTGGTATAACCCCATCCTCCACTCCCCAGTGTTTATCTCAATAATTTATGTGTGTATATTTGTATGTTTGGTATTTTTCGTTACCCCTGTTTGTATTACCTTGTTAGTGTGGTTGGTGTACAACGGTTTACTACTACTTCTCCTCTTCCCTGGGTGGGTGAAGGGTACAGACTGAGGGCGAATTCAGGAGCTAAGACAAGGTAAGTGGCCCCGGCATCTTTCCCATCAGATGTAATCAGGGGAACAGGGCGAGCTGCGGCGCCCCTAGCGTTAGGGACAAGGAAGGAGCCGCTGGTCCCGGGACACTTAACAACAGAGTCGTGACAGCTGCAAAAAAAAAAAAAAAAAAACTCCTGGAAAAAACTCTTGAGAAAAGAAAAAAAAATCCTCAAAAAAACAACCTTGAGGAGATGTTTCCTGAAGTGGTTTCTACTAAATAACTTGGTATTTTTACCACCTCAAAAAAAAAAAAAAAAACTGCACAAGTATTCAGATCTGAAATGGCAGCCCACATCCATATCAATGAAAAAAAAGGTTTTTGCACAACGGGGGGTCATATTGTCATCAAACTTTTCAAGCTTCCTGTCCCATTTATTTTAATAGCACCAAAAAAGGGCAAACTTTTATCTTCTCAAATGCGCATCCACTCCAAAGAACTATTGACAGCGTCAAAAAGGCGGAGGGAAGACTCCTCGCTAATAAAACAATTCTTAAAATACACTGAAGTAATCTGGGAATTCAGTAGGAAGTTGGCTCAGCTCAAACCAGATTTTCTGCACAGCAGGTGCCTGACTAATTGGCATCTACAGGTAAGGAGTTATTTATTTATTTTTTTACAGTCAATACGAAGAAAGGGGGAAAAAAAGGAATAAAAATCAGTACTAGAAAAATTTACAGTGCGGCAAGAAAATGTGATTCTGAAACAGGGAGTTTAGAAGAAGTCTAGAAGATCTGCACAGTCACACAGGGGTGGACTTCCACTACTGGCCCTGCCGTCACCTTCAAAAACCTCATTGAGTGACATTACCATACAATTGGTACTTGCAAAATGTAAGAAAAGCCATAAGTGTCCTCGTATGTCAGCTGCAACATGCCGGGGGAGCACCGGGCATATATTGTGGAAGATTATGTGGGCAACGGCAGGAAAACCGATCTATCGGTCCATAAAGACCCAGGCCAAAAAACAGGAATAGTCAAGCACACAGCACACTTTAGTTTACTGGGGATATCCAGCTTTCCTTGATTCCTTACACTTCACCCAGCTTTTCCTAGATTCTTTACACGTTATCCAACCTGTCATGAACAGCACACCGCTGCCAACCATCACACAACAATTGATTGACGAATGAGGCAATGGCTGCCCTCGCTTCTAAGCAGGTTATCGGGCGCTTTCACAGTGAACATGCAGAACATACACTTCACTTTCAACATTATATATATATATATTTATATACACATACATATACAGTATAGTATACACACTTTGGCAAGCTGCGCAATAACTAGAAAGAAAAGCTAGCCGCAACCATCAGCAATTGTTTAAACCGGCCGATTGGACACTGGTTTTTGGTAAGGTATGGCCTTACAAAGCTTCAGGGGCGCTGATTATAAAGCAAGAAGAACAAGGACACTCGTTTTTGGTAATGTATGGCCTTATGAAGCTTCAGGGGCGCTGATTACAAAGCAAGAAGAACGAGAACACTCGTTTTTGGTAACGTATGGCCTTAGGAAGCTTCAGGGGCGCTGATTACAAAGCAAGAAGAACGAGAACACTCATTTTTGGTAACGTATGGCCTTACGAAGCTTCAGGGGTGCCGATTATAAAAGAACGAGGACACTGGTTTTTGGTAACGTATGGCATTACGAAGCTTCAGGGGCGCTGATTATAAAGCAAGAAGAACGAGGACACTCGTTTTTGGTAACGTATGGCCTTACGAAGCTTCAGGGGCGCTGATTACAAAGCAAGAAGAACGAGAACACTCGTTTTTGGTAACGTATGGCCTTACGAAGCTTCAGGGGCGCTGATTATAAAGCAAGAAGAACGAGGACACTCGTTTTTGGTAATGTATGGCATTACGAAGCTTCAGGGGCGCTGATTATAAAGCAAGAAGAACGAGGACACTCGTTTTTGGTAACGTATGGCATTACGAAGCTTCAGGGGCGCTGATTATAAAGCAAGAACAACAAGGCAAATACATTTTATATATTTAATCCCACAAGTAGGCAGTGCTTATAAAAATATAGAGAATATGCACAAAGGGGACAAGACAATACAGTATATACGATCACATAAATAAAAGTGATAAATAAAATAAAATTACTAGAACTGATGTCACAGGAATGGTGCAGATCTTGCAGAGGAGAGCACTTCGAATAGGAAATGGTAATAATTCAGAATCTGCTTTCACCAGGTGAGAGTTTCGCATCTTGGTGACCTCACATGGGTGCCAGTAAATGAGATGCAGCTCGGGTCCTCAAAATTTTGAGATCCCCAATCTTGAGGACATCTGCTCACCTACAGGTCCCAGACGGGAGATAGTAGAGCCATGTTTCCCATCACGATTTTAGCATTCTACACATATGAGACATGACATATACAACGCTATCCATTTGGCCGATAATAATTTGGGGCTGATGTGCAGACTGCAATGTGTTCTGTTCGCCACTGCATTAACATGCCATAAATGTGTCTCCCATATGTATAGCACCTACACCTGTCACAAAAAAAAAATCTATTCATATCTGGTATGTGATGCCAATGAGTCTACCATCATTTGCCAAATGTTGCTTTGAAGAAATGAAACTTATTTACACAGGAGAGAAAAGTACCACCCCTGAGGCGGTTTCTTCTGTGTCTGGACTGCACGTCTGTTCTCCATCAGATAACCTACTTGACTTAGGCTGGTTTCACACTTGTGTTGGGCAGAGCTGCGGAGGGCTGCGCCGAACGCAACAAAATGCAACATGTTGCGTTCGACGCATCATCAAAATGACGCATGTGGAGGCATCCGCATACATTCACATGGCCTGCGTACCCAATGTTAAAGATAGGTACACAGGACGCACGCCAACGTAGGCGGTGCTGAATGAAAGAGGTGTGGCAGTGTGCGGGGCTTCACGGAGGAACTACGCAGCCCTCCGCAGCTCTGCCCAACGCTAGTGTGAACCTAGCCTTACCAGTTCACAGCAGGGAATTGTAGCGTAAATGAGACCGAGGGAGTGTTGCTTCTTTTGTTTCATTTACAGTTTATGATGAAGCCATGCTTCTATGCTCAACATGAGGGTAAGACGTCCCCTTATCAAGAGAAGGAAGAGTTGGCTTTAACAGAGTAGTCCTTTTTACCATTACATACATGACACAGCTTTTCCTGGATTCCTTACACCTCACCCAGTTTATCCTGGATTCTTTACATCTTACCCAGCTTATCCCAAGGTGTCCGGCCAGGGGCTGGCCGTACTCTTAACTGCACCCACATCCAGTAGATACAATGAAATATTGTAGGGAATAGAACAAGAAGTCAAGTGAACTCAGGATGGGGCCCATCAGGGTTTATGTTAAAATGCGCACGGCTGCTAACTAGTGATGAGCGAGTATACTCGCTGCTCTGGTTTTCCCTAGCACGCTCTGGTGGTCTCCGAGTATTTGTGACTGCTCGGAGATTTCGTTTTCATAACTGCAGCTGCATGATTTACAGCTACTAGCCAGCTTGAATACATGTGGGGATTCCCTAGACACCAGGCAACCCCCACAAATACTCAAGATGGCTAGCAGCCATAAATCATGCAGCTGCGGCGATGAAAACTAAATCTTAGAGCACTAACAAACACTCAGAGACCACCCGAGCGTGCTCGGGATAACCCGAGCAACGAGTATACTCGCTCATCACTATTGCTAACATATTAGGTTCCTGGCAGCCAGTGGAGTTGGCATTAGAGAACATTTGGCTGCCATAATTGAAATAATAGCAGTCATAGGGGTTACATAGTGTAAAATAAAACATGTGCAAAGAAAGCATGAAAGCAAACGGAAGAAGTCAATTATCAGTCCCAGTATTTGACCTAGGTGGCAATGGTGGGACCTCAGGCACAGCTCTATTGTCCGATGTGTGCTTTGGATTCTGAGGTTGGTGGAGAGATGGAGGACCAATGGCTCCTGGACCTCCATTTTTCCTGCCTCTGTGTCTTCTCCTTCATCTCCAATCACTATGAATGGGCAAAAGCTATTTCTGTTTTGCAGTTTGCTAACCAATCCCCTTCTATATTACTTCCCGAGAAACCCAACCAGCCTTTGTGCCTTCTCTTCTGTCAGGGACAATAGTGACGGCAGTCACATGTCGTCTAGAAAAGGATCAGAGGCCAGTACAGGAGTGGTACAGAGGGTAGATTAGTGGATAAGTATGTTTATTCTTTTTTAGCCATTTGCCACTTGGTTTGGGAAAAAAAAGTACTGAAAACTAGTGATGAGTGCACGTGCTCGTTACTTGAATTTGCCTAGGGGGCTGGGGTATGTACCAAGTATCGCGGGTGCTTGAGTGACATGTTCAAGACCCCATGGTGGCTGCTAGACAGCCACAAAACATGCCAGTGATTGCCCAATAAACACAGGCAATCCCCACATGTTTTGTTGGTGTCTATAACAGTCGCGAAACCTGCGGCCTTGGGGACTCGAACACGTCACTCGAGCACCCTCAATTCTCAGTATATACCCCAGCATCCTAGGCAAACTCAAGCAATGAGGACTTGTGCTCACCACCACTGGAAACACAATAAATTGCATCCAATATTAATTTAGCGACCCAGGGTTTTTATTCTTTAAGGAAGTATAATAGTGGAAATATTAGGACCGACTGGGCTTGTGAAAAAGGAATTGCAAAGCGCCAGTTGACAAGAGGAACAACAGAGAGTCGGCATAAAGCAGAGATACTCCGGCATAGGCAATGTAAATCTTCGCTGGAAAGACCTGTCAGGACGGCTGATGGCTCCTCTAAGTCCTTGCAGAATATCAGGCAGAGTCAGCGACCATGTTATATTCCAGACTAGACATGTGCTTATTACACACTGCACTCTCACAGGAATGAGACAAGTATCCGTGCGCCACATGATGGGCTCTTTCTGCTGACACACAGACTCTTCTGTTGATGAGAACTGTCGATCTTGATGGAATTAAATGGACTGGAAGATCAATAGTGTTCTGATCACTCAATTAGGACACATTATAACCTAGAAGTCACTTTGGCACCTGACAAGTCACTATGACGGCAGTATAGCGGTGAGCATCGGCACAGACTACCAAACAGACAGACTGTCTCTGCGGCTTGTGATGTATATATACTATAAGCCGTACGCTGGGTCAGGAAGGAATCCTTACTTCTATAAGATACATTCAAGTTCAAAGTCTTTTTTAAATAATGTTTTCCGTAGGTTAACGGACAGTAAAGAAAGACTTTAATAATGGCGCCAACTGAACGACATTAAGAATTGCTTGTGTTTCTTCATCTCTCTCTTCCAGGAAATTGTAGAGGATCTCATCTTGATGGTGGATGAATTTGTGTTTCCATATTTCAGATATATCATGTAGAAGAAAGCCAAGGTCACATCACTGTGGGATCGCCTGTCAAAAACCTTTCTAGAAACTATTGGTTGTTCCAAACCTATCCTGCATGGATTTACGAATGGTGAGATATACATTCAATAATCTCCCAAATGCTGAAATCTTAAATTCTACGTTCCGTTTGAAGACAGGCTTCCACCAAGGCCATTTTAACCAAAACACAAGACGGGTTTCAAAAGGTTGGATTTTGGGTTAAAGCGACCCTGACATGTACGATAACGCCATAACCTGCAAGTGTAGAGTTAATCTGTAGGTTAACAGTTTCATGAAGGTGCCCGGCCACTATACTGAAAGTGTGTCACAAGGGACAAAATTAACTTTATTCCCAATGGGAACGGTAGGCTTTCAGTCCTAGGGGCTCAATTATATTCACTGCTCACAGCTCGGAGATAGGCGGCTGCAAGAATGCCCCAGGAGTCAAGGACAGCCGGCTGGGTAATACATCAGAGCCAGCTTTCAGTCAGCGCCACGGTATCCTTACAGCGCTGTAAGTAGTGACTGTAGCAGCGCCGACACGCCGCTGACTGAAAGCCGGCGGCTCTTAGGAAAAATAAAGTTCATTTTCTCCCTGGTGCCGCACTTTCGGTACAACGGCTGGGCACCTTCATAAACGTATTAACCTGCAGGTTAATAGCATTATCAAACCAGACAGGTTCCTTTAAAGCCATATGACGTATTGTTTTGGACCTGCTGCTGCTACCATGTGTAAAATGTTTCTGTACACCGGGGTGGAATTACAATATTTCAGCATCCAGATAACCAAAAATTGGATGCACAAGACCAAAGGGGGTGAAACTGATCACGTGTTTTTTTTTACAAAAGCACTTATATTTGTCCAAAAAGACTATTTGTGGCCAACACTGCATGCATCGGATCAAGGTTATATATTTGTAAGAATTTGATGTAAGAAAATAACCATACAACGCCCTCTTATAGGAGTAATACAGGCCTCATGAGAGATGAGAAAGGAACTTGTGGCTATAGTCAATCACTGGTGCGTCCTTTGACCATTTGGTCAGTGACGGTGATTGGGAGACAATGTTTATTGGCTTATTAAGGAGCACATAATACACATTTTTGGCCTACTGAAGGCAGAGATTGAGAAAAGTATGCGCTTAGTTGTGGGTTCCACTAGTTTTTGGTAAGATGTTCCATGACAGGTTGATATCAATATCTTAGCTTGCAGATAAGAAAAGAAATGCAATATATATATATATACATATACACACACACACACACACTCACCGGCCACTTTATTAGGTACACCATGCTAGTAACGGGTTGGACCCCCTTTTGCCTTCAGAACTGCCTCAATTCTTCGTGGCATAGATTCAACAAGGTGCTGGAAGCATTCCTCAGAGATTTTGGTCCATATTGACATGATGGCATCACACAGTTGCCGCAGATTTGTCGGCTGCACATCCCAAAGATGCTCCATACAAGGCAGGATGGATCCATGCTTTCATGTTGTTTACGCCAAATTCTGACCCTACCATCCGAATGTCGCAGCAGAAATCGAGACTCATCAGACCAAGCAACGTTTTTCCAATCTTCTACTGTCCAATTTCGATGAGCTTGTACAAATTGTAGCCTCAGTTTCCTGTTCTTAGCTGAAAGGAGTGGTACCCGGTGTGGTCTTCTGCTGCTGTTGCCCATCTGCCTCAAAGTTCGACGCACTGTGCGTTCAGAGATGCTCTTAGGCCTACCTTGGTTGTAACGGGTGGCGATTTGAGTCACTGTTGCCTTTCTATCAGCTCGAACCAGTCTGCCCATTCTCCTCTGGCCTCTGGCATCAACAAGGCATTTCCGCCCACAGAACTGCCACTCACTGGATTTTTTTTCTTTTTCGGACCATTCTCTGTAAACCCTAGAGATGGTTGTGCGTGAAAATCCCAGTAGATCAGCAGTTTCTGAAATACTCAGACCAGCCCTTCTGGCACCAACAACCATGCCACGTTCAAAGGCACTCAAATCACCTTTCTTCCCCATACTGATGCTCGGTTTGAACTGCAGGAGATTGTCTTGACCATGTCTACATGCCTAAATGCACTGAGTTGCCGCCATGTGATTGGCTGATTAGAAATTAAGTGTTAACAAGAAGTTGGACAGGTGTACCTAATAAAGTGGCCAGTGAGTGTATATTGGTATTTGAAAATAAGCTCTGAAATCTGGGGCTCCGTTTCCTTCCCCTGGATCCGCTGCCCTCTGTTGTGCTCCACATCAGGTTTTAAAGTTGTCCGGCATCACTTAATGACATTTTCCTAGGCTTATTTAAGGCCCACTAAGACACATACCTGTATCTTGGGACTGCGACTCTAAATCTCTCTGGTGTGCTCCACCATCTGTGCATACGGTGCTTTACTTGCGTCCATCCCTGCTGAGTTCCAATTCTTCCGCCCTGTTCCAGAGATTGCAAAGTCCTCGCTTCCCATGTTCCCAACTGGACCTGAGGTTTAGGGTATGTGTCCACGGGCCGTATTACATCCGGAATAGCTGCGGGTTGAACGCTGTGTGGAGCCGCAGCGTTCAATCTGCAGCATCCAGATGTTACAGCATAGTGGAGGGGATTTTATGAAATCCCGTCTCCACTATGCGTGCGAACACGCACCTGGCGACCCTGCGTTTCCGGACATGCGGCGCGTCTCTTTAGAATGCAGCATGTCCGTTTACCTTGCGGCGATGCTGCGCCGCCGCAAGGTAAAACACAGGGCCCTGTGTGTGGGGTACGATGATTCCGGATGTGTGCAATGAACACATCCGGAATCATCACGTCTACAGAAGGGGGCGGCACTTTGGGCGGAGCGAGTTTTCCGCTCTGTCCAAAGCGCCGGCCATCCTGAACGTGGACACATACCCTAAGAGGATCCTCTTCATCAGTTGAGCCTAACAGCGGCAATGTGAATGTCTATTTATTAGTCAAATTTAAAAGGGGTTTTCCGTTTCGACACTGACACAATTTTTCTTAAAAGGGATTTTCCGATTTCTTAACCCGACATGTTTTTTTTTTTTTTTAAAAGAACAAACAAAATGATAATATTCCCCATCTCCGGGCCCAGAGCTGAGTTTTCCCCGCTGTTCCTGATGTTTGTTAATTTCTTTAGCGCTGACGACACATTGCAGGGAAATATGTTCCTGCGTAGATGGCAAGAGCCACTGATCTCACTGATTGTCTGCAGCGTTGTCAGCTCTGCAGACAATGACAGACATTGGGAGATGCATAAAAGAATCTCCATTGGACCAGAAAAGGGGGGGTAACATGCAGTTTGTTTTTTTTAAAATAAATTATTCTGACTATTGCAGGATTTTTTGTAGGACTTTCTGCTCGTACATAGGACCAGCTCCACTGAACATGTGAGACTTTATATCTGCAATATTTTGGAGAAGACTTTAGATTCCGTTTTAGTAACCTTTTTTCCAGATCTTATTTTGTGCTGATTATTTTATCATTTAATCTTACATCCGGATACTTATATACGGCTAACAGTATAGTACAGATGTGTACCTCAGAGGTACAGGCCATGCCCCTAGGAGGTCCCTGCTGTGCTCATACTATACTCTTACTAGGTGCAGCCCACTGGGTAATCAAAGCAAGAAGGACTCCTCGTCATTTACTACTATGGCCGCAGCAGAAGAATCCCAATGCCAGAAAAAGACGAAAACATTGCTTAACCTGTTGAAGACAATGCCATTTTCTTACAATCATGATCAGGTGCATTTTTTTTTTAGTTTTTCATTCATACGGTTATGGAAGTGCCAAAATGTTCTCATTCGGATGCTGGAAAGATATTTACCTCTTATTCTGTGATAACGCGGGGAATCATTTTCATATCATTACTATATTTTTTTTTTAATTTTTTTTTTTTACAATTATTGGGGGACAATGTTAGCAAATATGTATCTGCTTTACCCCTATCATTATAGACAGTAAATCATTTTTATCATAATCATTTTTATGTAACAATCATTTTTATATATCGTGTTTTGGTTTTTTTTTCCCTCAGTCTGAAGCAGAGCTAGAAACAATTCCTATACCGTGTGCACCACCTTGTCCAGCGCTGTGTATGCAGCAACCAGGAAGGCAGTGATGGTAATAAACCATATCTGCCTTCTCCATAGGGAAATAGTCTCCGACAGACATTTCCCCGCTGCTGCACACTCTTCATGGAGCACGGCCCGAGGTTTCCACACACTCCGCACATAGTAGTTTTCAACTTTTTTGGTTCATAAACACACGATAAAACATTAGAGAGGATCGATCAGGTCACCAGATTTGGCCATTTACACAAATAATTGTATTCTTGTTATTCCTACTAGAAAAATAGGAAAGTGTGAACAGGTGCATTTACTGAAATAAAAATATCAGTGGAAATGAACCTTAAAGGAGCCATGTCTGTTCTTAAAGGGGTTGCCTGATTACAGATATTTGTAGCCTAATATCCAATAAAAGTTTTCCCCAACTCTGAGACCCAAATCTTTATCTCCAGAGAGAACGCCGGATTCCAATTCTGTCTGGTGCCCCGGCCATAGTGACAAGACGTGAACGTACATGCGCCACTCTCACCATTCACTACTAAGGGACCAAGATGTCCTCACTCATTTGATCGTGGTGGAAAAGGCCTTACAGTCCCCCATAAGACCAGGCCTGGTTGGCAGACCCCTAGTCCCATTCTCATTAAAATCCTGCATTACAAAAACTGGGAAATTATGAGAATGGCAGGACATAATTGCTAGGGGGCCAAAGACTATTTTTTTTTTCTAAGATTTCTTGTTCCTTGTTCCTGGAGATAAAGAAAAGGATGTGGGCTGTCGGTCTGCAATACTCAATGATTTATCCTGCTAAACTCAGAGTGGTGGCCCTTGGTTCTCCCAACTTTGTTAGAATCCCTACAGATGCCCTACGCTGGCTGTACAGCCATGAGCAACAAATCCACCATGGGGCGGCAGCCGGTAGTAGGACCTGAGCTGGAGTGGACTCTGAATACTTTGGGCTGCCCTTTTTTTGAGCCTATTTCACAGCCAAACCCAACTCCCCCCATTTCATCTCTATAGCTTCGCATAGGCAGGTGAGTGCGTATCCTGCTCTGCCGTCATCTACGCTGACGTCGGCGGACTCACGGTGAGGTTTCAATACTAGAGAGGACAGGACTGTCCCGATTGGGTTCACCTTGTTGCGGTGGGATGGCTTTTATGCTTTTTTGATTCAAATAGTTTGTTATTTACATGTACTATTACTATTTACTTACAAGAGGGTAAATGCTCATTTTGTTTTTCATTCTTGGGTTTTGTATGTGAAATGGTCACAGTGTGAACGTGCTCTTACGCATTGACCGTATACCAACTTATGCTCGGGCTCAATTCCTCGGCTTTGGAAACATTTTATAAATGTACATTTTACAATCAAGGACAGATGTCCAGAAAACTGTGAAAATGTGGCACTGCTCCTATATTAACAGCTTTCTTTTGTGTAGCATGAAGTCATTAGTATTCCCCACGGTGGCGATTTTACTCTAATACCTGACATGGTAGCTACAATCAGCAGACGACACATGAGGCCGGGGAGGATGAAGCATCCGCTTACACAGGGAATATTATGAGCATTTATAAATCTCTAGTTTTACAAGGCGGTGTTAGGTCGTGGTGCGTCGCGGCCAGTCATTACCTGACAATTAGACTTATGAGAGAGTCGTTACAATGAAACCTATTTGCTCTGGATTTCCAGTGCTATTCAGCCCTGGCCTTAAGATAATCACCGGATTTTACATCCCCAGACCCATTAATCTGGTGGCACGCTGCGATAATGCCATACACTAGTTTACACTCTGAGGCGCCTTTATACAATTTTGATTAATGTCACTTATAGCCACCGAACTCTTCCATACACTAAAAAAAAAATAGAGTGTTAAATATTTTATGCTACACCCCAAATAGTGTGCCTGGAATCCTTGTATAAAGATTAATTATTAACGTCCTTAGCGAAAAAAAGGGACTGGAGGTTTTCACTTTGGACAATCCCTATTTGTGGAAGCGATCCATAGACAATTAATGAATCTGGAAATGTCCCACAAGCTGAGACCTCCAGGGGGCTAAAGTCTGGACACATGGCAGTAAGTATTCCTCATAGATTGTAAGCTTGCGAGCAGCAGGGCCCTCATTCCTCCTGGTATCTGTTTTGAACTGTGATTTCTGTTATGCTGTAATGTCTGTTGTCTGTATAAGTCCCCTCTATAAGTTGTAAAGCGCTGCGGAATATGTTGGCGCTATATAAATAAAATTATTATTATTATTATTATTAAGTATCTGATTTCTCTGCAGTGCTACTATAGAAAATATTGTTACCCCCATCCTCTGCAGTCCAATGCCTGTACTCCCTGCAAAGTTATTTTCTCTGATGAAGCTCCTTCAGGCTATTTGGGATATCTGGAAGAACGAATGTCCGGAGAAGAAAAGTTGAGCGCTACCTTGAATTCTTTTTCGTGCCAGCGGAAAAGCATCCTGGGACCAGTCACGTGTGGGGGCTTTTCATCCATGGAATGGGCTCACTCACAATTTTGCCTACGACTGCTACGAATAAAGACTGGGATCTAATCCTCCTCCAAGAGCAACTTCGCCTAACGATCCAGGACTAATTTGGTGAAAAACAATGCGATTTCCAGCATGATGGAGACCATATCTGAAGGCAAGTGATAACTTAGAGACTTGGTGAACAAAACATGGAAATTCTGGGTCCATGTCCAGGAAACTACCCAGATCTCAGTCCCATTGAGAACCTAAGGTCAATCCTCAAAAATCGGGAGAACAACCAAAACCTCAGAAATTGTGATAAACTCCAAGTATTGATGAAATGAGAATGGGTCATCAGTGAGAATTTGGTCCAAAAGCGGATATCCTGCTCAGGGTGAAGGGCTAGAAGTCATGAAAAAGACGCGTCAACACTGTAAATATCAGGTCTTTACATAAACTTGATGAACTTATCACAAAAAGTTAAAAAATGTAAACGCTGATAATTGGAATTCGGTAACAAGAGGAACATCCTACTAAAAGATGTAAAAACACCAAAGCAGCAAACTGTGTGAAAAGCAAAAGTTGGGTTAGTCTCAAAACATTTAGCCCAACTGTAAACAGATTATTTTTAAGCCTAGTGGTTTTATATATAGGCATTTCCAACACCATCATCCATATTATAGAAAACTAGATTACAATAAAAAGTTATTGGGGCCGACAAACAGTTTTTGGTGGAATTACTAGTTTCATCAATAGAGGTGTGGCATAACATAGCCTACAAATTATTATAATTTTTACTAAAAAGGGGCCTAAGTTACATCAGGAAGGTACCCAAGCCATGAGTAACATTTGGTTTGGTGGTGCTCGGCAGTTTAAAAATACACCAAATTCATTGAGGCTCGTTCTTGCTACTCAAGTGCACCCTTCATCAATACAGGAGTACAAAACTCCAATCTTGATGAATCGGAGCCAGCATATTTAATTTAACATATTTAAGGACTCTTGAATCAAAGCATTTTTTTCTCCATCCAAGGATTGTAAATCCTTAGAAATTAAATATTTCAGATAGCTGAGGGTTTGCTACAATTAGAAATATAGTTTTCTTTTTATTGTGAAGCAAACAACAAATAGGTCAAAATAACTTAAAACTTCAGGGTGCATAACTATTCACCCCCTAAAGTCAATACTTTGTAGAGCCTCATTTTGCGGCAACTATAGCTGCAAGTCGCAAGTCTCTATGAGCTTTCCACATCTTGACGCTGGGATTTGTGCCTGTTCCTCAAGCTAAAACTGCTCCAGCTCCAAGTCTGACCACAGATACTCAATTGCATTAAGGTCTGGGCTTTGACTAGGCCACTCCAAAACATTAACATGTTTCCCTTTAAACCACTTGAGTGTTGCTTTAGCAATATGCTTTGGGTCATTGTCTTGTTGGAAGGTGGATCTCATTCCCAGTCTCAAATCACTGAAAGACAAACACGATTTGCTCAAGAATATTTCTGTATTTTGCATCATCCATCTTACCTTCGACTCAGGTCATTTTCCCTGTCCCTGCTGTCAAAAAAACACACCACCAGCATAATGCTGCAACCACCATGTTTCACTGTGGGGATGGTGTATTGGGGAGTGATGAGCTGTATTAGTTTGGCGCCAGACAGAGTTTACCTTGATGGACAAAAAGTTTAATTTTGGTCTCAACTGACCACAAAACCTTCCTCCATATATTTGGAGAATCTCCAGCATGTCTTTTTGCTAACTCAAAACCAGTCTTGAAATTTTTGTAAGTAAAGGCTTGTTCTCTCGCCACTGTCCCATTAAAGGCCACCTCTATGGAGTGCAAGGGTATGTTTCCACGTTCAGGATGGCCGGCGGTATCGCCGCAGCGGCGAAGCCGCTCGGCGCTAAGCCCCGCCCCCTTTCTGGGACGCGATCATGCCGGATGTGTTAACTCTTCACATCCGGGATGATCGCTCTCTCCCATAGCGCCCTGTGATATGCCTTGCGGGGACGCTGCGTCCCCGCAAGGTGTACGGACATGCTGCGATCTGAAAAGACGCGCAGCATGTCCGTAGTCGCAGGGCCGCCGCGTGCGTGTTTCCACGCATAGTGGAGACGGGATTTCATAAAATCCCCTCCACTATGCTGGAACATCTGGACGCTGCTTGTTTGACGCTGCAGCTCTGCGCAGCGTCAAACAAGCAGCGTTTCCTGACCGTGGAAACATACCCTAAGGCTTATTGTGGTCGTATAGTCAGATAGTCCAGTCTCTGCTTGAGAGCTCTGCAGCTCCTTCAGGGTTACCCTTGGTGTCTGCTCTGCTTCTCTGATTAATGTCATTCTTGCCCAGGCTGAGCGTTTTGGTGGGCGACCCTCTCTTGGCAGGTTTGTTGTGATACCATGGTCTTTCTATTTGAAGATAATGGATTTAATGGTGCTCCAGGGGATCATCAGTGATTGGGATATTTATTTATTTTTTAATAACCCAACCCTGACTTGTTCTTCTCAACAACTTTGTCTCTGACTTGTTTGGAGATCTCCTTGCTCTTCATGGTGTTGTTTGGTTAGTGGTGCCCCTTGATTAATGGTGTTGAGATGGATAAATAGACAGACAGATGGATAGATGAATGGATGGATAGATATATATCAGATGGATAGATTAGGGATTTATATTTATTTTTTAGATACAGTCCTTACACAATGGTTTTTGAGGACTTTGCACTAATACCTGTGATGCTGGTGTCTTAATTTTTGATACATAGACAACTGATTCTGATGATTCCATGTATGTGTTTCGCATTACTCCACAAACCTTATTCTAGTGACTTCTCCATATATGAAGAAGAAATAGAAGTATTTATAACTTGTAGCTAAGTCCCTCCGTGCCCCCCGCTGTCACCTGTATTTACCCCTCTGATCACTTGCCCCAATGCATTCCAAGTTCCTCTTATCTGCTGAGACCCTGCCCACCCACAGGAATAATCCCCTCTTACATACGGCGGCGGGACCTGCAGCTTATTCCCCTATAGCTCCCGTCTCCCCTGTTACTGATCGGTCCACTATGTTGGCTAATCCCTCACTGACACGCACTGCTGACTTTGTCAGTGCTAATGGAATGACTGGTCCGCACATTACTGGCAAACTCTCGTTCCAGCGGACGATCCATAGACATTAGATGGATGGGATTTGAAGAAGACAAGTGTATTACCGGGTTTTGTATTTAAGGTTCGGCCACCATAGGTCAACTAATAAAGCTTCACCGGCAGGATTTATGGTCATTGCAAGAGGGAGAAAAAAAAAATTTGCTACAAAAATCGCTTTGTGATTTATTTCCCTATATTACATAAACCTGCTATAAATTATAACTTAGGCTTCTCTGGACTTTAGTTCATTAAGAAAAGCGAGTAGAGAGGTTGGAGAATGTAGGATTAGGGGGTTGAGGAATCGGGCTGAGAATCAATATTCTGTAACAAATGCAAGGTTCTTTTATGGAATTACACTTTTTTTTTTAAACTGTTCAGATCAGACTTAAAATATATAAAATTGCGGTATTCAAAATTAATCATATAGATTTTTTTTTTTACATTTTTTTTTTATTAGTCCATCCAGCCCCCCCAGGGAACTTGAACCTTTGATGGTTCGTACAAAACTATGCAATACTAAACTGTAAAATTACAATTCTCCTATTAAAAGGAAATCTGTCAGCAGGTTTTGCTATCTCATCTGAGAGCTGCCTGATGGAGGCAAAGCTGAATCCAATGATGTATCACTTAGATTACTGGGTGCCATGGTTCTGACAAAATCAGAGCTTTTAGATTTAGAATGAAGCAGAGCTGAGAAAGCTAACCCCGCCCACACCAGATAACCCCGCCCACACCATGCACTCTGTGTACAGTCTATAGACAGAGAGGTGCTTACTAGTGATACGCGAGCGTGCTCTGCACTGCTCGATACTCAATCGAGAATTTGGGTACTCAATGGACGGTCGAGCAGTTCAGAGTATTGTGTGGTGCTCGAGTCCCTGTAATAAGGTCATTTAAATCTGAGCCGGGCGCAGCACTGAAGCCGAGAATTTCACTGCTGGGAGTGCAGGGACTCCTCTGTCAGCTGGAGTCTTTGTGAGCTCTCATCTACAGCTCTGGCAAAAATTAAGAGACCACTGCAAAATGTTCAGTTTGTCCAATTTTTCTTTTTATAGGTATACTAGCTATTGAACCCGTTCTACGCCCGGGTAGCGAGCATTTATATTGGTATATGGTCTCCATCCTGGTATGTGCTGCTTCCATCCTGTTCCCTTATCTTGTCATGTGCTGCTACCATCTTGCACCCCCATCCTGCGTTCCCTTCCTGTCATGTGCAGCCCCCATCCTGCGCGCTCATCCTGTTTTGTGCGCCTCCATCTTGCCATGCGCTACTCTCAACCTGTGCCCTCATCTTGTCATGTACTCCCATCCTGCGCCCCAATTCTGGTATGTGCTGTCCCCATCCGTGTATGTGCTACTCCAATTCTGCGCCCTCATCCTGTCATGTGGTGCTCTCATCCTGTGTCCCCATCCTGTCATGTGGTGCTCTAATCCTGCGTCCCCATCCTTTCATGTGGTGAAACTATCCTGCGTCCCCATCCTGTCATGCTGCTACCATCCTGCGCCCCCATTCTGTTATGTGCTGCTCCCATCCTGTGCCCCAATTCTGTGATATGCTGCACCCATTCTGCGCCCCCATTCTGTCAACTCTACAGCATAAGGCAGTCCCCATAGGCAGACTCTGTGGCATAAGGCAGCCCCCCCACAGGCAGACTCTATAGTATAAAGCAGCACCCCATAGGCAGACCCTGTAGTATAAGGCATCACCCCATAGGCAGACTGTAGTATAAGGCAGCACCCCATAGGCAAACTTTGCTGTATAATGCAGCACCCCCATAGGCATACCCTGTAGTATAAGGCAGCACCCCCCACAGGCAGACTCTGTAGAATAAGGCAGCAACCTCCAAAGGCAGACTCAGTAGTATAAGGCAGCACACCCCCCTACAGGCAGACTCTGTAGTATAAAGCAGCACCACACCCCCACAGGCAGACTCTGTAGTATAAGGCAGCACCCCCCCACAGGCAGACCCTGTAGTATAAGGCAGCACCCCCTCACACGCAGACTCTGTAATATAAGGCAGCCCCCATTAAGAAAAAACAAATAGATACTCACCTCTCCTTACTGGTTCCTGCACTGCTCCCGCTCACCTCAGGACCGCGGGCGCCAGGCAGTGACCTCATCGCGCCTCGTCAGTGTCGGTGACGTCAGATGTTATCAGGAGGATGATGGGAGGAGTGTAGCCCTCCTTCCCTCATCAATGCGGTCAGCTGCATCGGCTAGATGCCGATACAGCTGACCCTGCAATGACAGGCGGGGGGGCCCACTGCTGGCAACGCCTGCCCCCCCCCCCCCCCCCCGCCTGCACAGGGGCCCCATAGTGGCCGGGCGGCAGAGCAGGGAGATTGATACAGTCTATAAAGGCTTCGGACAGAGTGATGCTCCCAGCGTTATATTATACATTTTTTAGTAAAATGTAAATTGTTCTTTTATTCTATAAACTACTGACATGTCTTCGAAGTTCCAAGCAATAAATTTTGCATTTTCTGAAAATGAGAATTGGTCAAAATAACAAAAAAAATGCATTGCTTGCAGACCTCAAATAATGCAAAGAAAAATCAACAAGTTAATAATCATTTAGAAACAACAATACTAATGTTTTAACTCAGAACAAGTTCAGAAATCAATATTTTGTGAAATAACCATAATTTTAACCATAATTTTTAATCACAGGTTTTGTGCGTCTTGACATGCTTTCCACCAGTCTTTCACACTGGTTTTGAGTGACCTTATGCCACTCCTGGTAAAAAAAAATGTAAGCCATTCTTCTTTGTTTGATGGCTTGTGACTATCCATCATCCTCTTGATTACATTCCAGAGGTTTTCAATGGGGTTCAGGTCTGGAGATTGGGCTGCCCATGACAGGCATTTGATGTGGTGGTCCTTCATCCACACCTTGATTGACCTAGCTGTTTGGCATGGCGCGTTGTCCTGCTGGAAAAACCTGTCCTCAGAGTTGGGGAACATTGCCTGAGCAGAAGGAATCAGCTAGTTTTCCAGGATAACCTTGTATGCAGGTTGATTCACACGTCTATGGCAAAGAACAACCTGCCCAACGCATCCCCAGATTATCACTGATCCAGCACCAAATTTCACAGTGGGTGCAAGACACTGTGGCTTGTACGCCTCTCCAGGTCTCCATCTAACCATTAAATGACCAGGTGTTGACCAGGTTTTTTGTGGCACGGTGGCAAGAAAAAGACATTTTTGAAAGCAAGTCATAAGAAGTCTTGTTTGCAATAACCTATAAGGGGACAAAGGAATGTGGAAGAAGGTGCTCTAGTCAGATGAGACCAAAGTGGATCCTTTTGGGCTAAATGCAAACTGCAATGTATGGTGGAAAACTAACGCTGCACATCTCCCTGAAAACACCATTCCCACTGTCACACATGGTGGTGTCAGCATTGTGCTGTGGGGAGGCTTTTCTTCTGTAGGTACAGGGAAGATGGTGAGATTTGATGGGAAGGTGAATTGAGCTAAATACAAGGCAATCCTTGAGGAAAACATGTTAGAGACTGCAAAATACTTGGGCACAGATTCACCTTCCAGCAGCACAACGACTCTAAACATACTGCCAGAGCTACAATGGATGGTTTAGATCAAAGCATATTCATGTGTGTGAATGGCCCAGTCACAGTCCAGACCTAAATCTCATTTAGAACCTGTGGGAGACTTGAAAATTGCTGTTCACAGACTCCTCCATCCAATCTCACTGAGCGAGAGCACGTGTGCATAAAAGAAGGGGGAAAATGTCACCTCTAGATGTGCAAAGCTGGAGAGACAGACCCCAAAAGACTGCAACAGTAATTGCAGCAAAAGGTGGTCCAACAAAGTATCGACTCAGGGGGTCTGAATACAAATGTAGATTTATATTTTTACAAATATTAAGAAACCAATGATTTATTTCTTTAACACTTCACAAATACTGGCTACTCTGTGTTGGTATCTCAGATAAAATGTTAATAAAATACATTTAAGTTTGTGAGTGTAACGTGAAATAAATGTGGAAAAGTTCACGGGGTATGAATACTTATCCAAGGCACTATAGATGGATGATAGATGATTTTTATAGTCTGCTTTTCTCTCTTCTTTACGACTTTCTTTGTGGTATATAAAACCATTATTATTCTGATATGACTGTCAATCTGATCATATTTTTGGATGAATTGATGGATACTCATACGAAATTGTGCAGGTATTTCCGCCTGATATTTGTCACCTTCACATTTGCATTCATTATTTAGTAGGAGCCGCCACATGGGTGCCGATCACAGGAGAAAACGCAATGAATATTTCAAGCTGATATCAAGAACTATCACACAATGTTCTTGTCTCCTAATATCTTATGAAGCAGGTATGGGCACACAATGTCCAGATCGGCGCGGCTACAGAGGGAAAACCGTGCAGAAATCACAGCACTGAATGAGGATTGATAACGGTCTCACAGTGATAAATCACACAGCTTCATGGAGCACGCAAATCATCAAGATCCGCTGCTGGCAGCTCCCTTTGCAATTGCCGAACAATGTCATCCCACATGTGTTCGAGGGGAGACTAGTCTGGAGACGCTCACGGTAGCACGAGCAGCATGAAGCCTGGCACTGTCGTGTTGATAAATAGCTCTGGGGACACTTTGGAGAAATAACCTAACCACTGAATTTTTTTCTTATTAGACCATGATAAGCCCTGATTAAAAAAGGGGCAGCACAATACACTTAAAGGCTATTATCAAGGAAAACAATGATTTTTACATGTTATTCGTTACTTTTCGTTTTTTCCCATGTGGAAGTGTCTCTCTCAGTAACACGGGCTGAATGTGAGCTCTGTGTATATGCAGGGTGATGTTGTCTTCAGTAGCTCATACTGTGAACTATCCTGCAATGATTTACCTCTTCATGTTCCTTCTTTCTAATCTGCAGCCTAATTTTTCAGCCCTCCCAGAGACTTTACATGCTTTCACCTCATCTACAATGCTAGTATCTCTAACACTGAGTAAAGAGAAGGAGGAGAGCAAGGAGCCATCAGAACCAGAAACTCTGATGTATTTGCATTAGTTTTGCAGATCATTCAGCTTCGTAAAGGACTTACAGACATTATGCAGTTGAAAATGATAGACTTTTTTTTTTTTTTTAACGCAGTGGACAATAGAAAGCAAATAAACAAAAAAAAATCTGTGTGAAGGTGTTCACAGCCTTTAATAAAGCTTTATTCTATGATTTAAAAAAAGTCCTATAATGAAAATAAATACATAAAAAAGCAATAAATAACCAAAAAATAAATTGTTAGTAAAAGGCACATTCTCTCTTATTTCAAAGCTAATAATGAATTTTGAGAATGTAACCTAAATATTCAGTGATGTGATGAGAATAAGCTCTTTAATTAGATAGAACGTATGTTCTGAGCTTTTCTAGTGGATCACCTGCACGGTGGAACGAAGCGGAAACCGTCAGTTACGAGAACTTACCCTGTAGAGAGGATGGCACTTGTCCTTGAAGCATGGTGCCAAATGGGCATAGATCTGCAGGCTGTAGTAATAAGCCGCCAGCTGGAGCGACAGAGCTGAATGCGATTGCTTTTCAAAGCATTTGTTGGCGTCGAGCACCTACGAAAAAAATGAGTGAGAATGGATTGACTTGGCGAAAGGAGAACACACGAGCCTCTGATTTACAGCCTCTGATGGTGGAGTGGATGTGATGCCCTGTGCAATGGTTTACAAGAGACTGCAGCTCGGCTAATTAATGCCTCTTTTACATAATCTTTAAATAATTATGCCGCTTATCAATTTCACTTAGAGACGGGATTTCACATCACAGTAAATGGGATGAAGCTGCAAACCAAGCACCATGCAGCCAAATAGACCCAGCATGAAGCAGTCAGATGGGGCGCGAGGTGGGTGACGGAGCAGGGGATGAAATGTCCAGCATTAGATTTGTCACCCTACAGACCATTATATAGCACACTAGATGGTGGCCCGATTCTAAAGCATCGGGTATTCTAGAAAATGTATGTATGTATATAGCAGCCACATAGTATATAGCACAGGCCACGTAGTATATAGGAGCCATGTAGTATGTAGCAGACAAATACTACGTCGCCTGTGCTATATACTATGTGGCTCCTATATACATATATACATATTGTAGAATAGCCGATGCGCTAATACAGGCCACGCAGTATATAACAGTGGCCACGCAGTATATAACACAGCCCAAACAGTATATAACACAGCCCACGTACTATATAACACAGCCCACGAAGTATATAGCAGCCAAGCAGTATATAACACAGGCGACGTAGTATATAGCACAGGCCACGCAGTATATAACACATGGCACATAGTATATATCACAGCCCACGCAGTATATAACACTGCCCATGTAGTATATAGCAGCCACACGGTATATAACACTGCCCACGTAGTATATAGCAGCCATGTAATATATAACGCAGCTCTCGCAGTATATAACAGTGGTCACGTAGTATATAGCAGCCACGCGGTATATAACAGTCCACGCAGTATATAACACAGGGCACGTAGTATACAGCACAGCCCACGCAGTATATAGCACTGCCCATGTAGTATATAGCAGCCACGCGGTATATAACACAGCCCACGTAGTATATAGCAGTGTGGGCACCATATCCCTGCTAAAAAAAATAATTAAAATAAAAAATAGTTCTTTACGCACCGGCCGGAATCCAGCAAAGCTCTGGCGATGTGCGCGCGGTTGCCGCCATCTTCCGTTCCCAGGATGCATTGCAAAATTACTCAGATGACTTAGCGGTCTCGCGACACCGCTAAGTCTTCTGGGTAATTTTGCAATGCATCTCTGGGAACGGAAGATGGAGGCAGGCGCGAGCGCATCGTCGGACGACGGAGGGTGAGAATAGCAAGTTTCTTGTTATTTTATTATTTTTAACATTAGATCTTTTTACTATTGATGCTGCATAGACTGCACGGACGTTGCCGACAGAAAGACGGAGGTACCCCTTAGACGATATATATATATATATATGTGCAAAAGTTGTAGGCAGGTGTGGAAAAATGCTGCAAAGTGAGAATGCTCCCCAAAATAGGAGTGTTAATAGTTCATTTTTTATCAATTAACAAAATGCAAAGTGAATGAATGAGAGATAAATCTAATTCAAATCAATACTTGGTGTGACTGCTCTTTCTCCTCAAAACAGCACCGTTGTGTTTGGGTACACTGGCAGAAAGTCAGATCTTATAGGACTATAGTCAGGTGTATGAGTAACCAATTATACCAAACAGGTAATAATGAGCATCATTTTCATATGTAGGTTAAAAGATTGGCATTAACTGAAAGAGAAAGCAGACTTCAAACTGGGTGAGGAACAGAAACCCTGCTACAAAGGTGAGGCTGTGGAAGATGGTTTTATGTCATAGGTCATACACCATGGCAAGACCGAGCACAGCAGCGAACAGCCAAACTCTGTTATAAAGGTGAGGTTGTGGATGCCGGCTTTTGGTTATAGGTCATACACCATGGCAAAATTGAGCACAACAATGAACAAACACTGCTATAAAGGTGAGGTTGTAGAAGAATGTTTTATGTCATAGGTTATACACCGAGGCAGGACTGAGCACAGCAAAAAGACAGAAGGTAGTTATATTTCATCAGCAAGGTCTCTTCCAGGCTAACATCTCAAAGCAGACTGGGGTTTCAAGATGTGCTGATGAAATGGTTTTTTAGCACTTAAAAATGGGCAACACTGAAGTCCAGTCAGCAAAGGAAACTTAGTGAAGCAGATGAAACACACATCAAGCTTACTTCACTTGAAAATCAGATGTCCAGCAGTGCCATCAGCTCAGAACTGACATCAACAAGTGGGACCAAGCTTTACTCATCAACTATTCGAAGAAGTATGTACAGAGGTGGTCTTCATGGGAGAATTGTGGCCAAAAAGCTATACCTTCAACATGGAAACAAGGCAATTGAAACAACTTTGCAAAAAAAAAAAAAACATACATAGTAAAGGGAGTGTAGAAAAATGGGAGCAGGTGCTCAGGACTGAGGAGTCAAAATCTGAAATATCTGGCTGTAACAGAAGACTGTTTATTCGCCGGAGGCACAATAATAAGTGTTTGTAGAAACAATGAAGCATGGTGGAGGGTCCACACAAGTCTGGGGCTGCATTACAGAAAATGAAATTGGGGATTTAGTTTAGAGGAAGGAAAAAGTTCACCAGCAATATCCACAGGCAGCAACTGCATTTAGGAAAACCCCTTATTATAGGTACCGGTAGGGATCCTTAATTGTGGTTGGGTAAGGAACGCTCAACAGTGCTCAGTGATACAAAGCAAAACCACAGGACAATCCAATTTCAGATAATACAATGTATGGTCCTCAACAGAAGTCCATTTAATTTCCTACATTAATGGATAGTAGGTACATGGGAAGAATAGTATCGCAGAGTGACCCATGGCCATTTCACGTGTGAATACACTTTCTGAAAGCCTCCTGGGAATATCACATCACCATGTGGTTAAATGCACTTTCCCTGCAGAAGGATCTGTACAATCTAACACCAGCAGAAGATCTGGGGTTAGTTCTCCAAGATGTTTGGAACAACCTCCCTGCCCAGATGATTCCAAAACTTTTGTGCAAGTCTACCAAGAAAAATTGGTGAAGGCAAAGGGCGGTCACAGGAAATATTGATTTGATTAAAATTTCTCTTTTGGTCATTCACTTTGATATAAATAAACTATTAACACCTCTATTTCTGAAAGTATTCCCACTTTGCAGCATGGATGGATTACGAGCAGGCTGTTCTATAAGGTCTGCACGGGGGACAGGAAAGTAAAAGTGTCCCGTTCTTCAATCATCTGACCACTGAGGCATGAAATTGGCTGCAGCAGTAAGGACACTGAAAATTGATGTCCTCCAGGAAACCCCATTCCAGTCTCCAGACCAAAAAAATATGACTTCATCGCTTCATGTCCGAACTCAGACCACTATAATTGACAAGTGATGGGGCTAGAGTCGATGAGCATACCTCGAATTGAAACAGGGTCTGCCATCAGTAAAATTTTTGTAGCAATCGGACGACCCTTTATAACTAGATTTGAGCAAAAATATTGCCTTTGATGAGGTCCCGCGTTAAATTTGGTCTACCGGGGCAGCCGGACCATGGAATCCTTGGTCTCACATCTTTTCTGACTTTGGCATTCACTAGACCCCCAAACAAAATGATTGTTCATTGAGCTAATGAAAAAAAAAACGTGAAATGCATGGAGGGACCTAGTAAATGTTGGATACTGGGCCAAGGGAGCCAAAGTGAAGACTGAAATGTCCCAGACTGCCAGCCAGGAGTAGAATGGACGCCGGACCAGGGAAATGCAAATATTTTTGCTCAACTCTACTCTTAATCTTAATATACTATATGACAAAAAAGGGAGAGAGAGTAGCGCTTTTCTGTATAGGTGTGACCATTAAAAGAAAAGCCTCTCACCTGCTGGGGTTGTGCCCACAGAGGAAATATACCTTCTAAACAAATATGAATGGGTGCCGTGAAATAATCTTCCAAGGAGAGCTCCAGAAAAGCGTAATAAGGAGGAGAGAATCCGGTGCCCCCAAAAACAAAAAAATGGATCCTTCACTGGAGTTGATGAAAATAAGAATACAAATTAATTAAAACAAAACACAATGAGTTTCAGCTGTATTCAGCCTTCCTCAGGTAAAAATGTATTTAAAAGAACAACTGTAACTCCTGAGGAAGGCTGGGTGCAGGCGAAACGTGTTTTTTTTTTTTATTCTCATTTTCATCACCTCCAGTGAACAATCCATTTTTATCCTTGGGGAGCGCTGGTCACCTGGATTTTCTCCTCCCCTCTAACAAGGAATCTGAGCTGAAAAACTGCACGTCCAGATGGTGGTGTCTTCATTACATTAAAAGCGCTTAAGAAGCAGGATTCCTTCATGAAGGAGGGAGAGATGGATAAATATGGTGACGGGTGTCTGGACTATCAACAGTAGTGAAGAAAATGGTGGATTAATAGCAGACTCGTGATTATTACTATGTGCTAACATGCTGGTCAGAGGGGGGCTGACCTGTGGGACCCCCTTTTCCGCCCACTACTTCTATGAGAATTTAGAACATAATTGTCCCATGTGCTGGGTTTCCTTTAAAAGAGGTTGTCTGGGCAAACGATATGGATGACCTTTCCTTATGAATGGACTCTGAACAGGTCATGATTATAATAAGCCTGGACAATCCCTTTAAAAGCCCTTTATTGTTCAATTAACAGATGCAGCAATCTCCAAACTAACCGATGGCACATTACACTATTTCCACGGCATGGCCAAATCAAAGAGTATAATCGGACCATCTATATAAATAGCGCAGAAGCACCAGCGCAATATGGAGGTGAGCTCAGCTTTTACTACAGCGGTAGAAAAAAGAAAGATGGAGACGTACCTGAGGGAGGGCGAGTAGATAGGCCACAGACAAGGTGATATCGTTCGGCAAAGTGTCGCTCGCCAGCTGCAGCAGAACTGGAAAATAAGAAGAGACAGACACAGGTGTGACGGTAAATCGATGAACGGTGAGATCCTGTGCTCGTTACACCGCGCGCGCGATAATGATTTGCGTAATTTAAATGAAATGCTCGTTGGTAGGATTCACGGCACAGATCGCGGGCGCCGGAGCTGTAACACTGCCTTACGTTAATTGTTAGGCAAAATATTTCACGCTGCAACTAAACAGGGGAAAACAGATGCTGCGGCAGATTGTGGGAACATAGCCGCTCACAATTCAGCGGGATAATCAGCGGGTCATAAAAGAAAATCAACTCCTGGAAGAAAGTCGACGGCTGTTCGGGAAGAAAAGTGCAGGGTCGGGCGGATTCAATCAAACGAGCTGATAATCCTTTACTGCTCCCATTGTCTTCAATAAAAATGCCAATTCCTTACGAGGTATAACAAATATTATGGAGGATTATTCCGGAATAGGACTATTCATAACAGGGGAAGAGGACACTGCGGCTTTCCGGATATTCTGAAGCTGCCTTTATGCACTGGACTATACCCTTTGTTATTTCTCCTGGAAAACGTGTGACAAGGGAAAGGGGAGCTAATCTAGGATTAATATCTTCTATGCAACCAATAAAGTGGATCTGCCACCATATTTCAGGAAACAAATGCCACACATTATTAAACGGATCTCTTATACCTGATGAGGCTGGAACACTTACCTTAAAGATCCATTTCAGACTCGCTGTATAATAATGATATTAAAACAAGCATTTTAGGAGTCCAAGTATATTCAGTCTCCACTCACCCAGCCTGACAGCTGCAGCTTGTACAGAGCAATGTGAGATCTCTGCAGGAAGGAGGGACCCTGAGATGTTACTGGGACTACAAGTGAGGAGATTCTGTTTAACCTTTCATAAAGAATGGTGAGTACACCACTCTCATCAGGTCTAGTTAGTGTATGTGACGTGTATTGTGAAATCTGGTGATCAATCCTTTTAAACAGTTAAAGTGGCCTTTAAGTTTTCAGTCCGCTGCGCAGGTCACAGGACTACCGGGAGAAACAGCGAGAACATCAAAGAAACTGTGCTGATTCGGAAGGAAAAATGTGTTTTTTTAATGTTCTTAGGAGCAATTTGGGTTTGAAGAAGGGGTTGATAACTCGGCTCAAAAGCGTTATATATTGCAGCCATGTGGCTAGCCCGCCTTCTCCCTTTCTATGTGACCCAAAGCCATGCTGCATCCCACACTATATAAACACTGCCAGGAAACAACACATGTAAAAAGGGAGCCATACACCTTAGATTTCCACCCCAGGCCCCCATAAACATGCAAGCTCAGCTGGGCATGCATGTTTTGTTCAATAGGGAGTGTGCAAAAACCAGCAGTCAGAAACCTCTGAAAGTGACAACTTGTGGCAAATAAAAAAAGGATGGGGCATAATAAAATATAGGTGTGTGATCCTTGTTCATGCAAGCAAAATTTTGATAATGATCACTGATAAAATGATTATCCTACCAATGAGCAAAGGAGAAAAAGCCATATTTAGCTCCTCTGGCCTACACTACACCTTCAACCTCCCTATATTTCTACTATGGTAGCTGGGAGCCTTCCCGTTACATGCCTCCCCCTTTTGATCCCCCCTGTAGAGTCCCCCTATACGGCATGCACTTATTGGGCACTAGTGAAGTGGGAATGTGCACCAATATCATACTGCTACGCTATGGATGCATACAATTGTAATTGCTTCCTAAATTCGATACATTGTGATCTCGGTGATAAGATCTGGAAAAGCATCAAGTGGTTTCATCGCTTCATGGAGTTTACCGAACTGATCATCTTGTGAAGAATTAAGCTTTAATGATTAATACGGCTGGGTAATATGCTCCTGGCTGCGCTATCTCTCACCCAGCGCTTCTGTCATTAATACAGCTATTGTTCTCATCTGAACAGCTGAGATCTGAAGGTGACATTACAAAAAAAAACACAGCTTCCGCTGAGATAAATTGCTCTAATTGCTTTACAATTCTGATAGAACATAAAAAATGGCAACAACAAGTTGTTATTGGTTTAATAATCCTCATTTTATTAAAGCACTTTTCATTTTCATTTATAATAGGAAACACCCGGAGAGATTTATATCCATAAATTCAGAATTCTCTCACATTATTCAGAATCCGTGCTCAGGGGGGGAATTCACACAGCGCAGATAACCATTATCGAAGATCAGTGGAAAGGAGTCAAAATCTCATCTTTCTAGTTGGTTAAAAGTTGTTTTTTATTCCCTAATTACATCATGGGCTTTGCATTGTTGAAAAAATGGCATAAAAGCTTAAGATCACCAAGCACAATGAAAAAGTGCGGGAAGAAGTGATGTACGGCACATTCGGTAAGGGACTCTGGAGCGATGGATCAAACTTTCGGATTCTGGGTTTAGTGAATGCCAGGAGAATTTTAGCATTTAAGTATGGCATTTATGTACAAATTTGTCTTCTAAAAGAGGAGCGAACAGCTTTTGGACGGTCTCAGAACATAATCAACGAGGACACGCGCAATAATCATTAGCCTTTTCACAGTCCGCGGGGCTGAGTAGACCCGTCATAAATAAAACATATTTCGGGGAATTAATTTTTAAGGACACCGGCATTAGTCTTTGAAATGCCAACGACGGCGTCAAAACATCTAAACAATAATTACACTTGCCGTAAAAGTCGAGAAGGAATAAATTGTACATCTGGTCATGTGGAGGGAAAAAAAAAAAAGACAAAGCGTTTCTAACATTCTCCTATTCATTATCTGGCATTGAAGGCCGAGCACCAGCGTCTAGCGGCTCTGCGGTTACCATTATGTTTATTGCTACGGCTCAACAAACGCATTTAAATGGTGGTCAGAGCCATAAAGCTCAGCGGAGTAGGTAAACACCATCCGTAGTAAATGGCGCGCTTAATTCTCTTCTCTTTTTTCCAATAGATTATTCTACTGCCCGGATTTTAATCTCTCAAGGGTAAGGCAGCATAGTGCTCTGCGGCTCTGCTGCTGCACGATTCATGGCAGTCGGAGCGTTTGCGGCTGCGGTAAATCACGGCCCTCTGGGGGGCCACATTATGGATCGGATTCATTTCGGTCGTTGGCAGCGGTTCTTAAAATTCAGTAAAAAAAAAGGGAAATGTGAGTAAATTTGTATTTTTTTACCTATTTCTTAGAAATGCTATTACAGTAAAGTAAAGCAGTGATATCGATATATTTATATATTTCAATATTTATCAGATTATCATTGCCCTGTATCAACTATTACCAATAACACATGTTCCCAATCGGTGTCCTAAGCTATTAATTAGGAATACGGTATTTTTAAAGGAGAACCAGAGTCATGATACAAAAAAATTATAAAGATTTTATTATTCCATGAAAGTTATCAATAATAAACATATACAATATAAAAATGTATATGGGTACCAAAGGTTTTGATCCATAGGTGAGATGAATGAACAGTGGCCGGAGGCCTGGTCAGGATTACATAATAACAATGATGCGGACCACACAAACTACACAAGAGACAACAGCATCGATTAGCTTTCTTATGTCCGATTGTTCCATTTAGTACCCAATATGGCAGGGGAGCAATCAAGAGGGAAACGTAAAGTATGTTTCTGGTGCACGCTATACATATAACACAATCATAGTTAGTAAAAGGTTAATTACCCATTTGGTAAGGGATTCTGCCTGGACTGCAGCCACATACCCCGACGCGCGTTTCGTGAGGATGTCGCTTTCTTAGATTCAACATTTGCATTTTTTTTGTTCTTTTCTTTTACCTTGTGGCATACGGTAATGTTAATTGGGAAAAATTCTTCAAAATAGCGCACATGGATCATGAATGTTGAACAAAATAAAAAATGTGCTTTATTTTTGTCTTTAAAGGGGTTGTTCCCTTTTAAACACAATTTATTCCTTGATGCATTTTGCATTAAAAAAACCCAAAAAACACAAAACCTCTATTCTCATCTTACCTGTGTCCACCGGCAAGTCTCCTGCTACTGAAAATATGTTGCATTGGCTACGGTGCACGTTCCGCAGAAATGTTCAAAATAGTGTACAAAAATTCCTCACGGACAGAAAATCACTTAAGAGAGGGTGGACTGCCGGACATCGTCGCAAACAATTGGATATTTCTTAAAAAGTCGCAAATGATAAATTAGCAGAAAACAAAAAAAAAGGAAACAAATATAAGGCTGTGTGCACACGATACAGATGTAGTGCGGATCCGCAGCGGATTTTTCCGAGCAGAAACGCTGCAGATCCGCACTGTGATTTACAGTACAATGTAAATCAATGGAAAAAAAAAAAAAACTGTGCTAATGGTGCAGAAAAATCAGAGCGGAATTGCTGCGGATTTCAAAGAAGTGCATGTCACTTCTTTTGTGCGGATCTGCAGTGTTTCTGCACCCCTCCATAATAGAAATCCGCATTGCGAAAAACTGCAGAAAATCCGCACAAAATCCGCATCAATTCCGCACAAAAAACGGCACTAAATCCGCATAAAAACCGCACGAAAACCGCACTAAATCCGCATAAAAACCGCACGAAAACTGCACTAAATCTGCATAAAAACCGCGGCAAATCCGCAGCTGCGGATTCTGCCAGGAGATGCGGATTTTGTGCAGAAAATTCTGCACCTCTTTTCTTAGGCTGCTTTCACACTAGCATTGGCACGGTGCCGTCGCTATGCTTCGGCCCGACGTGCGTTGTGAAAATAATGCCCGACGTGGGCAGCGAAAGCAGTCTTATGACGCTTCCGCTGCCCCATCGTAAGGTCCGGGGAGGAGGGGGCGGGGTTTTGGCTGCGCATGCGCGGTCGAAAATGGCGGACACGACGCGCAAAAAAACGTTACATGTAACGTTTTGCTGTGCCGACGGTCCGCCAAAACACGACGCAGCCGTCGCACGACGGTTGCGACGTGTGGCCATACGTCGCAATGCGTCGCTAATGTTAGTCTATGGGGAAAAAACGAATCCTACAACTTTGCAGGATGCGTTTTTTCTCTTAAACGACGCATTGCGACGTGCAGCCAACAACGCTAGTGTGCAAGTAGCCTTACGTGTGCACATAGCCTAAAGGAGACTTAAAAAAAGTGCAAATAAAAAGAATAAGGTACCAGGTATAAAACATGAAAAATTAGACAACAAGCGGTATGAATGCAATAATGAAACGGAGCCTTAGTGTGCGCCGTGTTTGTGAACTCAGTTTTCAATGAACGACTTGAGATTTTCCCAACAGATAAATGTTCCCACACACCCCAATGCACAAATGTGTGTTCTTATGGCCTTGTTCGGCCGGTTTGCTTCTGCACAGAATTTGCTTTAGTCGACAAAAGGCCGCAGACTTCGCTTTCTTATATTAAGGAGCACTGGCAGGAAAGGTACGTGTGTGTGTTTGCGCGTACAATATATATATATACACATACACACACACATATATATCTCATATGTTCCCATATCTTTACAATGGGTCCTTATGGTCAGGGGTGAGAAACATGGGGTGAAAAATTGGGCAATTGTCCACGGCCCCCACTTTCCCAGGGGCCCCAGTGTCTACAATAAAAATGAGATTGATAATAGTTCTACATTATCAATATACGCTGTGGAGGCAGCTACTGAGGGAGATCTATGCCCCGCTCATATATCGGAGCAGCTCATTTATATATTAAGAAAAATGTAGATTTCTTTGGAATAAGATATCGGATCACAGATATCACGATGTCACTTTATTCAGCGTTCCATGACCTACATGCCCATACAGACGGCTTAGGAGGGTTGGTCCTACTCACTGATCCCTTTAATAGAGACCACTACCTTTGTCCCTTGAGATCTCTGACAAGTGCACTGTATGTAGTTTTGCACCAATGTGTTCACGTCACACAACCTAGCTGCTCTCTATATTCAGTTACTATAGGAAGAGATCGTGAAAACTATACAAGTAAATCGGAAATTGCTACAATTTTTCATCCAGCAATGAGTAAACTCCATTCTCTGAAACAACAACATCCCTTTAACAAGGTGGGAAACCCCTTTAAATTATAGCACGTTCCCATCAAATCCCGGGGCCACCATGAAATCCTTTCCTCTGTGGTTGTCAGGCCGTGCAGTCCTACATTACCGGCGGTCTTCTAGTAATGGTGCCGTGTGGATGGAAACATTTCAGGACCACGGACAGCAGTTTTGTATATTACAGGCCGCAGTTCACTGAAAGCAGCATTAACATAAAGGGCAACTCTGCCTTAAAGGGGTTGTACTAAGTATATACGTTATCCCCGATCAATGAGATAATTACTTATTGATAAACTAAATAATGAGCAGACTGCAAACTACAGTGCCTACAAGTAGTATTCAACCCCCTGCAGATTTAGCAGGTTTACACATTTGGAATTAACTTGGCATTGTGACATTTGGACTGTAGATCAGCCTGGAAGTGTGAAATGCACTGCAGCAAAAAAGAATGTTATTTCTTTGTTTATTTTTTTTTTAAATTGTGAAAAGTCTTTTCAGAGGGTCATTTATTATTCAACCCCTCAACCCACCAGAATTCTGTTTGGTTCCCCTAAAGTATTAAGAAGTAGTTCAGACACAAAGAACAATGAGCTTCACATGTTTGGATTAATTATCTCTTTTTCCAGCCTTTTCTGACTATTTAAGACCCTCCCCAAACTTGTGAACAGCACTCATACATGGTCAACATGGGAAAGACAAAGGAGCATTCCAAGGCCATCAGAGACAAGATCGTGGAGGATCACAAGGCTGGCAAGGGGTACAAAACCCTTTCCAAGGAGTTGGGCCTACCTGTCTCCACTGTTGGGAGCATCATCCGGAAGTGGAAGGCTTATGGAACTACTGTTAGCCTTCCACGGCCTGGACAGCCTTTGAAAGTTTCCTCCCGTGCCGAGGCCAGGCTTGTCCGAAGAGTCAAGGCTAACCCAAGGACAACAAGGAAGGAGCTCCGGGAAGATCTCATGGCAGTGGGGACATTGGTTTCAGTCAATACCATAAGTAACGTACTCCACCGCAATGGTCTCCGTTCCAGACGAGCCCGTAAGGTACCTTTACTTTCAAAGCGTCATGTCAAGGCTCGTCTACAGTTTGCTCATTATCACTTGGAGGACTCTGAGACTGACTGGTTCAAGGTTCTCTGGTCTGATGAGACCAAGATCGAGATCTTTGGTGCCAACCACACACGTGACGTTTGGAGACTGGATGGCACTGCATACGACCCCAAGAATACCATCCCTACAGTCAAGCATGGTGGTGGCAGCATCATGCTGTGGGGCTGTTTCTCAGCCAAGGGGCCTGGCCATCTGGTCCACATCCATGGGAAGATGGATAGCACGGCCTACCCGGAGAATTTGGCCAAGAACCTCCGCTCCTCCATCAAGGATCTTAAGATGGGTCATCATTTCATCTTCCAACAAGACAACGACCCAAAGCACACAGCCAAGAAAACCAAGGCCTGGTTCAAGAGGCAAAAAATCAAGGTGTTGCAGTGGCCTAGTCAGTCTCCTGACATTAACCCCATTGAAAACTTGTGGAAGGAGCTCAAGATTAAAGTCCACATGAGACACCCAAAGAACCTAGATAACGGAGATGATCTGCATGGAGGAGTGGGCCAAGATAACTCCAGAGACCTGTGCCGGCCTGATCAGGTCTTATAAAAGACGATTATTAGCTGTAATTGCAAACAAAGGTTATTCCACAAAATATTAAACCTAGGGGTTGAATAATAATTGACCCACACCTTTATGTTTAAAATTTATAAAAATTTAACTGAGCAACAAAACTTTTTGGTTTGTAAGATTTATGCATCTGTTAATAAATCCTGCTCTTGTTTGAAGTTTGAAGGCTCTAACTTATTTGCATCTTATTAAACCTGCTAAATCTGCAGGGGGTTGAATACTACTTGTAGGCACTGTATGTCCTACGAGGAATGGATCTAGGATCTGGGAATCATTAGCTAAAAGAAGACAGAGGAGACATAATAGCCATCTACAAATATCTGCAGGGCTGTCACAGTGTAGAGGGATCATCATTATTCTCATTTGCACATGGAAACGCGAGAAGCAATGGGATGGAACAAAGGGAGAAGATACAGATGACATATTAGAAATATCTTTGACGGTGAGGGTGACCAATGAGTGGAGCAGGCTGCCACGAGAGGTGGTGAGTTCTCCTTCAATGGAAGTCATAAAACAAATCAATTTGCTCAACTCTTACAAATTACCTTTTCCATCTTATCAATGTCTTCTGAACACAAAGTTTACAATGCAAGCTGACACATACACCATCTGTATAGGAGGGAGGTGACACAATTATACCCTCCAGTCCAACCCCATCTTCTAGAAGACATCACTGGTGGCTCGGTTGCCTTTTAGAACATGGCAAGAAGCCACCAATGCTCGATGGGATTCACCAACAACCCAACAATGAAGTCTAAGGCGCTCGCTACAAGTATTAAACCTGATTTTGTTTTTTATCACAACACCTCCAGCTAAACGGCCTGAACATCCCGAGGAACCTTAGAAATACATGCTTTATATTCATCCGAACACCACGGCTTACTGAGGCCGTGAGCAATTACTTCTCTAAAAACCAATTTCTGCTGCTCTCCGTACGCCGGGCTCGTGCAATCAGCGGAGTGCCTTGTATATATTAAATATTACTTGGAGACGGCGGGGTCACAGGCCGGGCTCTCCTGGCGAGACTGAAATAACTGCATTTAGAGTCTATGAATAAGTGCAGAGCGGGCCGCCGTGGGGACGGGTTATTCATGCCACTGATGTGCTGGCGTATGATATGCATGATCCTGATTACATGAGACGTGTCCGTCTGTTATCCCTCTAATCTGACTTACTGACACTGCCTCATCTATGTATCGGGGACGGATGTACGTCTACCGTCCTTCAGCAGAGATGGACAGCGCATCTAATCACTTGCTTTAAAGGGACATTCCAACCCATGAAGAAATGAAGAAGTGATAAATGTTTGATCGGTGGGGATGACAGCCATACTGACTCTCCCGGACACGGCACATAGGAGTAGCGGTAGAACATGTGCTCCCAAGTCTATGCCATGGACAGAAACATCAAATGACAGACCTGACCCATTAGGGTATTCCAAAAAGAAACCTATATCACCGACTGCGAGGGTGAAGACTATGATCATCGCCAATTTCTAGGCAAGGGATTAGCAGCTCCCCTTTTACCCTGGACCACAATATGGTGGAGTTTGTAGGTTGTGGATACCGAGCATGTGTGATGCTGGAACATACAAACTCTGTGCCACTTATGGAAATACAGGCATTGTCCCATGATAGAGGATAGGTGTGTGATTGATAGGAGTTTGGTTGCTGGGACCCCCAAAGATCCAGAGTCTTATCTGAAAAAAGTAAATATGAGCATGTGCAACCACCACCTGCTATGCACATGCTCACTACTGCTCCATTTACACAGGAGTCTTTAGGACCCCACTTTTTGTGATCAGTGGAAATCAATGTTGGTGACTTATTGGCTGCAGATAGGGCAACCCCTTTTAAAACGGTCCAGTGTGATGTAAAAATTAAAAATACATATCCATCTCCCAAACCGGGGGTGTTCCTTCATATGCAATGCTGTGATGCCTGATAGTCTTCTGGTATCAACAATCAGCTGGAGAAATCATGCAATATTATATATATATATATATATATATATATATATATATATATATATATATATATATATATATATATATATATACACACATACTAGATGGTGGCCTGATTCTAACGCATCAGGTATTCTAGAATATGTATGTATGTATGTAAATAGCAGCCACATAGTATATAGCACAGGCCACGTAGTATATAGGGGCCATGTAGTATATAGCAGACACGCAGTACATAACACAGCCACGTAGTATACAACACAGCCCACGTAATATATTGCACAGCCCACGCAGTATATAATAGCCCACGCAGTATAAAACACAGCCCACGCAAAATATAACAGCCCACATAGTATATAACAGTGGCCACGCAGTATATAAGTTGCCACGCAGTATATAACACAGCCCACACAGTATATAACACAGCCCACACAGCATATAACACAGCCCACACAGCATATAACACTGCTCACGCAGTATATAACACTGCTCACGCAGTATATAACACTGTTCACGCAGTATATAACACTGCTCACGCAGTATATAACACTGCTCACGCAGTATATAACACAGCCCACGTACTATATAGCAGCCACACAGTATATAACACAGCCCACGCAGTATATAACACAGCCCATGCAGTATATAACACAGCCCACGCAGTATATAACACTGCTCACACAGTATATAGCAGCCACGCAGTATATAACACAGCCCACATAGTATATAACACTGCTCATGTAGTATATAACACAGCAGACGCAGTATAACACAGCCCACGTAGTATATAGCAGCCATGCAGTATATAACACAGCCCACGTAGTATATAGCAGTGTGGGCACCATATCCCTGTGAAAAAAAATAATTAAAATAAAAAATAGTTATATACTCACCTGCCGGCGTCCAGCGAAGTTGTGCCGATGCGCGCGCTGCTGCCGCCAGCTTCCATTCCCAGCGATGCGTTGCGAAATTACCCAGAAGACTTAGCGGTCTCGCAAGACTCAATGCAATGCATCTCTGGGAACGGAAGCTGGCGGCAGCCGGGAGCGCATCGGCGGACGACTGAAGATGAGAATAGCAGGGTTTTTTTTAACATTAGATCTTTTTACTATTGATGCTGCATAGGCAGCATCAATAGTAAAAAGTTTGTCACACAGGGTTAATAGCAGCGGTAACGGACTGTGTTACTCGCGGCATAACACGGTCCGTTAACGCTGCCATTGACCCTGTGTCAGCGCTGACTGGAGGGGAGTATGGAGCGGGCTCCGGGCACCGACTGGACGGAAGTAGGGAGGGACTAATTCTCGAGCAGACTGTGCCCGTCGCTAATTGGTCGCGGGCGACCAATCAGCAACGCGGGATTTCCGTTACAGACAGACAGACGAAAGTACCCCTTAGACCAGAGGTGTCAAACTGCATTCCTCGAGGGCCGCCAACAGGCCATGTTTTCAGGATTTCCTTAGCATTCCACAAGGTGCTGGAATCATTCTGTGCAGGTGATTAAATTATCACCTGTGCAATACAAGGAAATCCTGAAAACATGACCTGTTGGCGGCCCTCGAGGAATGCAGCTTGACACCTCTGCCTTAGACAATTGTATATATAGATTTTTTTTCTTCATAAACCTGAGGCCACTGAGAAGGGATTAATTAGTAGGACAACCCAGTAGACAACCATCTCCTTTCCTCTCCCAGTAGGAGACAATCAATACTACTCTAGCAATAAAATATATATTAAAAAAAACAACCACATTAAAGGGGTTGTCCCATGAACAATGTAGATTTTAATCAAGAGACCAATAATATGTTCCACAACTGGATGTAAAAAAAAAATGTTCCTGTTCTGAGATAAACTTAATAAATATGCCTGTGCTATGATCTGTGTAATGCCTAACTTGAAGTAACATTTCCCTGCCTGTTTTATCACAGGAATGAGTTCCTGCCATGTCTACTGCCCTCTGAGCTCAAAAGAAATCAAGTCAGTGATGCATCTCCTGAGTACACAAATATCCCATATGAGGTTGAAAACTACTTTTGAGGCACAGTGCAAAGCTCAGAAGGGAAGAGGCACCATATTGGAGTTCAGATTGTGCTGGACTGGTTTGAGGCTGCCATGTCACATTGGCAGAGCCCCTGAGGTGCCAGAACAGCAGAAACCCATGAGTGCCCTCATTTTACTTACTACACCTCTCAATGAATTCATCTAAGAGTGCAGTGAGCATGTTGACCCCACATGTGCCTCACAAAATTTAATACCATTGGGCGGTGGAAAAAGAATTATTATATTTTTACCCTTAAAATTATGTTTTAGCCCCACTTTTTTTTTTTAAGGGCTAATATGAAAAAAACAGACCTCTGAATTTGTTGTGTAACTCCTCTTGATTGTGCCAATACCCTACGTGTAATTGAGAAAATACGTGCACAGTGCAACGCTCAGAAGAGAAGGAGGGCCATGTTATAGTGCAGATTATACGGTTATTGTTTGAGGGTGTCATGACCCACTGAAAGAGCCCCTGAAGTGCCAGAACAGCAGACCCTCGCCCTCATAAGTGACCCCATTTTACCAACTACAAATTCTCAATGAATTCATCTAGGGGTGCAGGGATCATATCGACACGAGTGTGTCACAGAATTTTATGCCATTGGGAATGAAGAAAAATAATTACATTTTTACTAGAAGAAGCATTGTTTAGACCAAGATACATTTTCACAAGGAGAAATGGATAAAAAAAGGGCACCAAAATTTGTCTCACAATTTCTGCTGAATGTGAAAATACCCCATATCTGGCTGCAGGGTACTGCTTAGCCACACAGCGAGACTCGGGAGGGACTGAGCACTATTTGCCTCCTGGAGCGCAGATTTTCCCAGAATAGTTTGCGGACTCCATATACAGAGCCCCTAAGTGCTAGAAGAGCGAATCCCCCTTCAAGTGACCCCATTTTGGAAATTACACCTTGCTGGGGATTTATCTACAGGTGTAGTGACGATTTAGACTCCATGAATGTTTTCCAGAAACAAGCAGCAATGGATGTTGATGAGTGAAAATGACAAATCTGCTATTGTAGTGACCAGTACATTGTAGTGACCAGTACATCGTAGTGACCAGTACATCGTAGTGACCAGTACATCGTAGTGAACAGCACATTGTAGTGAACAGCACACCGTAGTGACCAGTACATCATAGTGACCAGTACACTGTAGTGACCAGTACATTGTAGAGACCAGTACATTGTAGAGACCAGTACATCGTAGTGACCAGTACATTGTAGTGACCAGCACACCGTAGTGACCAGCACACCGTAGTGACCAGCACACCGTAGTGACCAGTACATTGTAGTGAACAGCACACCGTAGTGACCAGTACACCGTAGTGACCAGCACACCGTAGTGACCAGCACATTTTAGTGAACAGCACATTGTAGTGACCAGTACATCGTAGTGACCAGTACATCGTAGTGACCAGTACATCGTAGTGACCAGTACACCGTAGTGACCAGTACATTGTAGTGAACAGCACATTGTAGTGACCAGCACACCGTAGTGACCAGCACATTGTAGTGACCAGCACATCGTAGTGACCAGTACATTGTAGTGACCAGAATACCGTAGTGACCAGTACATCATAGTGACCAGTACACTGTAGTGACCAGTACACTGTAGTGACCAGTACACTGTAGTGACCAGTACACTGTAGTGACCAGTACATCATAGTGACCAGTATACCATAGTGACCAGTATACCGTAGTGACCAGTACACTGTAGTGACCAGTACACTGTAGTGACCAGTACATTGTAGTGACCAGCACATTGTAGCGAACAGCACATTGTAGCGACCAGTACATTGTAGTGACCAGAATACCGTAGTGACCAGTACATCATAGTGACCAGTACATTGTATTGTCCAGTACATCATAGTGACCAGTACACTGTAGTGACCAGTACATCATAGTGACCAGTACACTGTAGTGACCAGTACACTGTAGTGACCAGTACACTGTAGTGACCAGTACACTGTAGTGACCAGTACACTGTAGTGACCAGTACATTGTAGTGTTTACGAAGTAGCAGTATTCATGCTCAACCACCATTTTATGAAAAAAAACCTCACTCCAGATGTTTGGTACAGAAGAGACTGAAGATCTCTTTTCTAGAAATTATGGGGGCACAAAAAGTTTTGATCCCGAGTTAACTTGTATAACCTATATGTATTAAGTAAGAAACCTCAAAAGGGAATCTGTCAGCAGGTGTTTGCTTTTTAATTTGAGAACAGCATGATGTAGGGACCGAGACCCTGATTCCAGTGATGCATCACTTACTGGGCTGCATGTTGTAGTTTCAATAAACTATCCATTGTTTTATCAGCAGAAGTTAATCACTAGAGGACTAATTGTCTCGTGCCTCCTGGTCAACGGCTCTGTGTAACCCCCCCGCCCGCTACAACTGATTAGCAGCTTTCTGTAAATGTACAGAGTACACAAAGCTACCAATCAGTGGTGAGGGCGCTGCATTCAGAGAACTGCTAGATATACAGCAGACTTAACAGTTTTATCAAAACTGCAGCAAGAAATCAAGTGAGTGATACATCACTAGAATCAGGGTCTCTGCACCTATATCATGCTGCTCTCAGATTACATACTATAAACCTAGTGACAGATCCTCTTTAAATGTTTGCTTACTCCCGCAACACACCAGAAAGCAATGCCTGACCATTATGCACAAAAAGCAGCAAGTTACCATTCGGCGTTGACGTTTTACAAAAAAAAAAAGAAAATCTGCCTGCATTCATATAAATGATCAGCTAGAAAACTGCTGTAAAAGTAGAGATAGATCAGCTGGCGTGCACTCCCACACCGAACATTCACATCCATTTCTCCTTGTAGCGGCTTTTATTTTAGGATTAATGTTGTTCTAAGAATATATTTTACTAGAGCAGTAACGGCTCCTTAATCCATGAACCCCTAAAACACATTTATGAGATACCGACTACATTAAAATGTGCAATTAGTACATTTTCTATGTGCAGTTTTAATGAATAAGTACAAAGTATGAAAGTACTTGCTTTTTTTTTTTTATACAGAAATACAGTCGACTCAATTTATTTATTAATTTCTACAATTTACGAGTGCGGCGTAATTTCTCGGAAAGAAATATCTTCAGTCAGATTAAGAAAAGCTTTGATGGCTTCAAGTAGAAAGGGAAATGACATTAATGTGTTATCACTTTTTAAGGATTATTCCCACAAGAACACACAGAGCGATCCCTGCCATCTCACAAAGGGAACGCATTTAAGAGAATGATGGCTTCGTTTTGGGGAAAATTGTTTCTACACGTGTAGTTTTGCACAAGCTACGTGAGAAAATGAATGGAATGCGGGGACTTATTCTCAAAACTTGCAAAGACTCGACTTAAAAGAAATCATCCTCCATTTAAAGCATCAGTCAAATCATGCAATCTTCGTTCCCCTTAAAGAGAACCTGTCAGCAGGATTTTGCCAAGTAAATTATGGGTATTGTCAGGTCGGCGCCGTTATTCTGATTAAAATGATAACTGGTTTGAAGAAATCTGTCTTGTGGTTCTTGTGTAATCAGTGTTAGAAGTTTTCAGTTAAGCTTCTCACATTGATTACACAAGAACCACAAGATGGATTTTTTTTTCACCCCAGGTAACTTTTTAATCAGTTTAACAGTGCCAACCTGACAATACCGCTAGTTTATTTAGCAAAATCCTGCTGACAGGTTCCCTTTAAATTTCATTTGTTCAGATGATCAACCCAGGAGAATTTACACGCAGGAAAATGTGGCAAATACATGAAAGCCAATGGATGCTAGTCCTTGAAGTACCAGGCTAGACCAAGTACATGACAGTTGTTGCACACAAAAAACTGCGTCCCAATTGGTGACCTCCCTCCAAGACATCCATTTTCCCGAATAGTGCTATAAAAAAAAAAAAAAAGAACCTGTCACCAGATTCATGTTACCCAAACAATGGGCAGAATGAATTAGAGCATGTCGGTAACATGAGTCAGAGACTATCTCCATGTTTAACAGCCAGGCAAATTTTTCTCTAAAACACTCTGGAGTGTCAGGAAAAAAAAATACTTTAAAGATCAGGAAAGGGACCGTAGCCTGAAAAAAAGATTAGACCGGCACTGCCCCTAGCCGGCTACTCCCAGCGCTTCTGCAGGACAGACAGGTACCTACCAAAACAAGAGCCCTGTCAATAACCTAGACACATAGCTGGGATCATTAAAGTATATTTTCTCTGAAATAAAAAATATATCGGGTTGCAGTCATACAGTCGGGGTCCAATCCATGCAGCATGGGGTTTGGGCAGCATGAATCAGGTGAGGAGTTCCCTTTAAGTAAAAAACAAGGCATTTCTCTGCCCCTTTTTCAGTAGAGAGAGGGCTCTGAAAATTTACAAGCCAGAGTACGAATGTGGAGTCTCGTTATTTATTAAAGCAATATTTTCTTAAACTTCTTTGAGACTTTGACAAGTTCCCTTTAATTAAAACCATGTGATTTACCCAAAATCGCGGCTCATTGGTTATCACTGTGTCCATCCAGCCAATAGAAGCATGGCAAACTGGCACACCCTGCATAAAGGAAAAGGGTCAACAAGTCACAATCTAAGAGTGCATCTCAAATTATGAGGCACAGGCTAAATTTTAGTGAAGAAAGAGTGGAGGAGACAGATTTCAGTCAAGTAATCATATGCTGCACAATTCTTCCTATGGCTGCAGCATTATTTAAGGGGTTGTGTCATGTTCTTATTTCAGGAGCGCACTGCTCACATGCCTCACAATTTCCTATTTGGCTGATGACAGTGCACTCCACATTGACTTTCAATATGCACCAGTGGTATGAGTGCCCGGCTGGCCTCAATGATGCCGAAGCACAGGCATCCGGTGATCTGGCCAACTTCAGAGCCACAGTTACAAGCTCTAATAAAGGTTTTTCGATCTCCTATTACCTGTACACTAGATTGTTGAAGGTCTCACCATTGACCAAAACAGGAACTTGGGTTCTCAATTATCCCCAGCCACATGATTGTGGCTAGAAGGCATAAGAATGCAACAATGATAAGGCATGCGCTCCATCATTTTATTAAAAGCTACGGCTGGCACAGTGGAAAACAATCAAGCAGTCTGATATTCGGCAGGAGGCCCAGTGGTGGGACCTGCCCCTACTTGACATTTGTAACCCATCTAGTGGATAGGTGAACAAAGCTTTAGGCAGCAAAACCCATTTAGAGGGATGATCTCCTGTACGCTTTTCATATACCCAGACCATGAAACTGATGATTAGCGGCAGTAAGCAGTGAGCGGCCTCTGGAATCGTTCTTCATGTGACTTCACAATGAATCTGAAGCGTGAGATCTCCCGTTCCTGCTGTTCACCTCTGGACTTACAACACCGGATTTATGTACACATGGGGAACTATTTTCGGTGCTGAGCAATTTTAGCAATTTCTAGCAATTAAATGTCAAGCTCGGCATACATACTAAAACTGGGGCAAGCAACGTTTGTCATTTCTTAGCGGTTCCTTGGACACGAGAATTTACATTTTCTGCACAAAAGATCAGTCATGAATTTTTCATTTTGCGATGACTGACGTTCCTCGAACAAGCAGGCGGATTCCTACGTTCCGGGCAAACTTCTGGCTGGAAAAACAAGACTGAACTTTATTATAATATCAAAGTAAACGAAGCGCGAGCTGCGAGGGAGGCGACGGCTCTGGACTTGTTAAGTGGTTGGCGCTCGGATTAATACACCATTGCGTCCAGGCATTTCGATGCTTTGTTTGTGGAAGGAAATTTCAGCCTTTGGTTGATTTGCTGTCGAAGTTTGTTACGTTGAATTCTCCTACGACGGATATTATGACTGTTACGTGCGCTCTCTACATGATTCATCCACTAAAAAACGACAGGTGCAGCTCACTGAAACCCATCACTGACTCATCATACCTAGCTAGAAAGCGTAGAAGAAAGGAAGACTGTGCCGGTAAATGTAGAGGAACGCTACGAGAGAGAGGGCCAAGGGTCAGCCGCATACTCATCAGCTCTTTGTCTGATCAAGCATCTCGGCAAACATCTCGAATGCACCGAATAGAGAAGGAAATCACGAGCTTGGGGGAATAGACTCATTAACTACATGTAATTATCCTCATTTCATATACATACACATGCAATCAGGTCTCAGTCATGCTGGATTCATGGAATTCTACGATGGATGAATTGTATCCTGGATAAAACACTTTGGCTCCGATTGATCAAGACCGACGATGTTGATACTGTTCTTGAGGAAGAGGCATTTGGACTCAGACGCTCCTGATTTCATTCATCTACGTGCGGTTGCCACAAATCTTACGCCAGTAGGGGACTTGAGTAAGATTTCTGCCATAAGGAATGCCACAGTTCGTTATGAATTAGGCGAGCTATTGCATCACCTCCCTGTCCCAATCCCAACTCTGCACATTTTGGCAGAGCTGGGAGAAACTGGCAAGAAAAACCACAACTCCACATTGCACTAAAAATGTGAGACTTTTCAATCATTTATGGAAGATTTAAGGAATTCTGGTGTAGTCGCATTGATGAACCATGGTCCTAGACTCCAAAGCTCTACTGGGCTGAACTTCAAGAGCTATTAACATGGGTCCATTTTGCCCACGTAAATTAATGGAAAAAGGAAAGGAGTATCCAGGTTCCCCCCCTTGCTAAGGCCAGGTTCACATGAGCGTGTTTGATGGTCCATATAACACCTGGTCTGGCGAGTTTCCCAACTTAACTTATAGCCTCATACGAGTCCATGAGATTGTAAGATGGGGTCAGCAGACCGTGGTCATTCCGGGCATAAAGTCCATTTATTACAGAAGGTATATAGACGTACAATATGCTTGTGTGAGCCAGGCTCACTTGCATCAGTTATAGAGCAGCTACAAGACAACTGTTGCATCCAACGTTAAAGGGGTTGTTCACTAACAAAAGTGGTCCCCAAATGCTTTCATTCAGATAAAGTAACAAATAAAACAGGTAATCACCCTTCCAGGGTTCAATGCTAGCTCTCTGCCAGTGCCCCGGTCTGCACTTTAGCAGCAGTGATTATATAGGGAGCAAAAGCTGCTGAGCTCAGCGATTGGCTGCAGTGGTGAAGTATACGGCAGAAGGCACAGAGCTCATTGATTGGCTGCAGTGGAGATGTATAGGGCATGAGCCGTTGAGCTCAGGGACTTGCTGCAGCGGTGATTTAGTCTTGATGTGACTGCTGCAGCCAGTAAACAAAGACTGAAGCAGCTATGGACTCAGTACTTGACGTGGGGACAGCGAGTCCCTGCTATGTTTATTACAGTACATTAATAAAAAGAAACACAAATCAAATTAAGAAATAAAGAGGGACTTTTGTTCACATTATTTCATCTGAGCCCCTTTCTGCATTAGTAAAATTATGTGCATTCACCTATGACTGGACCTCAACTGGCCGAGAGCGCGGTCTGAATCGGGAGGGTAACACCATGGTCGGTGAATATGGCCAAAGGAGAGCAGAGAAAAAAACAGTAAGGGACCTGGAGCTCAATGAACCACGAACATGGGGGGGAAGATGCAGAAGGATGGACCAAAGGATGAAGAGCGAGGAGCGGATGTGAGAAGGGATAACCAAGCAATGGCATTTGGTGCTAGCACTCACAGAAAGCGCAGCTGAGGCTATAACGGGCATCAGTTTACCCTTTTAACATGCAACAAATGTACCTTCAGCCATTCCATGCCATGCCTGGCTGCAGTTCCCGGGGCTGCAGGGTCCATTATTGCCTAGATAAGCCAAGCTTCGCTCATCTAGCCAAATCATACTCTGGTCTAGGTGTTAAGTGTTCTGCCAATAGTAGTTACTGCTCCTCATAGATTCCAAGAATCCACCATGTCATGATCTTCTGGACTGTGTCCTGTCCACTTTTACCATGTAGTACCATGACTAAAGACCGGAATACATCCAAAACGTGTTGCTAAAATTCCTATTTGGGGACTGTACTCTGGATTTTAATATGTGGAAACAAAGATGATGAAGAACTCAAAACGGCTCGATCTTACGTAATTATTTATTGGTCTACATTCATCGCGCAACAAGAAGCAACTTCTGTGCCGAGGATGGAGGAAGCCCAAGAGGGGGTGAGCTAGTTCATCTTGTTTTACGTCCCTGTGGACTTTTACTGCATTGTCACCAATAAACACCCCATATTGCAACTGTACAACGTGGGGAGATGATCGATGTAAAAGCGCGAGAACTGACTCAGCTATAACCATGTAGTGAAGTTTGGCGACAGCGCGAGTGTCAGTGATAAATGGCGAGGACTGCGGAGTCATCCCGCGAGCACAATACAGAGGCTTTAAATATTAATGTTAAACCAGCATAACGCATTAAGAGCTATTTATCAGCGGACAGCAGAACAACATGTGTAATTCATATAGGACCGCATTCCCATAAGCCTCCCCACAAACACTTCATAAAGCATCAATGTATAAAAAAGCCTTGTTAAATTTGCATTAAGCCTATGCTCAGAATGCTAGGTGATAAAAGCTGCTAATATCAATAGCTTATAGGTATGTACGAGTTTCTGGAGAATTTCCACACAGAAATTTTGTAAAGTGGGGTGAGCATTGCATCAGGGATTATTCAGGACTTAATCAATAATAATCGGCTTTCAGCAAGCTCTCGAGCCATGGGGATTTGATGGATGAATGCTCTGTGGGAAGATCGCTCTTATACAGGCCTAGATAGGTCCACCAGGGTCTTCTTTCTCGATTTCTTGATAGTATCAAGAAATCGACTTTTTGGTTTTCGTCTTCTCCTTGTTTCTTCTATTCTTCTGACCATGATGTCCTTTTCCAGCGATTGCTCTCTTTGTATGATGTCTAAAGTAGTCAAGTCATAGCTTGGTGATCCTTGCTTTGAGTGACATGTTTGACTTGATTTACTCCAAAATGGATTTTTTTGTTCTTCTTTCCATCCATGGTATTGATAACATCCTTCTCCAGCACCACATTTTGAAAGCACTGATTCTTCTTCTGTCTTGTTTCTTTATCGGTCAGGTTTTGCATCCACATGTTACCACAGAAAAGACCAGACTATGTGCCAGCCGTGTCTTAGTCGCCAGTAAGATGTTCCTCGATTTGAAGACCCTGTCCAGTGACTTCATTGTTGATTTGCCCATAGCTATTCTCCTAGCTATGGGCAAATTAACAGGACTCAGGACTTCCTGCAAAATAATCCCATAAAAAAACCACACAAGAACTCGATAACTTGTCGCTCCTCAGCTCGGGATGGCCGCTTACAGACAGTAATAGAGGACATTCAACCCTGCATCTCGTGCTAACATCGTTGCCTTGCAGGGATCCAAGATTCAAGTCCAACCAAGGACAAAATCTGCATGGAGTTTCTACTCTCCTACATGGTTTTTACGGGTTTTCTTCTCACTTCTTATGAAAGTGGCTCTAGTTATAAGCATGTGAAATCTCGATAAACTGTGTAAAATGCTGCAGAATAAGTTATTAATACTTAACTAGAAAAATATTACAAAAAGCCAAGGCTGAATCTGTAAACATGGAAAAATGACATTTCTTGGATGTACCAGGACTGTCATTGTATTACCAGTGGAATAGGGTTTTGGAATTTTTTAAAACAGAAAAGTGACTGTAAACTCCGTCATCTTTGATGGCTAAATCTCGCCTGTAACTGGGAATACCATCATTTAAATGGTAAACCTGCACATTTCTACCTGCTCTACAAGAGGCTACCTCTCTACACTGCAGACTTGTACAAAACAACATTAAACATTGAAAATACGTCAAAAATAAAGAAAAAAATTCCTGGACTTCTTTACTTAGTTTTCTCCTTTTCTTTTTGTTTGTTGAGCACAGCCATGTCTCCCCTTCATCCTCCTCATTGTCCTATGTTTGACAGTAAAGCTGGGTTCACACTGCGTTAGTGTGACCCGTTTAACGGACTACGTTACACTGCGGCATAACACGGTGTAACGTAGTCCGTTAACACCGCCATTGACTCCAATGTCGGACGCATCGCTAGCGCACACCCACAATGGGCATGCGCTAGCGATGTGCCGTCATTGAGTGACGGACCCGAGACGCGGGCTGCAGCGTTTCCGGGTCCATCACTGCTAGTGGAGATAGAGCTACCAGAGCTCTATCTGCGCTAGCGGGATGCAAACGTCGGCACTTGCGCTAGCAGCAGCCCGTTAGCGTATGTGCTGAACGGGCTGCTGCTAACGCAGTGTGAACTTAGCCTAAGACAACTTGCTGAAGCAGGAGCCTCCCCCCTCTGCCCTTTAGGATAAAAGATGACCGGTACTAGGACTCGGGCTAATTACTGTACTAGGACTCGGGCTAAGGGATAAGGCTCCTGCCAGGCTACAGTCAAAGATGGAACTGATTAGGAGGAGATTACTTCTGTGATCTCTGCAGGACTTCTTTACGTTCATGAAGAGAATCATGCATTTTGAGGTTAATGTACATTAAAGAGATATTGCCATCTCTAAAATCATATATGTAGTACTAAAATTAGAAATGTGGCATAGTTCTCATGATTCACTATGCTGTTTACCCCATGTGCAGGGCATTGCAGTAGCTTAGGTATCTATGGTTACAAACGCTAACAACTAATTGTCCATATATGAGTGGTTGTAACCATGGATACCTAAGCTACAGCAATGCCCTGTACATGGGGTAAGTGACCTAGTGAATCATGAGAACTATACTACATTTCTACTTGGAGGTATTTGCTAATATTATTATTATTATTATTATTACTACACCTCCTACATATTGGGTTACGATCTTGGAGATGGGAATACCTCTAAGACTAAATGTGCACAGTGTCCTACTGGCTCTGTATCATCATGCAGAATGCAAATCCGCATGTTGCCACAATATGGAGATACTAGCTGTTTCCAGCCAGCTAACGCTCGGCACGCTCATTGCTATCTAATTAACGCTGCTGGTGATTAAACTAAAGTAAATAATGACAACATTCAATAGCGCTTACTCAGGTGGTAAATTAACTTAAAATGAAGTTAATAATAATAATCATTAAAAATCAGAATAATACTAAAAATACATTTTATTCACAGTGTAAAATCAAAAACAAACTGGATTCAGTAAGATGTGCGTTATTTATTCAGTCCATCATCTAAAGAAATTTCATAACGAAACATAAATTGGTGGGGGCGGGATTGTGTGCGGTGATGTGGTGGGGGGCGGGATTGTGTGCGGTGATGTGGTGGGGGGCGGGATTGTGTGCGGTAATGGGGTGGGGGGGCGGGATTGTGTGTGGTAATGGGGTGGGGGGGGCGGGATTGTGTGCGGTGATGTGGTGGGGGGCGGGATTGTGTGCGGTAATGGGGTGGGGGGGCGGGATTGTGTGTGGTAATGGGGGTGGGGGGGCGGGATTGTGTGTGGTAATGGGGTGGGGGGGCGGGATTGTGTGTGGTAATGGGGTGGGGGGGGGCGGGATTGTGTGTGGTAATGGGGTGGGGGGGCGGGATTGTGTGTGGTAATGGGGTGGGGGGGCGGGATTGTGTGTGGTAATGGGGTGGGGGGGCGGGATTGTGTGTGGTAATGGGGTGGGGGGGCGGGATTGTGTGTGGTAATGGGGTGGGGGGGCGGGATTGTGTGTGGTAATGGGGTGGGGGGGCGGGATTGTGTGTGGTAATGGGGTGGGGGGGCGGGATTGTGTGCGGTGATGTGGTGGGGGGCGGGATTGTGTGCGGTAATGGGGTGGGGGGGCGGGATTGTGTGTGGTAATGGGGTGGGGGGGGCGGGATTGTGTGCGGTGATGTGGTGGGGGGCGGGATTGTGTGCGGTAATGGGGTGGGGGGGCGGGATTGTGTGCGGTAATGGGGTGGGGGGGCGGGATTGTGTGCGGTAATGGGGGTGGGGGGGCGGGATTGTGTGTGGTAATGGGGTGGGGGGGGCGGGATTGTGTGTGGTAATGGGGTGGGGGGGCGGGATTGTGTGTGGTAATGGGGTGGGGGGGCGGGATTGTGTGTGGTAATGGGGTGGGGGGGCGGGATTGTGTGTGGTAATGGGGTGGGGGGGCGGGATTGTGTGTGGTAATGGGGTGGGGGGGCGGGATTGTGTGTGGTAATGGGGTGGGGGGGGGCGGGATTGTGTGTGGTAATGGGGTGGGGGGGCGGGATTGTGTGTGGTAATGGGGTGGGGGGGCGGGATTGTGTGTGGTAATGGGGTGGGGGGGCGGGATTGTGTGTGGTAATGGGGTGGGGGGGCGGGATTGTGTGTGGTAATGGGGTGGGGGGGCGGGATTGTGTGTGGTAATGGGGTGGGGGGGCGGGATTGTGTGTGGTAATGGGGTGGGGGGGCGGGTTTGTGTGTGGTAATGGGGTGGGGGGGCGGTATTGTGTGTGGTAATGGGGTGGGGGGCGGGATTGTGTGTGGTAATGGGGTGGGGGGGCGGGATTGTGTGTGGTAATGGGGTGGGGGGGCGGGATTGTGTGTGGTAATGGGGTGGGGGGCGGGATTATGTGTGGTGATGTGTTGGGGGGCGGGATTGTGTGGTAATGGGGTGGGGGGCGGGAATATGTGTGGTGATGTGTTGGGGGGCGGGTTGTGTGTGGTGATGTGGTGGCGGAGCTACTGTGCAGGGAGCGGGATTAGTGGGTAATCACGATGCCTCATATATATATAGATTCTCCTATGCGAATGTGCTCTAATACAACATCCAAAGGGACAAACATATATCTGTAGGTTTCCATATGAAGAAAATGATATATGCCGCCGTGAGACATCGGAGGCATACAGAGGTGTAGTGTGGTCCTACAGGGGTGTTTTGGTGCTGACTCCATATAACTGGTAATATGGTCATGGATATAAACCCTCTGGACAAAAAATAGAAATTATAAGCTACCTGAAAGGCTTGGAGACAAATAAAAAAAGGGTGTCAAGAAAGCTTTGGGCACAGACACAGGGTCTTTAGATTATTTATACCCTGGAAACTTGAGCTTAGAAGAAAAAAAGACATTTTAATGAGTATAAAAAAAAATACCCATTGTGCTTTTATGCACTGCGGTAAGATTGCCATTCACGTCTCAAACAAAAGGAGGAACAGGTGTTATCCTCGATGAGCATCTTTTCAACGCCACCCTTCCCCATTCCATGTGCACAAAGCAACACGCAAACCTCATTAACTGCAGAGGAGAGACTAGCCGGTAACAAGAAAGAAAGAAAGAAAGAAACAAGGTAAAAAAAAACACCTTAATGTGATAAGAGCTCTAGATCTGTACAGTCAGATCGCGTATAAACAAAATGACTGCCGGAATATGTATTCTAGAACTAAACCTCGTATTGTGTGCAGCTAATCCCGGGGAGCCGCCGTCCTGGGTAAAGTGAGGATGTCAGATCTCGGGAGAGATAATCAGGTCCAGAGCCACCAGTAAGAGCCAGGACTCCGGCTGACGTCAATTTGGAGAAAAATAAATTTGTCAAAATGTCTTCAGTGGATAGGAGCATACATAATTTATGGTATACACAGCATCGGCCTCCATTATTCATGTCTTCGGACCACAGTGGAAACCCCTTAGACAACTGTTTTGTCCGCGGTTTAGATCATTGGTGCCCCGTCCAGAATGGAGAACACATCAGAGAAGCCTCACTGACATACTCTGCTGGCTCAGAGAGAACTCAATTATTAAGTACAAAGCGTATGTCTATCTGCATACACTCCTTAACATTGAAACCGCAGCAACAATAAGGAAAAGCCATGGAATTATGGATAGACATGATAATGATGAAAAAATGGAAACAAGGTTTTCTTGTTTTACTCAGTATGGATGAGCACCACAGGCAGAAATCCCTGCACTTATGTTCTGCCAGGCTGAATGCACTTGTGCGAATCATCAAGATCCACTGTTGGCAGCTGCTATCTACTTGTCGACCAATGATGTCCCATATGTGCGAGACTGGCTGCAGGCCGTGGGAGCATGTTTAGGCCCTGCAGGCTGATCACAGTAGCACCAGCAAAATGCATCCTGGCGTTGCGGACTTGAAAAATGGCTCCTAAGACACTTTAGAGAAATGGCCGTAACACTTGTTCCACGATTGAGCCAGTAACCATTATCTTTCTTTTTGCCACTTCAAAAATCACAAAAGACATAACGGGGATCACTGACATTTCCCGCTAGGCCTCAAGTCCCAGATAGATGAGTTTCTTGGTACAAAGTGCGCTCGCTTGTCACACTGCAGTCTTCGTTCCCTGAATCACAGACTCGGCCCTCTCTCTGTACCGTACGTCTGCGCTGAAAGTAACAGCTCACACGAACGTCCCATTCTGTGGCCTGGTCATCTTCCTCAACCCCGCCTGGCTTGGCCCCACTAAGTTCGGATCCCAGAGGCCTGGTCTCAGGTCACCCAGATTTTGTCTCTCAATCCTTCTCCCGAAGCTGGATATTCGATTCTTCCCTCTCGATTAGTCAATGGTAATGGCGGCTGAAAGCAGAGTCCACTGCTCCGCACATCCATACTGATACAGGTACAAGCGTAGACTGACTACCTTCTTTGCATTCCTGGGCTTCCCCCTTAGGTTCATACAGTTCTTTTTGCTTTCACTTTCTCTTTATTTGATCAGCGGGTGGTAGTGTTTGCCCACAGACACTTGAGTATGAACTCTACTATATATGTTTCTTCACTTCTTCATCCCCTTACTTTCGCCCGACATTGAGCTATGAGCAAGACGTCCAGCTACATACTGACAGTTGACCTCACGATACCGTTCCCAAAGGTTGCCATGGTGCACAGCAATATGATAATGGATGCTGGAATGGACGTCTATCCTCTTCAGGGATTAGTCCTGATGTTGTCTTGGACGCAATGATGGCCAAAGATTGATCAAGACAACACGTGGGAAACATCCTGAAGAGGGCTTCAGGAGGGAACAGCGCACTGGTCCGACTCCTAGGACTATGGTGTGGTATGGCATAATGTATGCGAGTCAATCTAATCTAGTCTTCATGACAGGTACACCAACAGCACGGTGATGCATTGACTTGGTGGTGGAACCAGAGGCATGGACAATTCTCAAAAATGTTCCAGGAGCTGATTATCAACACGATAACATCAGCCCACAAGTTGTTGGTGCTACTGTGAACACCTTCCATGACCTAAATGTGCTACCATGGCATTATGTACAGAAAATAGCCAGAGGGAGAGTTGGTGAGAACAACAGAACAGACCAGTATATGCAGATTTGAGGATTTCTATATTGTTGCATATAATGGCCCAGTTATATTCTGCCAGATTTTACTTTTCAAAAAGCTGAAAACAACAACAAACATCAGACATCATCGGGGAAAGTGGAATTTCACAAAAGGAAAAGTATGCATGCAATGCCGCACTGGAGCAGCAAGTACAGTTTGTTTGGGGAACTGTTCCCTTTGTGCTCTCAGTGTATTATCTAACAAATTGCAGTTGTGTGTTATGCATCGCCATTTGTGGCTATGGTTATTCATTTGGTTTATCAATGCCATGCAGTATTGTTGCTGGAATATCTATTAGAGTCATTATATGTCAGCACCTATTTAATCCCTGAAAATTGAGAAGGTGGGATTGTTTTTATAGTGAAGTGCTGTTATGGTCCCTAGATATTTATCTATAACCCCAATTGTATCAGTTAGGAGTGATCTAGATTGAATGCACGGTCTCTTCTATTTTACATATGTACATCTTACCCTCTTACTAGTTATTATGTGCACATTGTTATCAATCTAGTAGTGCATCATATAGTCAATACAGGCCGTCTGTATCTTACTTTCGGTCTTATAGGGTTTAATAGGAATGCAGGGACAGCCATCGCACGAGCGGGGGTGCCAGTCTCGTGTTTCTCAGGGTGCCAACCTCCGCACCTAGGTAGGCGCTCAGACCGAGCTGATATATAGGGACAGGCCACTCATTTCCACACATCGGCTGAGTGAGCTTGTTGTGACATAGCAGCACTTTCACTGAGGGGGATTTTCTCTAATTTATCATAGATTTAATAATAAAGGTTATTTTTTATAAGAGGGGCTTCTCTTTTGGTAAGCTGTTATATTTTCACCCCTGAGCATATATTAGTTTGTAAGAAGAAGTAAAAGGAAAAAAATAAAAAGGAGAAGGAAGTAGAAAAAAGGAAAAATAAAAAAGGAAAAAAAAGTAGTAGGAAAAAGAAAAAAAAAAGGAGAAGAAAAAAGGAAGTAGAAAAAAGGGACAAGGAAAAAGAAAAAAAGAAGGAAAAAAAGGAAGAGGGAAGAAGAAAAAAAGAAGAATAAAGAAAAAACAAGGAAAAAGTGATAACGTATGCATTACATATACCAGTTCCCTCTAGTGGTGGCAACAGACAGCATTTTTTTTTTTGTATGTTATTATTATACACTTGTGGCCAAAAGTATTGACACCCCCTGCAATTCTGTCAGATAATACTCAGTTTCTTCCTGAAAATGATTGCAAACACAACTTCTTTGGCATTATTATCTTCATTTAATTTGTCTTAAATGAAAAAACACAAAAGAGAATGAAGCAAAAAGCAAAACATTGATCATTTCAGACAAAACTCCAAAAATGGGCCAGAGAAAAGTATTGGCACCCTCAGCCTAATACTTGGTTGCACAACCTTTAGCCAAAATAACTGCGACCAACCGCTTCCCGTAACCATCAATGAGTTTCTTACAATGCTCTGCTGGAATATTGTGTAAATCAAGTTTATTGAAAGAAGTTACATAAAATAATGCATTGCAGTTAGAATAATAACAAACAGAAACATATCAAGTACCTTTTGACACTTTCAAAAACTGTAATTCAGGAAAATATAATAAAGTTTCCTAAATCAACCTGTGGGATAATTTCTTTGTCACCTTAAATATGGAGAATACTACTCTGGTAACCTTTCCAAAGGGAATCTGAAAACAATCAATTTCTAGAAGTCGGACCCATGACGTCCTCCCATTGGCTATGAAGTGGTATAGTACTGTAGATAATGGGTTTTATGGTCGCCACAAGTCCAAATCTCCAAAGCCCATTCTGTCGATCCAAATTATATAATGCTGGGGTAAGGGCAACCAGAGTGTTTCATTATGCAAACTTAATTTAAACCAACTTTATAATTAGTAGAGAAAAAAAGAAATAAAGAAATAAAGTGAATAGAGAGAAGGAAGAAAGGGGAAAAGAGATGGGGAAGGGAGGGAGGGTATGATTTCCGGTATCTCAACCAATTCAACTGTTAATTAGTATTAAAGCATAGTTGTTCCATCACCTGGAATATAAATGCATGAGGGCACCAGTAGCACATTTAGTAATTTAACCAAGCCAGGTATTTAGCGCCTCAGTCTCTCTAAACACTATCCAAGGAGTCCATAGGTTTAATACCTGAAGTTCCCGTATCCTGACTAACCAATTGTTCCATACGAAGGAGATGGTTTAATTCTGCTACTAATTCAGATTTTGAGGGGGGAATTGATTGTTTCCAATAGCGGGGTATTAGATTACGTGCAGCCGTCAAGAAATGTCTAAGAAGGCTTCTCTTAAACTTGGCTATGGAGAGATCACAAATAGACAGCAGAGCCATCTCCATTGTAGGTCGAACCCTATGGAGGGATAATTTGTTGTGGAGATCAAAAACAGCCTCCCAAAAACCTCTAATGGGTGGACAAGACCACCAGATGTGCTCATACGAACCTCTCTCCTTCCAACAAGGGGTTAACTCCAATTTCACCCGACCTACAGGGACAGGGGGAGTGGTACTTCAGCCCAGGGGGGGTGGCTTCGCCCCCCTGTGGCTACGATCGCTCTGATTGGCTGTTGAAAGTGAAACAGACAATCAGAGCAATCTGTAATATTTCACCTATGAAAATTGGTGAAATATTACAATCCACCCATGGCCGATGCTGCAATAGCATCTGCCACGGCTGGAGACCCCGATCTGCCCCACCCCCACGATCTCCTCCTCTCCGTCCTGTCATGTCCCATGCTCCCCTCCGTCGTCCTGTCCGCTCCCCCGTCCTCCTGTCTGCTCCCCCCGTGCTCCGATAAGCCCCCCCCCCGTCGTGCTCCGATCGCACACCCCCATACTTACCGAGCTCCGATGTCCCTCCCGGTGTCCTCAGTCTTCTCCATGGGCGCCGCCATCTTCCAAAATGGCGGGCGCATGCGCAGTGCGCCCGCCGAATCTGCCGGCCGGCAGATTCTTTCAGGTACATTTTCATCGCTGTGATAGGTTCTATCACAGCGATCAAAATAAAAAAAATAGTAAATAACCCCCCCCCTTTATCACCCCCATAGGTAGGGACAATAATAAAATACAGAAATTATATTTATTTTTGTTTTTCCATTAGGGGTAGGGCTAGGGCTGCACTTCGGGCTAGGGCTGCACTTCGGGCTAGGGTTAGAATTAGGGTTAGAATTAGGGTTAGGGTTGCAATTAGGGTTAGAATTAGGCTATGTGCACATGGTGCGGATTTAGCTGCGGATCCACAGCGAATTGGTCGCTGCGGATTCGTAGCAGTTTTCCATCACGTTTACAGTACCACGTAAACCTATGGAAAACCAAATCCGCTGTGCCCATGGTGCGGAAAATACAGCGTGGAAACGCTGCGTTGTATTTTCCGCAGCATGTCAATTCTTTGTGCGGATTCCGCAGCGTTTTACACCTGCTCCATAATAGGAATCCGCAGGTGAAATCCACACAAAAAACACTGGAAATCCACGGTAAATGTGCAGGTAAAGCGCAGTGCGTTTTACCTGCAGATTTTTCAAAAACGGTGCGAAAAACCCACACACAAATTCGCAACGTGGCCACATAGCCTTAGGGTTAGGGTTGGAATTAGGGTTAAGACTAGGGTTAGGGGTGTGTTGGGGTTAGGGTTGTGGTTAGGGTTGGGATTAGGGGTGTGTTGGGGTTAGTGGTGGAGTTAGAATTGAGGGGTTTCCACTGTTTAGGCACATCAGGGGGTCTCCAAACGCGACATGGCGCCACCATTAATTCCAGTCAATCTTGCGTTGAAAAAGTCAAATGGTGCTCTCTCCCTTCAGAGTACCGACGTGTGCCCAAACAGTGGTTTACCCCCACATATGGGGTACCAGCGTACTCAGGAGAAACTGGACAACAACTTTTGGGGTCCAATTTCTCCTGTAACCCTTGGGAAAATAAAAAATTACGGGCTAAAAAATTATTTTTGAGGAAAGAAAAATTATTTTTTATTTTCACGGCTCTGCGTTATAAACTTCTGTGAAGCACTTGGGGATTCAAAGTGCTCACCACACATCTAGATAAGTTCCTTTGGGGGTCTAGTTTCCAAAATGGGGTCACTTGTGGGGGGTTTCTACTGTTTAGGCACATCAGGGGCTCTGTAAACGCAACGTGATGCCCGCAGAGCATTCCATCAAAGTCCGCATTTCAAAACGTCACTACTTCCCTTCCGAACCCCGACGTGTGGCCAAACAGTGGTTTACCCCCACATATGGGGTATCAGCGTACTCAGGACAAACTGGACAACAATATTTGGGGTCCAATTTCTCCTGTTACCCTTGGGAAAATAAAAAATTCCGGGCTAAAAAATCATTTTTGAGGAAAGAAAAATTATTTTTTATTTTCATGTCTCTGCGTTATAAACTTCTGTGAAGCACCTGGGGGTTTAAAGTGCTCACTATGCATCTAGATAAGTTCCTTGGGCGGTCTAGTTTCCAAAATGGGGTCACTTGTGGGGGAGCTCCAATGTTTAGGCACACAGGGGCTCTCCAAACGCGACATGGTGTCCGCTAACGATTGGAGCTAATTTTCCATTCAAAAAGTCAAAAGGCGCGCCTTCCCTTCCGAGCCTTGCCGTGCGCCCAAACAGTGGTTTACCCCCACATGTGAGGTATCGGCTTAATCAGAAGAAATTGCCCAACAAATTATAGGATCCATTTTATCCTGTTGCCCATGAGAAAATGAAAAAATTGAGGCAAAAAGAATTTTTTGTGTGAAAAAAAAGTACTTTTTCATTTTTACGGATCAATTTGTGAAGCACCTGAGGGTTTAAAGTGCTCACTATGCATCTAGATAAGTTCCTTGGGGTGTCTAGTTTCCAAAATGGGGTCACTTGTGGGGGAGTTCCAATGTTTAGGCACACGGGGGGCTCTCCAAATGCGACATGGTGTCCGCTAAAGATTGGAGCCAATTTTTCATTCAAAAAGTCAAATGGCGCTCATTCCCTTCCAAGCCCTGCCGTGCGCCCAAACAGTGGTTTACCCCCACATATTAGGTATCAGCGTACTCAGGACAAATTGTACAACAACGTTCGTGGTCCAGTTTCTCCTTTTACCCTTGGGAAAATAAAAAACTGTTGCTAAAAGATCAGTTTTGTGACTAAAAAGTTAAATGTTCATTTTTTCCTTCCATGTTGCTTCTGCTGCTGTGAAACACCTGAAGGGTTAATAAACTTCTTGAATGTGGTTTTGAGCACCTTGAGGGGTGCAGTTTTTAGAATGGTGTCACTTTTGGGTATTTTCAGCCATATAGAACCCTCAAACTGACTTCAAATGTGAGGTGGTCCCTAAAAAAAATGGTTTTGTAAATTTTGTTGTAAAAATGAGAAATCACTGGTCAAATTCTAACCCTTATAACTTCCTAGCAAAAAAAAAATTTTCTTTCCAAAATTGTGCTGATGTAAAGTAGACATGTGGGAAATGTTATTTTTTAACTATTTTGTGTCACATAACTCTCTGGTTTAACAGAATAAAAATTAAAAATGTGAAAATTGCGAAATTTTCAAAATTTTCGGCAATTTTCCGTTTTTTTCACAAATAAACGCAGAAATTATCGACCTAAATTTACCACTAACATGAAGCCCCATATGTCTCGAAAAAACAGTCTCAGAATCGCTAGGATCCGTTGAAGCGTTCCTGAGTTATTACCTCATAAAGGGACACTGGTCAGAAATTGCAAAAAATGGCCAGGTCATTAAGGTCAAAATAGGCTGGGTCATGAAGGGGTTAATAACTGATATGACAAGCGAGGACGTCTGCCCGACCACATATATCTTGTAATTGTTGTCTTGAGTCTGGAGAAAAAGGAGGTGGGTAGGACCATAGGAATAGTCTGAAAAAAGTAAAGGAGACGTGGTAAACAAGTCCATTTTTATCGTATTGATCCTCCCCAGCCAGGATATATGTAAATTATTCCATTTCTCCAGATCAAGTTCTGCTCTACGAAGAGCTATTTTATGATTGGCCTCATATAATTGTGACGTCTTAGAAGTTAAGGTTATACCCAAGTATCTAAGGGAGTCACAGCGCCATTTAAACGGGAAGGAGTGTAGCTGAGAGACCAAGGAGGGTGGCAAAGACATGTTTAATATTTCGGATTTGTGGGAATTTATTTTAAAATTACTCAGTTGACCAAAGCAATGCAGTTCCGATAAAATGTTGGGAATAGTGGTTTTAGGGGATGTAATAAACATGAGCACATCGTCAGCAAAAAGTGCCAACTTGTGTTTTTCTGATAGGACCTTCACCCCTTTAATAGATGGGTTATTACGGATTGCGTTGGCCAAATGTTCCATAGTCAATACATATAGCAAGGGTGATAAAGGACACCCCTGCCTTGTGCCGTGTCGTATATGCAAGGGATCCGACAAAGAGCCATTAACTTTAATCTGTGCAGAAGGGGACTCATAAAGGGCCATGATACTCCTCAATGTTTTCTTTTTCAATCCGATACCCTGCTCTGCTGGAATTTTAGACCATTCCTCTTTGGCAAACTGCTCCAGGTCCCTGATATTTGAAGGGTGCCTTCTCCAGACTGCCCTTTTTAGATCTCTCTCCACAGGTGTTCTATGGGATTCGGGTCTGGACTCATTGCTGGCCCCCTTAGAAGTCTCCAGTGCTTTCTCTCAAACCATTTTCTAGTGCTTTTTGAAGAGTGTTTTGGGTCATTGTCCTGCTGGAAGACCCACGACCTCTGAGGGAGACCCAGCTTTCTCACACTGGGCCCTACATTATGCTGCAAAATTTGTTGGTAGTCTTCAGACTTCATAATGTCATGCACACGGTCAAGCAGTCCAGTGCCAGAGGCAGCAAAGCAACCCCAAAATATCAGGGAACATCCGCCATGTTTGACTGTAGGGACCGTGTTCTTTTCTTTGAATGCCTCTTTTTTTCTCCTGTAAACTCTATGTTGATGCCTTTGCCCAAAAAGCTCTACTTTTGTCTCATCTGATCAGAGAACATTCTTCCAAAACGTTTTAGGCTTTTTCAGGTAAGTTGTGGCAAACTCCAGCCTGGCTTTTTTATGTCTAGGGGTAAGAAGTGGGTCTTCCTGGGTCTCCTACCATACAGTCCCTTTTCATTCAGATGCCGACGGATAGCACGGGTTGACACTGTTGTACCCTCGGACTGCAGGGCAGCTTGAACTTGTTTGGATGTTAGTCGAGGTTCTTTATCCAACATCTGCACAATCTTGCGTTGAAATCTCTTGTCAATTTTTCTTTTCTTTTCCGTCCAAATCTAGGGAGGTTAGCCACAGTACCATGGGCTTTAAACTTCTTGATGACACTGCGCATGGTAGACACAGGAACATTCAGCTCTTTGGAGATGGACTTGTAGCCTTGAGATTGCTCATGCTTCCTCACAATTTGGTTTCTCAAGTCCTCAGACAGTTCTTGGGTCTTCTTTCTTTTCTCCATGCTCAATGTGGTACACACAAGGACACAGGACAGAGGTTGAGTCAACTTTAATCCATGTCAACTGGCTGCAAGAGGGATTTAGTTATTGCCAACACCTGTTAGGTGCCACAGGTAAGTTACAGGTGCTGTTAATTACACAAATTACAGAAGCATCACATGATTTTTCGAACAGTGCTAATACTTTTGTCCACCCCCTTTTTTATATTTGGTGTGGAATTATATCCAATTTGGCTTTAGGACAATTCTTTTTGTGTTTTTTCATTTGAGACAAATTAAATGAAGATAATACCAAAGAATCTGTGTTTGCAATCATTTTCAGGAAGAAAGTGAGTATTATCTGACAGAATTGCACGGGTGTCAATACTTTTGGCCACAACTGTACAATAAACTGTGTTTTCAGGAGAACTTGCAGCAGAATGCCCGTGTCTGCCTCTAGCTCCTCCCTCTATAATGGTCCTTTCAGGAGAACTTGCAGCAGAATGCCCGTGTCTGCCTCTAGCTCCTCCCTCTATAATAGTCCTTTAGGAGAACTTGCAGCAGAATGCCCGTGTCTGCCTCTAGCTCCTCCCTCTATAATGGTCCTTTCAGGAGAACTTGCAGCAGAATGCCTGTGTCCACCTCCAGTTCCTCCCTTTATAATGGTCGTTTTAGGAGAACTTGCAGCAGAATGCCCGTGTCTGCCTCTAGCTCCTCCCTCTATAATGGTCCTTTCAGGAGAACTTGCAGCAGAATGCTCGTGTCTGCCTCCAGCTCCTCCCTCTATAATGGTCTTTTCAGGAGAACTTGCAGCAGAATGTCCATGTCTGCCTCTAGCTCCTCCCTCTATAATGGTCCTTTCAGGAGAACTTGCAGCAGAATGCCCGTGTCTGCCTCCAGCTCCTCCCTCTTTAATGGTCCTTTCAGGAGAACTTGCAGCAGAATGCTCGTGTCTGCCTCCAGCTCCTCCCTCCTCCATAGAATCTTATAGGCACCAACTGATATCTTCTCTCTCTCAGTAATGTGATAATCTGTTTTCATTGAACACAGATACTAAAGATTTAATCCATGAATTGAGAGTGACTGATCGACCAGGGAAGAGAAAGAAGCAGATTTCCCTAAACAGATACATTACAAGGTTGCTTATTTTTCCTGTGTACTATTGATTTATGAAATAAGTAATAAAATGAAGATTCCTCTTTAACAGTAGACAGCACGGAATGTAATATTACTTGGAATTACGATGATGCAGGTAGAGCGAGGGCTGCAGCAGACAGTTATGGGGAAATTAGGAAGAGGAGCATCTGGTAAGATTATTAAAGAAAATGTCAAGACTGACGTAACAGATTGGAGCATGACCCGCACACACTCCCGAGGCCGCCCCCCGGCAGGTGTACAGGGATTTATTTCATACAGGCCACAACCAGGTCGGGGAATAACAAAGGCTTCTATAGGAACCAAGCTTTCATATGTCAGCTAACAACGAAGGATAAATTGGCAGAGGATGGCGATGACCTGGAAGGTCACATGTGATGCCTATTAGAAAACGAGGAGAAGCACAACGAGAAAACAAAGGGAACGGGAGGAAGTTCAAGTGAGGTCAACGAGTGGCTGTTACTTATCTGTGCCGCAGGTAACCGGAGGGGAGAACAAGACACTGGAATTACTTCCACATTTTAGGTAAGTGCGGGTTATTACATCGAAATGGTAGTGATTTATGTTGTCTCATATAAACCCACAAACAAGTAAGTGACATAGTGGGAGCTACCGGTCTTTAGATTGCAACATGTAAGTAGAATAATGTAATCAAAATTATTCACCCTCCGTCGCTTATTAGGTTAATTAGTAAAAAAAAAAATTTCTTCAATGTATTACAAAGTAAATATCTCAACACAACAAATATAACCAGAGGTTTCTCCAAATTCAGCACAAAATGTCACGCTTACTGACTACAGCAGTCTCAGAATTATTTTGCCTCTTCATTAGAAGCATCTTTTGGTTTTTACTACAGCGCCTCTGGCCGTTATGACCTGCCGCAAACATGATGCATAGCTGGACTCAGCCTTCAGTTCACTAAAATTCTTGGGTATAAAAAAAAAAACAAAAACAAAAAAAAGTTTTGTGTGCTTTTGGATCATAAAAGGTGAACAGCTTAGGCTGTGATCACACGCTGCATTTTTTATCCATTTTTTTCTGCAAATTAAAAGCTGCTTTCTACAGTACCAGCCAAAGGTATGAGATGTCAGAAATTCTCAGGCACGCTCTGGTTTCATTTTCCTGAGTGAGTTGGAAATCTGCTGTGTTTTTGAAAACTTAAGAGGTTCAACTCTTTCAGCATTTTTGTAGCTTTTCTTCACCCATAGAAAGCAATAAGTGGAAAAAAGCAGTAAAAACACAATAAAAAAACATTGCTATAAGTTTTTGAAGCGTTTTTAGTACAAAAAAATGGCAGATACAGCAGCATGTGAAACCCAATATATAATAAAGAAGTGGATTTTACAGATGGTGAGTGCTCGCATTTTCTATAAGACTGTTAAAGTAAACAATGCCCGACCAACTCAATGCCCTACCAATGTGTTAGGTAAACAATGTCCTACCAATGTGTTAGGTAAACAATGTCCTACCAATGTGTTAGGTAAAACATGTCCTACCAGCTTAATGCCCTAGCAGTGTGTCAGGCAAACCATGCCAGACCAATTCATCTCCCTCCGCTGTTCTTACATTTGCAATTACCGTATTTTCCGGCGTATAAGACGACTGGGCGTATAAGACGACCCCCCAACTTTACCAGTTAAAATATAAAATCTTCTTAAAAGTCGGGGGTCTTCTTATACACCCTATGTCGTCTTATAGGGCCGGTGAATATGTGCCTTTTGGGGGGGGGGGGGGGGGGGAGTGATCCTGATGACGAGGGGGCGTCTCACAGGAAAGTGAGTATCCCCCATTACCTTATCGTAGCGGTGCAGCGTGGGGGTCTCAGTGCTGGGAGTGGCGGCGGCGGCTGCTGTGCTCTGGTGCGGCGGCTGCTGTGCTCTGGTGCGGCGGCTCCTCTTCTGTGTGGGGCCTCTGTGCTGTGCGGTGGCGGTGGCGGCGGCATATCTTTATCCAGTTGGGGCTCCTCCGGCATCTCCTTAGCCCTGGAGGCCCCGCCGCAACTCCATGAGTGCAATGCAGCGGCCATTTTCCCGGAGGCAGCTCAATAGGTGCGATGCGGTGGCCTCCGGGAAAATGGCCGCTGCTCAGATTCAGATCTCGTCCCGAAATCTCGGGACACGAGATCTGAATCTGAGCAGCGGCCATTTTCCCGGAGGCCACCACATTGCACCGATGGAGTTGCGGCGGGGCCTCCAGGGCTAAGGAGATGCCGGAGGAGCCCCAACTGGATAAAGATACGCCGCTGCCGCCGCCACCTCACAGCACAGAGGCCCCACACAGAAGAGGAGCCGCCGCACCAGAACACAGCAGCTGCCGCCGCTCCCAGCACTGACACCCCCACGCTGCACCGCTAGGATAAGGTAATGGGGATTACTCACTTTCCTGTGAGACGCCCCCTCGTCATCAGGATCACTCCCCCTCCCCACCCACCATATACACCGGCGTACAAGTCGATTCCCGGCGTATAAGACGACCCCCGACTTTTAAGAAGATTTTCGGGGGTTAAAAAGTCGTCTTATACGCCGGAAAATACGGTATGTTTTTTTTTTGTTCAAAATAGTTACAATTTTTACAGAGATAAAATATTTTTTCCACTAAATAATTTGATCCAACTGCCTTTTTTTCAAAAATGATTTATGATTTCACATATAATTTTCCATCAGTGGCCTAACACCTTGTACTGTTCATGCTTGCAAGGTGGAAGCAAAGATGAACTTTGGGATCCTGAAAAACACAGCAAAAAATGTAATAAAAAGGCAGCAAGAAAAGGAGCAACTAAGCCAGCAAATCCTTTTCTTCAGTCTGCAGCTTTGTTACAACCCAAAAGATCAGGTTTTGGCTGCAGAAAAGAAAAACTGCTAAAGGGCAACATGTGAACATTGCCTTAAGAGTTCGAACATGACTACTTTCAATGTTTAGTATACAACTTGCTTGATGATTCCTAGAATGAACTATGGCAGAGGCTCGCTGATTCCTACAATGAAGTATGGCAGAGGCTCGCTGATTCCTACAATGAAGTATGGCAGAGGCTCACTGATTCCTACAATGAAGTATGGCAGAGGCTCACTGATTCCTACAATGAAGTATAGCAGAGGCTCGCTGATTCCTACAACGAAGTATGGCAGAGGCTCGCTGATTCCTACAATGAAGTATGGCAGAGGCTCACTGATTCCTACAATGTAGTATGGCAGAGGCTCGCTGATTCCTACAATGAAGTATGGCAGAGGCTCGCTGATTCCTACAATGAAGTATGGCAGAGGCTCGCTGATTCCTACAATGTAGTATGGCAGAGGCTCGCTGATTCCTACAATGAAGTATGGCAGAGGCTCGCTGATTCCTACAATGAAGTATGGCAGAGGCTCACTGATTCCTACAATGTAGTATGGCAGAGGCTCGCTGATTCCTACAATGAAGTATGGCAGAGGCTCGCTGATTCCTACAATGAAGTATGGCAGAGGCTCACTGATTCCTACAATGAAGTATGGCAGAGGCTCACTGATTCCTACAATGAAGTATGGCAGAGGCTCGCTGATTCCTACAATGAAGTATGGCAGAGGCTCGCTGATTCCTACAATGAAGTATGGCAGAGGCTCTCTGATTCCTACAATGAAGTATGGCAGAGGCTCACTGATTCCTACAATGAAGTATGGCAGAGGCTCGCTGATTCCTACAACGAAGTATGGCAGAGGCTCGCTGATTCCTACAATGAAGTATGGCAGAGGCTCGCTGATTCTTACAATGAGGTATGGCAGAGGCTTGCTGATTCCTACAATGTAGTATGGCAGAGGCTCGCTGATTCCTACAATGAAGTATGGCAGAGGCTCGCTGATTTTTACAATGAAGTATGGCAGAGGCTCGCTGATTCCTACAATGAAGTATGGCAGAGGCTTGCTGATTCCTACAATGAAGTATGGCAGAGGCTCGCTGATTCCTACAATGAAGTATGGCAGAGGCTCGCTGATTCTTACAATGAAGCATGGCAGAGGCTTGCTGATTCCTACAATGAAGTATGGCAGAGGCTTGCTAATTCTTACAATGAAGTATGGCAGAGGCTCGCTGATTCTTACAATGAGGTATGGCAGAGGCTTGCTGATTCCTACAATGAAGTATGGCAGAGGCTCGCTGATTTTTACAATGAAGTATGGCAGAGGCTCGCTGATTCTTACAATGAGGTATGGCAGAGGCTTGCTGATTCTTCCAATGTAGTATGGCAGAGGCTCGCTGATTCTTACAATGAAGTATGGCAGAGGCTCGCTGATTCTTACAATGAGGTATGGCAGAGGCTTGCTGATTCCTACAATGAAGTATGGCAGTAACTCGATTCTTACAAACAAGTATGACAGTGACTCGATGATTCCTACAATGAAGCATGGCAGTGGCTCAATGGTTCCAAAAATGAAGTAAGGTGTTGGCTTGGTCATGCCTACAGAGAGGTATGGTGGTGGCTCGGTAATGCCTACAGTGAGGCATGGCAGTGACTCAGCGAGATTTACAGTGAAGAATGGCAGTCGCTCAGTGATGTTTATAGTGAAAAATGGTGGAGGCTCAATGATGCTTATAGTAGAGAATGGCGGTGAATTGGTAATGTTTATTGCGAAAAATAGCACTGGCTCGTGATGCTTATAGTGAAGAATGGTGGTTGCTCAGATTATGCTCTGGCATTGCTTTGCTTACCCTACACTTGATCCTTCCTGCCCTTCAGATGCTGTAAGATTTTACATCAAATATCAGAAACTCCTAGGACAAAACGTCCTGCCTTCTATGAGGAATAAGAAGCTTGGACAACTTGATCTTCAAACAGTACGATGATCCCAACATATCTAAAAGTCCATCAAGGTTTGGTTTCAGAAGAAAACCTGAAATATTCTGTGTTGGCCGACACACCCACCGGGACTTACACCCCATAGAAAATCCTTGATGGGATCTGAAGTAGGCGGCTGCAGCAGCTCACAAACCTAGGAATAATTAGTGGACTGAACCCACTGCCTGTGAGGAATGGATGAAGATTCACTAGGAATGCAGCTAAAAGTGTGTGTCTGGTGATGCCTCATGTTTACAGCAGGTCACAACAGCCAGAGGGGCTCTACTATGTATTAAAGATGCTTGTTCTGAAGGGGTGAAATCATTTTGATTTCAGGAGTATATGAATGAAACACATGCTAGTTAACATAAGAATCTTTCGGAGATCTTACAACAGATTTCAGACAGTTATTTTATCCATTGAGCTGCGTTCAACGTAGGAAGATGAAAGTCACTAGAAAGTCAACAAAAGGTCCCACCTAGTTCAATACACCCATCTATAAACCAAAATGGACATCCAGTCTGGTACGAGGGTCTCCCTTTTTGGTGGATTTATACTGATTAATTTGATCCTATTTGCTTTACGAACAAAAAGAGCGGTTTTCATTCTATACAAAAATAAAGAACAAACTAAACATAATAATACTTGTACCCTCACAATACTGATTCTGCACCAGGAGCGTTACCTTCTGTTGCCGGGAACAAGGTTTCCCCTTCACTTTTGGTTTCGGCCAGTTTTCCTGTCCTCAGCAGAACTTCAGCGAAGCTTTCCTGGGAATTGTTCTGGTATGCAGAGTACGTAGCTTCCCCCTGACACAAGGTAACGAGCAAAAGGAATCAGAGAAAAAGCATTTACAGAAGAAAAATACATAGTGTGACTACGAGGCTAAGAGGCTCTCAGCCTTGTGTACACAACAATGGAGCATTGTGCTACCGAGGAGCGCTACCTTCACAATGCTATGCGGAAAGCTTTTCTTGGCTATATTCATCACTTTAGCTATCGGTCTTTACTTTGATGGAAGTTTTTATCTACTTTCGGGATTATTTTGTAGTGTAGTATTTAGAATGAAAAAATAAATTGCTATGTGGAAACTGTCAGCATGCCGCTGCCGGAGTGTGAACCATTTTGCTTGCACATCTGCAGCGCACATTCACTTTCAATCAAAGATATCCATTATTTTTAATCACTGTGGAACCTCCTTTTCAGGTCTTTGGGGATCACAGCCATATCCGAAATGTTCAACCAGTCATACATGATGGCCATTCATTACCGACATGAATGGTGCCATCAGGAGCCACTAACATGGATGTATCGTTCTCATCTTTCTAATATTGTGCTGAATTCTTACTGAGTCCTTAAAGAAGCACTCCTCCTCCTCCTCCTATCAAAGTTGTTATCCTCTTCATATATTGCAGTCATCATATTATATAGCACTGTGTACTGACAATTGCTCATTTTGCCTTTCTACCAAACTAATTGTTCTCTTTTCTCTGCTCTATATACAAACAGGAAGTCTCTTGTCCCTGCATTTATCATTCCCCTCTTCAACTCCTGACCCAGCTGCTCCCTCCTCCCTCCTGGTAGAGACTTTTGCAGCTACTCATGATGGGAAATTGACCTCCTATTTCTACATAAAGCTTAGAAGGATTCAGCTAGTTGGATTTTAATCATGTGATGTCATAGACCTAATGGAAAAGAGAAGAATTAGCTGGGTAGAAAGGCAAAATGAGCAATTGTAAGTACACAGTGCTGTATAATATGGTGACCGCAATATATTTAGAGGATAAAAAGCTTTATTGGGATGAGGAGTGCTTCCTTAAAGGGAACATATCACTTGGTTCATACTCCGCAAACCAGGGACACATGAATCAGAGTGTGGCTCCACAATTGGCACCGGAGCGTTAAAAAAATGACTAGTCCGGTGCCGCTTGTGGCCTGCTTCTCCCAGTGCCCCTCTAGGTGATTGACAAGTTTCTCTTCCATCAGTGTAATCATCAATCACCTGGAATGATGCAGGAAGAAACCGGCCAGGGGCAGAGCCGAGATTCCTGGACGGATTACCTAACTGGTACGTTCCATAGGATCATGCAGCCTTTGGTTCGGGCAGCATAAATCGGGTGACAGGTTCCCAATAAAGGTTATGGACACCTTTGACATGGAATAAATGATTTTTACATATGTTAGTGATTACCTTTAGGCAATAAAATAGCACCGCAACATAGTTAAAAAGACGATTTTTCATACACAATTGTCTCTATAAAATATGTAAAAAAAACATACATATATACAGTATATATGGGTCTATGGATTTTTTTACCTATTTCACAGAGACAATTGTTTATTAAAAATGTTTTTTTATTGTTTTTTTTTTAATTGTTTTTGAACTATTTTTGCAGTGTTGGATTACGATCTTTCTCCATCATGAGATTCCAAGCACTGCTGACATCACTCACTTTCGGCATTTCTGGTGGTGAGCTGATAACATTCATTCATTTTCATCCTCCCTGATACACAATTTGCAATCTAATCCAAGTATCAGATTTTTCTCATGTGGGAGTGCCTCTCTCAGTAATACAGGTTGGATGTGAGGTCTGTGTGTATCGAACTTGCTAATGTCTTCATTAGTTTATATATCAGCACAGCTGGAATACCGCACTTCACTACTCTTCGACAGCTTACTTTCTCTTCCCTCTTTGACACTGTAGACACTTTCTCTCCTCTCCATGCTTTGGAGATCTGGGTACAACACTCTTCACTTCCCTGCTGCTATCTCTAACAGTCAAAGAAGAGAGGAGGGGAGCAGAGAGATATGAGAATCAAGAGTACTGACTAAAATAAAGTACTTACAGACTCTCTACAGAAGCAAAGTGGTAGAACTTTTTTAATGAAGACTATTTAGAAAGTTGCTTGACTTTGCATTTTGGAATTAAATGAACAATAAAATAAACATTCTGTGCAAAGATGTATATAGCCTCTAATGAATCTAAAGGAAAGGTGGGGGTAGAGATCTATACATAGCAGATCTCCAATCTGGCTCACAGAGGATGGTCCCTGCTTAGGCACCCCCTCAAAGATGTCCATATGCACTAACAAGGAATATGGACAGGGGTTTACCTTTGGAAGACGACAAACAAGTAATGGGGAAATCTCTCGATGATGCTACCCAGAATTGCGGTATCTGGTGGTTTCAATATAATCAGTGTTTTATCAACAGGAGATGATCACTAGAGGACTAGGTGTTGCGTGCAGGTCAGTCCAGTTAATATGTGTAACCCCACCCTCAACACCGATTGGTAGCTTGCCGATTGTACATAGGAAGGAGCCAATAAGGGGTGTGGGCGAGGTTATACACAGCTCAGCATTTATAGCACTGTAAGTGACAGATCGCTGGAATCAGGGTCTCCACCCCTTCATCAGATTCCATAGCAAAACTTGCCGATAGATGCCCTGAAAATGGGTTAGTTTTAAAAAATGTACAGCTTAACCTTAGGACAAGCCATCAATATCGTTAAGGGTCTGCCTATGAGCAGTCCTTCGATCTCAGGTATGAAGGGGATGTTGCGCATCTGCAAACACGGCAGCCTCTTAAGTGTTTACATTGGTCGCATGACATGGAGCGGGGTGCCCAAAGGTAGATGTAATATTGATGATGGCTTATCTTAAGGGCACAGTCAGGCGGCCGTATAAATCGGACTGAAATCAGTGCATGGAATGGCCGCGGCTCTTCTCCCCCGAGCGACACAGCTGCATAGAAATACATGTAGCTGGCACGCTCGAGTCGCTAGAGCTGCCGGCCAGTCCGAGCACGACTTTCCGATCACAGTCCGGCCGTCTGACTGCACCCTAAGGTTAAGCAATTAAAGGGGATGTTCAGGGGGAGGCAATTGATGATATTTCCGTAGGTGAACAGGAATTAAGGTGCAGCTTTTTTCCTGCAACCGTCGGAGCAGCCAACAGCCGATTGGGGGTTCCAGGTGTCGGACATCTGATATCGATGACTTAATGGACATCACCTTTAACTTTTAAAAGCCTGGAAAACTCCTTTAATAATTTAATTTGTGCAAATCAAAAAAAAAAAAAAAAAAAAAAACCACTTAAGCCGAGCAGGAGACAGATCTCACATGCTGCAATCTTTGAAGCCAGGTGCACATGAGATAAATATCTGTCCTGTTGAGCTGAAAAGAAGTTTCATTTAATTAATCCTTAAGATCCACTTGAAGATGTTTAATTAAGTATTCTTAATCAAGGCGGACGCCGGCGCCTCTCCCCTCGTTTTGTGCCGCGCTTATTACACTTACATCAGCAATAAAAGGATTGACGATTAGAGATTCGTAGAAAGGATGGCAGCCTTGGCTCACGCCCGGCGTAGTCGAGCCCTTGGCGCTCTTCGATGGGCTGCGTGGCTCTTGACCCTAGATGAGCGGAGACAGAAAAGGAAATGGTTAATCCACAGATTTGCCTTGGAGAAGATCCCACCGCTGGAGATGGGGGACGAGGATAGAGATGGTGAGCGCGCTACAGCTGCCGTCTGAAACTCTAAGTACTGGTGGAAATGACTGAAGGATCAGACTCCAAAATGCAGACGGCGGCCGCGATCCCCGGGGCATGGTCTGGAAGACGACTCTTTGAAAGATTATTTAGACACTGTTGTCCGGCCTTGGGGTACAATACTGCAGTCACTCTATATGACTGCAGACTTGTGAATGCGCGCTGTCAGGATTCTCCGACGCCGGGAGAGGCAGGCACGTGACCACAAGTATGTGATTTGCATGCATACAGTCACAAGCTGACTAGACGTGCGCAGCCTCGCACAATGCAAGCGCACCGAGTGAGGCCGGACACGTCTAGTTGGAATGTGGCAAGAAGTATCAAATCGCTTGCGGTCAAGAATATGCTGCTGCCGGCACCGGAGAATCCTGACAGCGAGCATTCGCAAGTCTGCAGTCATGTAGAGTGACTGCAGACTTGTGGCCAAAGGTTGGTCAACCTCTAAGGTACCTTCACACTAAGCGACGCTGCAGCGATATCGACAACGATGCCGATCGCTGCAGCGTCGCTGTGTGGTCGCTGGAGAGCTGTCGCACAGACAGCTCTCCAGCGACCAACGATGCCGAAGTCCCCGGGTAACCAGGGTAAACATCGGGTTACTAAGCGCAGGGCCGCGCTTAGTAACCCGATGTTTACCCTGGTTACCAGTGTACATGTAAAAAAAAAACAAACACTACATACTTACATTCCGGTGTCTGTAACGTCCCCCGGCGTCTGCTTCCTGCACTGACTGTGAGTGCCGGCCGTAAGGCACAGCACAGCGGTGACGTCACCGCTGTGCTCTGCTTTTACTTTACGGCCGGCGCTCACAGTCAGTGCGGGAAGCGGACGCCGGGGGACGTGTGACAGACACCGGAATGTGAGTATGTAGTGTTTGTTTTTTTTTACATGTACACTGGTAACCAGGGTAAACATCGGGTTACTAAGCGCGGCCCTGCGCTTAGTAACCCGATATTTACCCTGGTTACCACTGTAAAACATCGCTGGCATCGTTGCTTTTGCTGTCAAACACGACGATACACGCCGATCTGACGACCAAATAAAGTTCTGAACTTTCAGCTCCGACCAGCGATATCACAACGGGATCCAGATCGCTGCTGCGTGTCAAACACAACGATATCGCTATCCAGGACGCTGCAACGTCACTTATCGCTATCGTTATCGCTGCAAAGTCGCTTAGTGTGAAGGTACCTTAAGTCTTTGCTGTACGTGTATTTTTGAGGATCCCACCCAGAAGGCTAATAACAGGGAAGAGGAGGCCATATCTCAGGAATGGAGAGAAGCAGGGACAAAAGAAAAACAGCTCCACAATCAGAACAGCGGCATTTACGCCAAGTGAAAGAAATAAATTGACGGGTCCTCTTTAAATAATAAGGCTGGCAAAGTTCAAACAGTCACGAACCATGCAGATGGTGCAAATATTCTACATGTGTTAAGGCTAAGGTCACACTGGGTGTTTTTTCAGCACTGTTTATGCATTTTATATGCAAATTTTCAGCTGCTTTTTACAGTACCAGTAAAGCTTATGAGATTTCAGAAATCTCATGCATACACATTGTTTTTTGTCATCAGGATTTTGTACTTTGCATGGTTTTTTGGACAATAGAGCATGTCACTTTTTTCAGCGTTTTTCACTAATTGACTTGAATGGGTGGTGAAAAAACACTCCAAAAAGCAGGTATCAGGTTTTGCTGCCTTTTTGGAGCCAAAACCTGTTTCTATGGAATAGGACTGTTTTTTTTCAACACTAAACTTTATCAGCATGAACAAGAGACAAATCTAGAATGCCAAAACCGCTGCAAAAAACGCACTCAAAAATAAAGAAAAACTTGCTTTTTTCTTCTGCATCTTGGATTACTGCCAAGAGATCAGGTTTTACTGCTCAAAAAACGCCTAGTGTGAACTTACCCTAAGGAGACAGCCAGCGGAAACAAGTCATCACCTACATGCTGGATAGGTGATATCTTGTTTATTGGAGGGGGTCCGACTGCTGGGGTCCACACCAATTGGCAGGAAAAGGAACTTGTATCCCTTATTTACTTATTTATAAAAATAATTGGAGATCAGGCACCTGACTTCAGCTCCATTCATTCTCTATGGGGCTTCTTGGAGAAAGCCAAGTGAAGCACTCAGCCGCCACATAAGGAGTGAATGAAGCGATGGAGAAGTAAGCGAACTGCCACTCCATTCTAGTAGAGATTGAAGTTCCATATTCTGCAGATCAATGTGAGTCCCAGAGGTCGGACTCCAGACAGGTGATCACTTTTTTCAATTCTTTATTTAAGATAACTCTGAATATAGACACAGCACAGTGCAGAGTCGGTCATAGAAGAGATGTTCTGCAGAGAAAGCATTTTATCCTGTAAATGTGAATGACGAGTGAACATTTTGGTTTTCCAGGACCAGAGGTAAAACGTTCTTGGAGTAAAGGCTCGGTATATCAGAGGTTGCAGGCAATGCTGCACATATCAGAAGCTAAACGGATCGTCCGGGGCACAAAAACCCTTGTCGAATGTGCCATCTGTGCATTCAGAGATAATATAGGAGGGTCTGCTGTCTTGGGCTCATGTACTAGACAAAAGGTTATAAAAAGTCTTTGTCGGGAGGACCCAGCACACACATACATTTCACAAGCAGCCAGGGATCTCTATTGGCGAGTTGTAATGCTTCGCTTTTACTGTGGAGGCGCTATAGGAGAAATGAGCATTTCATAGGTTTCCCCAGAAAAGCGAAAAGTTTTCAGCTCTCTTTTTTTTACAGTAGTTAAAGCCCTGAACAAATTATATTTTTCCCTCCTTTTAGCTATTTTTTTTTTTTACTTTTAGCAATTTCGGAGCAGAAAATCTTTCCATGTAACCAACTGCTGGTTATAAACACACTTTCTTACATTCAGAGGACGCAGGTATGTTAGTGACTTTTTCCAGAACTGCCCATCACTGACAGCATGCAGCACAGCCTTAGTGGTCAGGGTTGTATTAGTCAGGACCTTCATGGTCGTAGCAGTCGTTCGATGCAGTAAATCCACAGATTGGGGTTTGGGATCCGCCTGAAATAGTTACACAATTGTTAATGATCCACAAAGTTAGAAAAAAAGATGACATTGTTCACAACTTATAGGAGACTACAGAAAAATACAAGCTTCAGGCACAATAATAACAAAAGATGGGAGGAGACCACCCTGACAACAGAATGCAAAGCTTCCCCCACCCCATAAAGGTGTCCACATCCTTTAAAGAGAACCCATCAGTAATGTAAAGTAACGATGTGGCAGTAATGGTGCTGTAAAACTGATTAAATTGATATCTTTGGTTTAGAAATCCATGTTGTGGTTGTTCTTTTAGCACCATTTAAAGTTTTATTTTCTTGAAGTTTTGGAGCAATGGGGCGGGACTGTGCACTTGGGTGGGACTGTGCACTTGGGTCTTCTCCTTCATGTCTGTGATTACCCAGCCCCTCCGACTGCCTCCGGTCTGTGAATGACCTGCTTCCGTATGAAACCTCATCAGTGACCTGTCACTCACAGACTGGAGGGCAGGCGGAGGGGCCGGGAATCATAGACAGGGAGAAGAAGGCTCGGTGCACAGTCCGGCCCCTGTGCACCAAAATCTAATTATCAGAAAACGTCAAATGGTGATTAAAGAAGAACAATAAAGCCGATTTCTTCCCCACAGGTATCAATGTAATCAGTATTACAGCGCCACCACAGCCATGTCTTTACATTACAATATCGTGTTGACAGCGTCTCTTTATGTTGGGTTGTCTAAGCCTGCAGTGAGTATGTGTGCCAGTGATCGTGCAGCCAAATGTTGGCTGTATGGCCGTCAGAGATAGCTGGGGACCCTTGAGAGAAGACACAAGTGGTGTGAAATTCATCATTACGTGGCACTGTAGAGTTACGGATCCTGGTGACCCAGCTTAACACACAAGCGAGTACATCGGCCGAGTGCTGTGCGATGTTTTATCGATAGGACACGGACCAATGTTATACCTTGGGGCAGTGCTGAGGACCAATTTGACAGGAGGAAAAAAAAATAGCAGCATGCTGCAAGCGGATCCACTAATCAGATGCCACGCACACGTTCAACTCTGCGGGTGCGTATAAAACATCGGACTGCACCGATTTACACGGACACAGACATTGGAGAAGATGCAGAAACTAAGTTCTCAGTCTCCTCACATGTGACAGAATCGGATCACAGTAAAAGGTCACTCGCCTGAAACTCTGATCACCGTTTGAGCAGAGTGTCATTACCATACTCGAGAAGGAAGGAAGGGAAGAAGGAAAGAAAGAAAGAAAGAAAAAAAAAAAAAAATAACAGAAGGAAAGCAAGAAAGAATGAAAAAAATGAAGGAACTACAGAATGAAAGTAAGCAAAAGAAAGAAAGTAAGAAAGAAAGCAAATAACGGAAGGAAAGCAAGAAAGAAAAAGGAAAGACGGAAGGAAAGAAAGCAAAAGAAAGATGGAAAAATCAAGAAAGAAAGAAAGAAAAAATGACGGAAGGAAAGAAAGAAAAGAAAGTCAGAAAAGAAAAATGATGTAAGGAATGAAGGATAGAAAGAAGGAAAGAGTAATTGAAAGAAGACAAGAAAGAAAAATGACAGAAGGAAAGAGAAAAGGAAAGATGGAGCTAAAAAAAAAAAAGTATGAAAGATAGAAAATATAGAAATGACGGAAGGAATGAAGTAAAGAAGGAAAAAAAAGAAGAATAAAAAAGAATTAATAAAATCAGCTCACAAGCAGTTTATCCCACTGCCGATTTGCTGTTCGAACACAAATATTAAAAATTCAACATATATGAAAATCAAAGTCAGTTGTGAGTAAAGCTAAACACGTGTGTAAGGTCTGTAAGAAGGAACCATTATAGGATTACTAGAACAATGGACTAAAATGGAAAATAAAACAACACATTTTTGCCAATGTGGTTACAGAAGAAAAAAGGAAAAAAAATCCTATTGATATTAAAGAAGAAAAAAAATCCTCATTACATGGCTAAAGAGTGTCTGGTTCTGAAAGCCACGGTGCAGACTGCCAGGAGCGGAGGCCAGGGACAGCGCTGGAGAGAGAAGCATATAAAAGCTTTTACTTTTGTTATTTTTACGTTGCTCAAAGCTTTATGTATTTGGAAAATGATTTTCAATGAGAAATGGCAGAAAAGTGATCCCAATTCCAAAGTAAATGTGGACGTTGAGAGTTTAGGTTGCTGCTTAAGACTTAACAAGAGGGAAAGTATTGATTTTTGGTAATGGTAAAAGGAAAAAGGCACATGAAGAGTTTCAGGAGTGTGACAGTACAAGAGCAGAGGAGATCATGTAGGGTGGGCTCGTCGTAGGGCTGAGATCTAGGGATTAGTGAGGAAAGTTACTGGTCAGACAGAGGAGATCATGTAGGGTGGGCTCGTTGTAGGGCTGAGATCTAGTGATTAGTGAGGAGAGTTACTGGTCAGACAGAGGAGATCATGTAGGGTGGGCTCGTCATAGGGCTGAGATCTAGGGATTAGTGAGGAAAGTTACTGGTCAGACAGAGGAGATCATGTAGGGTGGGCTCGTTGTAGGGCTGAGATCTAGGGATTAGTGAGGAAAGTTACTGGTCAGCCAGAGGAGATCATGTAGGGTGGGCTCGTCGTAGGGCTGAGATCTAGGGATTAGTGAGGAAAGTTACTGGTCAGACAGAGATCATGTAGGGTGGGCTCGTCGTAGGGCTGAGATCTAGGGATTAGTGAGGAAAGTTACTGGTCAGACAGAGGAGATCATGTAGGGTGGGCTCGTCGTAGGGCTGAGATCTAGGGATTAGTGAGGAAAGTTACTGGTCAGACAGAGGAGATCCTGTAGGGTGGGCTCGTCGTAGGGCTGAGATCTAGGGATTAGTGAGGAAAGTTACTGGTCAGACAGAGGAGATCATGTAGGGTGGGCTCGTTGTAGGGCTGAGATCTAGGGATTAGTGAGGAAAGTTACTGGTCAGACAGAGGAGATCCTGTAGGGTGGGCTCGTCGTAGGGCTGAGATCTAGGGATTAGTGAGGAAAGTTACTGGTCAGACAGAGGAGATCATGTAGGGTGGGCTCGTTGTAGGGCTGAGATCTAGGGATTAGTGAGGAAAGTTACTGGTCAGACAGAGGAGATCATGTAGGGTGGGCTCGTTGTAGGGCTGAGATCTAGGGATTAGTGAGGAAAGTTACTGGTCAGACAGAGGAGATCCTGTAGGGTGGGCTCGTCGTAGGGCTGAGATCTAGGGATTAGTGAGGAAAGTTACTGGTCAGACAGAGGAGATCATGTAGGGTGGGCTCGTCGTAGGGCTGAGATCTAGGGATTAGTGAGGAAAGTTACTGGTCAGACAGAGGAGATCATGTAGGGTGGGCTCGTCGTAGGGCTGAGATCTAGGGATTAGTGAGGAAAGTTACTGGTCAGACAGAGGAGATCATGTAGGGTGGGCTCGTCGTAGGGCTGAGATCTAGGGATTAGTGAGGAAAGTTACTGGTCAGACAGAGGAGATCCTGTAGGGTGGGCTCGTCGTAGGGCTGAGATCTAGGGATTAGTGAGGAAAGTTACTGGTCAGACAGAGGACGTCATGTCCAGATGTTCTGAACTTTTGGAGCAATCAGCTCTGAATGGAGAAATTGACAAAGTAGAAAGAGCCGAGAAAAGTCACGCTATTGTCTCAGGAGCGGGTTTATCATTTGTGTCATTGTATTCTTTTCAAACAGTTTTTTTTTTTTTTCTGTCTTGTGATATTTGCTGACTGTTTTCCACCAAATTCTCCAAAATGGCACAGGGAGTTCATCAAGTTTGTGCAAAAGAAAAATTCTATCCTGTATTACTTTTGTCTTCAACTTTCATCAGCGACTTTTCAACGTAAACTGGAGCACGTTCTGATAAAATGTTGCAAAATTGGGTGAGGAAAAAGGGAATATCAGCCATAAAATAAGTCCAGAGTGTAAATTAAATTGTACTACATCAGTACAAACATGTTTTTTAAATAGTCATCATAAACTGATCAGAGAGAAAACATCTGGAAACCCCAAATCCCACCCACAGTGGTGAAAAATATATAGTGTACTATTGTCAATGCTTTTGTGGGGGCGTGGTCTTCTTTCTCCAGTGTGTTGCTACCTTCTTATGATTGGTCAGCATCAGAGAGGGGAATAAGTCCACACCCCCAGTGAAATCTCTCTGGTAAGGCCCACTTGAACTTAAATGTTTTAACTGTTTACATGCCAAATACTTTGATTGTCTTATTGTTTTATATGTGTTTTGTTAAAGATTCTTCCACACTCTAGCCAAAAGTCTGAAAGAATTGACAAGCTGCAGAATTAAATATTTTTCAAATCTACAAGGACAAATTAAGCAACATGTGCATAGGACCTCAGGAATTTAATTCACTTTACTGGCACTAGGACATCCTTCAGGTTTTGTGACGTGTGCAGACTCATAGGCTAGGTTCACACGTTGATTTTGCTGCTGCTTTCTTTTGCAGCCAAGTTCTGATCTCTAGGCAGTATGAAAGGAGCAGACATAACAAAAGTTTTGATCTTTTTGCTGTGTTTTTGATGCTTTTTCCAGGATCCCAAAGTTCATCTTTGCTTCTGTCTTACAAGCATGAACAATACAAGATTTCAGGTCACCAATAAAAGACGTATGTGAAACCATAAAACATTTTAGAAAAAAGGGCAATTTGATCAAAGAATTTACTGAACAAAGGATTTTATGTCTGAACAAATAGTGGCTGCTCTGAACAAAAAGTTCAAGTGAGTTAATGAAAAAATATACAATTACAAATGTAAAAACATCGGGGGAAGTTGAATTGGTCTTGCATTGTCTACCTAACACACTGGCAGGGCATTGACTTTGTTGGGCACTCTTTACCTAACATATTAACATATTGGTAGGGCATTGACTTTGTTGGGCACAGTTTACCTAACATATTGGTAAAGCATTGAGTTAGTAAGGTACTGTTGACCTAACACATTGGTAGGCCATTCAGTTGGTAGGGCACTGTTTACCTAACACATTGGTAGGGCCTTGAGTTGGTAAGGCACTGTTTACCTAACACATTGGTCAGGCATTGAGATGGTAAGGCATTGTTTACCTAACACATTGGTCAGGCATTGAGATGGTAGGGCAATGTTTACCTAACACATTGGTCGGGCATTGAGCTGGTAAGACACTGTTTACCTAACACATTGGTAGGGCCTTGGGTTGATAAGGCACTGTTTACCTAACACATTGGTCGGGCATTGAGTTGGTAGAGAATTGATTACCTAACACATTGGTCGGGCCCTGAATTGCTCGGGCATTGTTTACCTAACAGATTGGTCGGGTATTGCGTTGGTAAGACACTGTTTACCTAACACATCGGTAGGGTATTGAGTTGGTCGGGCACAGTTTACCTAACACATTGGTAGGGCATTGTTTACTTTATTACACTTCATTAATTTAATTAAACTGTACTACCTGATGTAATACCAACATCAATGCTCACATAAGGGCACCAAAACATTTTGGTCTTATCTTGGGAAAAATCACAAAAACAAATGGGTTTTGGATCCTGCTGAATATGCGTGTTTTTTTTTGTTTTTTTTTCACCAAACACACTGCCAAAACTGATGATAGCCTTTTTGCTGCTTTTTTGCACTTAATACTTTCTATGGATAAAAAAAAAAGACTACAAAAACGCAGGTTTCCAATTCAGTTAGGAAATAACAAGCATGTGAATGAGATTTCTGAAATCTAGATTTTGCTGGAACTGTAAAGAACAGCTTTTAGTTTGCACAAAAAGCCACAAAAACACATGTATGAACACAGCCTTACACGGTTATCTTCACCTGCTGTGTGTGCGCTTTTGTCCATAGTCTACCATACCAAGCCTTGACAAGTTGTAAGTAGTCAACCAAAGCAAAGCCCTGAAGAATCTGAGCTTTAGTGATTTCACATCATTGTCAGCCTAAAATGACAGACGCCCCGATGAAGTGGAGCGAACACAAGCAATGCCCTGCCATAAAGGCCTCCTCACTACCGTGTCCAGCTTATCTATATATTCTCCAGTTAAGAGTCTGTATTGAAGGGCAGTAGATGAGATACCGCTATATATTTTCATTAGATAATTGGCGAGCAATAGGACAATAACTGACATGTGGAGGCCAAAGACGCTTTACGGGAGTGACGCGACCTCACAATATAGCGCTGCTTGTGATCGCCAATATTGATCTGCACTTCCGCTAAACAGTCACTTACAGTCTATAAAGCCGAGAGGAGTGCGATTAGGTTACAACCTCCGTCTCAGAGGAGGCTACAATGGAGACCGCTCAATCACGACGTCATAAAAGGAGAGAAAGTGAAGAGGATCATCGGTAGGTCAAACCCTGCATACTTTTAAAGGGAATGTACCAGCAGAAACTGATCTATTGTTTTTGGCAGGTTTTTGAGTTAAATTTAGTAGCTTTTTTTATACCAAAATCTATATCTATAAAATTACTTCTACGATATGTTCTTTCAGGAAGACTTTTCTGAAGTCTCATTATCATCAGAGGCAGGATTACAATGACAGGTAACACAGCTGATAACACAGGATCCACCAATCACAAAAGGCGATGTCAGAGCGGGGAAGAGAAGGTGCCCGTAGACCGCTATCAAGACCTTAAAGGGAACCCATCATCTTGAAAATGGTATCGGATATGCAGGTAGGTTGTGAACGAGCAGGAGGAGCGGATCAGATTGATGGACATTTTTGTGGGAAAAGTTTCAGTAAAAGTAATGTTACATATTCTTTGAAATCCCAGAGGATCTCTAGAGGAGATCTGCATGGAGGAATGGGCTAACATACCACCAACAGTGTGCGCCAACCTTGAGAATTATTTTTTGGAAGCTGGATTTTATCCCTTTTTTTCTTTTCATTGTTTCACGTGATGACTACACGGTAGCCGTGCTTCCCCACAACACATGCCTAACAGGTGAGCTGTTTTTTTCTTCTTTTTTCTGTTTAGCTGTATGTTGTGTCTGGGGCCCGGGAACGTAGACTAGACAGTTTTATGTGACTTTATATCAGACCGGCTCATGCTTCTGATAAATCCAGTGAATCTTTAGACATCAGACTGCCTAGCCCAGGTTCACCTTTTTGACTCACATGTTAAGCCACATCTTATTTTCACTACCCCGACCGCCTCTCCATTCATTCCCTATGGGGCTGTCAGGTAAACAGCCGAGTGCTGCGCTCAGTAGCCCCATATACAATGGATGGAGCGGAGGTCGAGCATGAACATTGCGGCTCCATTGTGATATAAGTGCCGGTCCCAGTGGTGGGACGCCACAGATCAATACGTGATCACCTCCGTATAATCCCAGGACAGGAGTTAAATATCTGTAATGAGAAAACGCCTTTGAAAAGATAAAAACTGAGAAATTGGCCAGAAAGCGGGAAATCCACAAAAGGAAGCATTTAGCAGTGTACGGGGATATTATCTGGCACTGTCCTATGGAAACAACAGAGAAGATATAGGATGTTTATTATTTGTGCACTATTATCTTCTCACTATATGGCGGTATGTGTCGCCGGAGCTCAGATAAGCGGTTATATGTGTCTCTACACATCATCCTTTCATAGCCAATGTGTGAATAATGGTTTCCAGGTCTCGGCCATCAGAATCCGTGTCCAAAAAATGAGCTCCACTGCGCTACCTAAGGTCCATGGAAATTAATGGGAGTTTGAGAAATAGCAGAGACAGTGGAGCTCACTGTGCAAATACTTATTCTGATCTCGGTCATAAATGGCAGAGATGGGTATAACCTTCTAAAAGATCGGTAACGTGAACGACATCGAAGGAGAAAAATATAGATAAGATAGGAAAAAAGGTGAAAAAAAAAAAAAAGACTCAGATAAACACTTACATTCATAAACAGAAAAATGAGCAGAAAAATGTCAGAGGCGTCATGGCCATCACTGCGGCTAATGCTGCTCTGATTATGGCTGACATTTACGGAATTAAAGCCTCACTTCTGACCATTAACCTTGGGCTTGAAGTAATAACCTGCTTCACTTTCAGTAATGTGGATTTTGCTTTACATCTGTTGTATTTGATGGCGCACACTACATATCCTGCAAGGAAACCGAGCAGAGCATGCTACGTGCACTAGGAGAGGCCGCAGGCCCTGCAGCAAAGTGTGAGGTCACCCAAAGGAAGCCGAAACATGCAGAATACAAGGTCTCCTTTATAGAATACTGGTCACCGCTCAAAAGTCAACGGTTTCTGCTCGTATTTTATTCCCGAAGGTAATTTAGTCTTATATTTTCAGAGATCAGACTTTTACAAACATGGAGATATTAAACATGTTTATTTTTTATTTCTATATTTTGGACTGGGAGAAAGGTTTCAAACAATCATGTTTTTCACATTGTTCGTTTTAATAACTTTTTAAAAACATATATATCTTTGTTTTCATACCACAAAAAAGTGCATGCACCTGTAAATGTTTGATCATTTGTTTAATACACTGCAATACAAATGTATTTCCCTAAATAGAAGAAATGACAATTTCCTATGAAGCCGGGTCCATGGATGGGGTTTGTGTAAGTACAAAGATCTGGGATTCATGTAAGTGCAAAGATGAAAGTGGGGAGCTCCAGTAAGCGAGACATGCAGATGTGGTGAATCGAACATTGTATCCGAACACGTTCGCTCATTACTAATCAGAAGGAGGATTTCTTTAATCTGCAGCCTGTCTTGACATGTGACTAGGATTCGGCTGCTGTTTGAAATATGTGACGAGTCACTTTATTACATTCTTGGAGAATCTCTTTAACAATACATTATGTGGGCCTTTTTGATGCTCAGGCAAAAGTAATTTTGTTGTCATCTACTACAGTTCACTTCTCCATCAAAAAGTTGCGTGTCCCGACTAGACGTGCTTGATAACTTGTATTGAGCGAGGCTGAGCACGTCTAGTTGGCATGTGACCACTGTCTGCAAACAAGAACTCGCACTCTCACAAACAATACCGGAGAATCCCGACAATGTGTGGTGCATGCCATAAGAATTCAGAAGTCTGCAATCACGCGGGCTTTTACAAGAAAATCGGACAATCCCTTTATAGTATTCATGGTAATCGTAGGGATGCAATTTAGTAACAAAATGCGGTGATGAAGCTGAGGTTTTTGCAAATATTTTATTTCTGCATGCACTAGCAATCTACACACATACGTTGGATAGCGGATTCAGATAATCTTGCTGCATCTGACATTTGACCAAGATACCGCGTCCACTTTACAAAGCAATCACACAGTTATTTTCAGAAGACAGAGTTTACGGTTTACCATTGCACTGAGCTCGCCGCTATGTTATTGGCTTCCCCAATTATCCTTAAATTGTGCTTGACTTTAAGTAACAAATCCATACGGCTCAGAGACGCCGACCAGCTGAGAGGCACGAAGACCTTCCAGCGAGGAACCCGAAGACACAGCATGGAAGGCAGACAATCTGATGCAGTGTCGTCAGGGCTGACCCATGCTAAGCGACCTAGTGAGTGCATATATATTATATATATATATACATATACACATATATATATATATATATATATATATATATATATATATATATATATATATATATATATATATATATATATATATATATATATCTAATATATAAAGCTGAATGTGTGTGTGTGTGTATGTATGTATGTATGTATGTATGTATGTCCGGGATTGGCATCTGAACCGTAGCAGCTACAGCCACAAAATTTTGCACAGTCACACGTCTGGACCCCGAGAGCGTCATAGGCTATGTTGTGAGGTGAAATTTTAACCCCGCGCTTTCCAATTCACCAAACAATTTTGCCCCTATCTACATAATGGGGAAAAAGTGAAAGGAAAAGTGTTGGAGGCGTCGCAGCTACAGGCACAAAATTTTGCACAGTCACACGTCTGGACCCTGAGAGCGTCAAAGCTATATTGTGAGGTGAAATTTTAACCCCGCGCTTTCCAAGTCACCAAACAATTTTGCCCCTATCTACATAATGGGGAAAAAATGAAAGGAAAAGTGTTGGAGGCAAATTAACAGCTGCCAGATGTGAACAAGGGGGACTTAAAGAATGACAGCGATGGCACCAAAGAGTATATACTGTACAGTTGCTAAGGTGGGGCCCCAACATGGGATAATCACACCACCACGGGGATATGAACACACACACAAAATGCGCCACACACTACCACGTGCTCGAACACATATACCACCCTCAGTGCACATTTCACCACACATACACCAACCTCGCCACATAAAAGTAGAAACACAAAAGTCGCCGCTCAAAACTCGCCACGCGCAAAACTCTCCACATGCAAAACTCGCCACACGTGCAAAACTCGCCACACGCAAAACTTGCACACGCAGAAAAATTGCCACACGCAGAAAAATTGCCACATGCACAAAAGTTGCAACACATGCAAAAGTTGCCTCACACAAAACTTGCACATACTCAAAAGGCACCACACATAAAACTCGCCACGCGCAAAACTCGCCATGCGCAAAACTTGCTGCACACAACTTGCTACACTAACCTGTCACATGCAACTCGACACACAAAAAGTTGCTACACGCATGTCGCCACACAAAACTCATCTCACAAAAGTCCCTACATGCATGTCGCCACACGCAACTCAACACACACAACTTGACACACGAAACTCGCCCTAAAACACACACAAGTCTGGTATCCTTCAAAAATAAAAATCTGATTAATAAGCAGACAAACTACAAGAGCAACAAATGTACCATATAGGAATCCGGCAGCTGTCAGTCACATGACCAGTCTATTATGTGTATGTGTGAGCTAATATATACTGCCAGGGGGTGGGCTTACTGTTGGCTGGGGATTTATCAGGCTGCCATTTTAGCTTACAAATACTGAGGTAAAAATACTGACCAAATAACGTGTGAACGAGGGCTAATACAGGAGGAGATGGCATACAGCTATATACTATATACAGGAGATGACACACAGGTATATACTATTTACAGGGGAGATGACACACAGGTATATACTATATACAGGAGGAGATGACACACAGATATATACTATATACAGGAGAGATGACACACAGGTATATACTATATAGAGGAGGAGATGACATACAGGTACATACTACATACAGGAGGAGATGACATACAGGTATATACTATATACAGGAGGAGATGACACACAGGTATATACTATATACAGGAGCAGATTACCTACAGGTATATAGTATATACAGGAGGAGATGACACAGGTATATGCTATGTATAGGAGGAGATGACATACAGGTATATACTATATACAGGAGATGACACACAGATATATACTATATATAGGTGAGATGACACACAGGTATATACTATATACAGGAGATTACATACAGGTATATCTAATATATAAAGCTGAATGTGTGTATGTATGTATGTGTGTATGTCCGGGATTGGCATCTGTACCGTCGCAGCTACAGCCACAAAATTTTGCACAGTCACACGTCTGGACCCCGAGAGCGTCATAGGCTATGTTGTGAGGTGAAATTTTAACCCCGCGCGTTCCAATTCACCAAACAATTTTGCTCCTATCTACATAATGGGGAAAAAGTGAAGGGAAAAGTGTTGGAGGAAAATTGACAGCTGCCAGATGTGAACAATGAGGACTTAAAGAATGAGAGCGATGGCGACAAAGAGTATATACCGTACAGTTGCTAAGGTGGGGCCCCGACATGGGATACTCACCACACACGGGGATATGAACACAAACACAAAATGCGCCACACACTACCACGTGCTTGAACACATATACCACCCTCAGCACACATTTCACCACACACACACACCAACCTCGCCACATAAAAGTCGAAACACAAAAGTCACCACTCAAAACTCGCTACATGCAAAACTCGCCATATGCAAAACTAGGCTCACGCAAAACTCGCCACACGTGCAAAACTCACCTCATGGAAAACTCACCTCATGCAAAACTTGCACACACAGAAAAATTGCCACATGTACAAAAGTTGCACCACATGCAAAAGTTGCCTCACACAAAACTTGCACATACTCAAAATGCACCACACATAAAACTCGCCACGCGCAAAACTCGCCATGCACAAATCTTGCTGCACACAACTTGCTACACTAACCTGTCACATGCAACTCAACACACAAAATGTTGCTACACGCATGTCGCCACACAAAACTCATCTCACAAAAGTCGCTACATGCATGTCGCCACACGCAACTCAACACACACAACTTGACACATAAAACTCGCCCTAAAACACACACAAGTCTGGTATTGTCCTTCAAAAATAAAAATCTGATTAATAAGCAAACTACAAGAGCAACAAATGTACCATATAGGAAATACGGCAGCTGTCAGTCACATGACCTGTCTATTATGTGTATGTGTGAGCTAATATATACTGCCAGGGGGGAGGGCTTCCTGTTGGCTGGGGATTTATCAGGCTGCCAATAGCAACCAATCACAGCTCAGCTTCTATTTTGCTACAGTTAATTAACCTGAGCTCTGATTGGTTAATATAGGCAACAAAGACATTCTCAGTATAACAAAGCTAATATATGTTGTGAAATGCTTCTATTTGCTTAGTTTTTGCCTTTTAATAATTACATTTCTATCTATTTGTTTTGTGGTTTTTGTGTGCAGAATAAATTTTTGTTAACACATTCTATTTTGCTAACAGCAGTCATTAACCCGGGCGAAGCCGGGTAGTACAGCTAGTATATATATATATATATATATATATCTTCGCAAGACCAGACAGACAGAGATAATTGCTTTCTGGCTCGGTCTATGTGTTGTGCTCTAGTTACCGCCATCCCATGCTGAGATGAAATATTTATTTGCAAATTGCATAAATAAAAATAAAAAGAAGTGAACATGCAGACAGACAGTGATCCGGGAGCAGCTTGTTACCTGAGAGGCTTCTCTAGGAGGTCCCGAATATGGAGAATGCTCCAGCCCTTCACCGACACCGCGGCCACCAGGGTGGATCTGGTAATTTACGGCTTGGAAGAGAATCTGAAAAAAAACAGCAGGCCGCTAAATAACTTCTGCAAACAACCACTAAGAAAATACACAGTCTTATCATTCTCCTCTGGATGTTCCCTAGGTTTAACCCTCAGTTTCTGGGTCTTTAGACATTAACTTCTTCTACATTTATAATTGCACATTCAATTCTAAACTGATCACGAGTTACAGCATTGAGGCCCGGGCTCCTCAAGGGCTCGACCACTTTATATATTAAGAACTGCTTGAGGACATGATTTTGTAGTACTTACTATTATGTAAGGATTACAGGTTCTCCTCCTCCCTTACAGACTTACTAATATATAAGTTTTACAGGTTCTCCTCCTTCCTCACAGACTTACTAATATATATGGATTACAGGTTCTCCTCCTCCCTTACAGACTTACTAATATATAAGTTTTACAGGTTCTCCTCCTTCCTCACAGACTTACTAATATATAAGTTTTACAGGTTCTCCTCCTTCCTCACAGACTTACTAATATATAAGTTTTACAGGTTCTCCTCCTTCCTCACAGACTTACTAATATATATGGATTACAGGTTCTCCTCCTTCCTCACAGACTTACTAATATATAAGTATTACAAGTTCTCCTCCTTCCTCACAGACTTACTAATATACACCATGTTCCAAATTATTATGCAAATGACATTTTTCTCGGATTTTCCTAAATGGTCGGTGCAAATGACAGTCAGTCCAATAAAAGTGATCACCCGTTAGAGTATACATCAAATTTTATTGAAGAAACCTCCCAATGATAACAGTATAATCTCCAAAATGAATAAAACCTCACAATGCATTGTTCCAAATTATTAGGCACAGTAGTATTTCTAAACATTTGATATGTTTTAAAGAACTGAAAATGCTCATTTGTGGAATTTGCAGCATTAGGAGATCACAGTCACTGAACAAAAAGCTATTTAACTACAAAACCTCCTAACAGGCCAAGTTACATGTTAACATAGGAACCTTCATTGATGTCACCTTCTCAATTCTTGCATCCATTGAACTTATGGGTTTTTGGAGAGTTTCTGCTTGTATTTCTTTGCATGAAGTCAGAATAGCCTCCCAGAGCTGCTGTTTTGATGTGAACGGCCTCCCACCCTCATAGATCTTTTGCTTGATGATTCTCCAAAGGTTCTCTATAGGGTTGAGGTCAGGGGAAGATGGTGGCCACACCATGAGTTTATCTCCTTTTATGCCCATAGCAGCCAATGACTCAGAGGTATTCTTTGCAGCACGAGATGGTGCATTGTCAGCATGAAGATGATTTTGCTCCTGAAGGCATGTTTCTGCTTTTTATACCATGGAAGAAAGTTGTCAGTCAGAAACTCTATACACTTTGCAGAGGTCATTTTCACACCTTCAGGAACCTTAAAGGGCCATACCTGCGGTTTCCCCATGATTCCGTCCCAAAACATGACTCCCCAACCTCCTTGCTGACGTTGCAGCCTTGTTGGGACATGGTGCCATCCACCAACCATCCACTACTCCATCCATCTGGACCATCCAGGGTTGCTCGACACTCATCAGTAAACAAGACTGTTTGAAAATTAGTCTTCATGTATGTCTGGGCCCACTGCAACCGTTTCTGCTTGTGAACACTGTTTAGGAGTGGCCGAATAGTAGGTTTATGCACCACAGCAAGCCTTTGAAGGATCCTACACCTTGAGGTTCGACGGACTCCAGAAGCATCAGCGGCTTCAAATAACTGTTTGCTGCTTTGTAGTGATATCTTGGCAGCTGCTCTCTTGATACAATGAATTTGTCTGGCAGAAACCTTCCTCATTATGCCTTTATCTGCATGAACTCTGTCTGTGCTCTGTTTCAGTCACAAATCTTTTCACAGTGTGATGATCACTCTTAAGTTTTCGTGAAATATCTAATGTTTTCATACCTTGTCCAAGGCATTGCACTAGTTAACGCTTTTCAGCAGCAGCGAGATCCTTTTTATATCCCATATTGTTTGAAACCTGTGGCCTGCTTAATAATGTGGAACATCATTTTTAGTAGTTTTCCTTTAATTAGAATCACCTGGAAAACTAATTATCACGTGTTTCAGATTGATTTCAGTGAACCATTGAGCCCTGAGACACAATACCATCCACGAGTTTATTTGAAAAACAAAACAATTAAATCTTTATGACACTTAAATCCAATTTGCATAATAATTTGGAACACAGTGTATAAGTATTACAGGTTCTCCTCGTTCCTCACAGACTTACTAATATATAAGGATTACAGGTTCTCCTCCTTCCTCACAGACTTACTAATATAGAAGGATTACAGGTTCTCCTCCTTCCTCACAGACTTACTAATATAGAAGGATTACAGGTTCTCCTCCTTCCTCATAGGCTTGCTAATATATAAGTATTACAGGTTCTCCTCCTTCAGGATTCCCATTTGCAGAGGTTGCTCAGATGCTCCTTCAGAAGCGGCCAACGTGAGAACAAGAAAGCTGTGCAGACTATGAGGAAGAAGGAGAACCTGTAATCCTTATATATCAGTACGCTTGTGAGGAAGGAGGAGAACCTGTAATATATAATCTATGGGTATGTATATAATGTATATGTAATATAACAGTAGACACCACAAATTCATGTCCCCGACACATCTATTAAAAAAAAAAAAAAGACTGAAAAAATGGAAAACTTTCAAACCAAGCAATAAGTACATATATATAAATTTTTATCACCAACAAATCTAAAAGGACAAATGAATTCCCTTTAAAAATAATCAAAATAGAAACGTTTGTTTTGTCCATACAACACATAGAATATGAAAACCTGTGTCTCCATGGCAACAGACTACAAGTAATGCCTGTGTAGTCAGACTCTGCAGCTTTACTCTCTTCCATCAATTCACCAACTGAATATATATAAGAAGGGACAAATGGGAGAGTAGCACTGCAGGATCCAACTGGACGGGACACCGTGGAGCTGCGCAGGACTGGACAGGAGCTCTAGATGCAAAATAACAAGACTTTCTTAAGCTAAACCATCTATAAGAAACAGTAGAAACTACAGCCTCCACTATAAAAAAACAACAAAAAAACAAACAAAAAAAAGGAGTGAAATCTCTTCCACTATGTAAATGGTAAGGTCCAGTTGAACAAGCAAAAACACAAGCACCGGTGCGGAGCGCTGCATCAAGTGCGACTAAGTCTGAACTTTATAGCAAGTGCCCGCAAAATTGGAAATTAAGAGGGTCATGCGCTAAAAAATTAACATTAAAATCAGGCCTAGGAGGATTATAAAATAAACAAAACAAAACAAAAACCAGATACCCACATGCAGTGCTGCCCGTGTCTCCCGCTGCCCTGCTCACAGTTTTTCCATCAGTTGATGTCACGTGACGGCTGCAGCCAATCAGTAGCCACAAACAGGCTGCAGCGGTGATGAAGAATCCAAGCCAAAAGAGACACTTTCTTAGATCTCTCTTCCGGACAGAGTGCAGCTAATCCCGGGAACCGAGGGGACCCAGCAGGACAGTCTCATTTTTCTATTTTTTAAACACTTATTGGAGCCTGATTTTAATTTAAAAAATAGCAGTGGACAAACCTCAAAATGCGGCAATGAGCCCCAGATTTTCCACATGTAACTCTTCTAAGAAATTCTGCAGCACGTCCGCCATGTCTGACCGCATCCATGAGGTCTACTGACTCTGCAGCAGATAGTGACGGTATCCCTGCCGGGCCGGATGACTTCCTAATCTGATTTCATGGGCAGTGCGGTCCCCCGTATCTGCCCTCCGCGTGTTGTAGCCTTCAGCAGAATCATTCATACATCCATCATCATCTGCTCACCCCCAACAAGCCTGCAGCTGCTGTATACCCCACTGTGCACAGCTTCTGTATATCTCCACATGCACATACTGTACTGACCTGGGTCTGCAGGGAGCTGCTGGCAGCAAGCAGGGTCTGGATGGCACATGGAGGGCAATGGGTTAAAGCAAAGGCCATCAGTTCTTTACGAGTACCAAGGTCCTCATAGTTCTCACATTGGCCCAACTTGCTGCACACTTCCCAACTCTTATTATACCCTGAAAAAGCACAGGATACAGCGAAACGTCAACAACCACATACTTAATTATCAATTGTACCAAGCCCCATAAAGGGACACTAGATATTCCAAATAATGGGTGGGTAGATAGATAATAGACAGACCGATAGATAGATAGATACTATAGAGAGAGAGAGAGAGAGAGAGAGAGAGAGAGAGAGAAGAGGGAACAGCACAAAATACTTATCTTCGGGTGCAAGGCCCCCAGACAATCTGTCCACAGATCATCCAGACTTCAAAAAAAGAGGCAGCACTCCATTGTTCCAATATAAAATGTGCTGGGTTTAATTTACCCACATGTCTGGGCAACGTTTCAGCTCAAAATGAGAAAGGCTCATTTTGAGCTGAAACGTTGCCCAGACATGTGGGTAAATTAAACCCAGCACATTTTATATTGGAACAATGGAGTGCTGCCTCTTTTTTTGAAAGACAGACAGACAGACAGACAGACAGACAGACAGATAGATAGGGGATACAGTACAGACCAAAAGTTTGGACACACCTTCTCATTTAAAGATTTTTCTGCATTTTTATGACTATGAAAATTGTACATTCACACTGAAGGCATCAAAAAAGTGTGAAACGACTGAAAATATGTCATATATTCTATGTTCTTCAAAATAGCCACCTTTTGCTTCACACTTTTTTGGTAAGTATATAATTCCACATGTGTTAATTCATAGTTTTGATGCCTTCAGTGTGAATGTACAATTTTCGTAGTCATGAAAATACAGAAAAATCTTTAAATGAGAAGGTGTGTCCAAACTTTGGCTGTGTACTGTAGGTAGATAAATAGATAGATAGATAATAGATAGATATGTAGATCGATAGATCGATAGATACCCGCAGTCATGAGCTCCTGGCAGTGCCCGTTGGCCGCCCTATAGTCCTGGCACTGCAGCGCTTGCTCGGCCAGTAGAGTGAGAACTTGTCCTTTCATCTCCGTTTCTTCGTTTCCTAAGACACAGAACATATTTCCATGATCGGCCTGACATTATAAAATATATGGGGAAATCATAACTGCAGATGGAAACAAAACAGCACCATGCTCTTAATGACCGTATTTTCCCACCGACATGAATAGGAATCTTATAGACACAGTGTTTCATGGATATTCTGGAGCAGAATCCGCACATTTTTGAGCCTGTTCCTCCGTTATGGAGCGATCGTTATTGGAATCAATATGTAAATGAGGCTGAAGTGCTCTCGGGGTGTGCGAGATCTACAGGTGCCTATACAAGGTTCGGGGGGTGAGACGCCTTCCACACATTGCAGCACATCGCCACACGCAGTGCGACACCGGACTAATGATCTCAGCACGTTATTGCTGCTAATCAATGTTGGTTTTCTTCCTTCTGTTGCTTTACCCTCCGAGGTCTTCATCTCACCACGTTGCCCTCTCTGTGACAGAATAAAGAAACTGTTCGGTGCTAATGGCTGCTGGAGCCGGAGCGGCACAGTTATAATGGAGCCTTCGCAAATTATCACCTGCCTTCTTCTAAAACGGAGCGGAGATGGCACCGGCTGTATACAAAGCACAATGTCCTAATCAACAACCTACCTTAGCCACTTGTTAGGGCTATCCTTCATCATTTATGTAGAGGGGGACTGGGGCAAAGGGGGGCCCTAAGCTAAAGGGCCTGAGCAAAAGGGGGCCCTGAGCAAAAGGGGTGGAGCAAAGGGGACGCCGGAGCAAAGGGGGGGGAACTGGAGCAAAAGGGGCGGAGCAAAGGGGTCGCCGAAGCAAAGGGGGGGGAGACCGGACCAAAAGGGGGGGGGACCGGAGCAAAAGGGGGGGGGGGACCGGAGCAAAAGTGTGTGTGTGGGGGGGGGGGATCGGAGCAAAATGGGGGGGAAGACCGGAGCAAAAGGGGGGGGCCAGAGCAGGGCAAAGGGGGGGCCGGGGCAAAGGGGGATCATCTGGATGATATCCATTGATACTGACAAAACAGAAGAGTTAGCCCCCTGATAGTACGTACCATGTAACCCCCGCTAATCCTGCCAATAATGTGACTAGTCTTTGCGCTCTTCCATCTTTTCTGTAAACCTTACTCAGAAAGGAACGGTTTCCAGAAACTCGGCAGCGAGTAAATAATAATCAGGCGTATGGAGCTCACAGCAACAAAATTCCAGTAGAAGAGAATTAATCAATAGTTTAGTCTTTCCTCTGGCAGCGGCAGCGCGGTACCACAGAAAGAAATTAGTTACAGCTGAGTTGCAGCTAAAAGATAGCAAATTTATCTCAGACCTCTGCAGGCAATCATTACTGGCAGGCACTAGTGCAATGAGCCCGACAACGCTCCCGTCAGGCCTGTGTGTGAGCAGTGTGAAATACAAATGCAATTTTGGGAAGAGAAATCTGCCGGCGTGCCGAAGCCAGAGACAGAATCACCAGTGGTTAGAACCTCTCTGTGCGTCTGGCGCCATTATTTATTTACTGCTATTATACGGGCCACTTTCCTGCAATGCTGTAAGCGAATTCTTCAGGCACCACTTGCTCGCTGATTGATCGCTGACGCAGTCTATCGATGTGCACGACGCGGACACTGAGAAGTCAATGCCGGCACAGCAATCTGTAGTTAACCGTTTGTAAATGTGTCTTGGTCTTCGAGAACAAAAATAGGATAGAAAAAGGCAAAAAAAAAAACAAACACACATTAAAGGCGTTGTCCAGGCTTGGGGTACAAGTCTTCACTCATTCTCTGTTGGTTTTAGCGGCTGAATCCTCACACTGCCCGCTGTCAGGATTCTCTGATGCCAGGCTGGATGATCACAAGTATGCGATTTTCATACATGCGGTAACATGCCAACTAGACGTGCACGGCTGGACACGACTAGTCGGAATGTGGCCCAAAGTATGCAAACTGCGGTCACATCCCCGTGCCAGAGAATACTAACAGCGTGCACTGTGAGGATTTCACTGTCTGCAGATAAATAGAGTGGACAACCCCTTTAAAATAGAGTTGGTGACGTCTTTGGATCCATAACAGCTTGCACTCTTCTGAGAAGCGTTTTTTTTTTTTTTACTTTTATTTTAGAAGGTGTCTTTGGGAATTTTTGTCCATTCATCTAGAAAGTTGAAGAGCAGAATCTATGTGCCAATATATCTTTATATAGAGAAACCCGATCTCGGCAGTTGAGCGCCTCAGATTTTTCAGGCATTAAATAATAAAATTTGTGGAAAAATTATAATATGAATAAGAACTGAAATAACCATATGCAGCCCAAGATGGTACCTAAAAAAAAGGACAACCTCGCAAAAAAAAAAGTTTTATTTTGGAAAAGAGAAAGTTCTAGTCCTCTTCCTCTGTGAAGAGACAATTTGGATATTTAATTCATGGGTTATAAAAGTCTCCTCACTCTGACATGCCAGGCTTGGCTTACTACTCTCCATAAGGAGAAACGTTACCCCTTAGATCTCATTTTGGGGTAAAATCTGTATACAGTGAAGACATCACCGAGGTAGGAGACACTGCTCGAAGGATGGAGGAGCTCTGCCTCTCTCGTCGCCCTCTTCCTCCCCGCTGCACAGTATCTTATCAGTGGTAACGCATCTCCTATCTCAGTAATGGAACAATGTGTCTTCACCGAATACAGATTTTACTGGTGAATTGAGAATTTTGAGAATGAGTGACCAATCCTGGCGGAGAAAGAGTCAGATCCCTATGATAAGACATATTACAGAGATTCTTATTTTCATCTGTACTATTGATTCTGAAATCAAAAATTAAGATGACATACTCTAAGGAGTCAGGCGAGGGGTTTCTCTTGACTGACGAGGATCTGTCACTTGCCATAATATGCCATTGGTTTTTTACCTGGTGTAAATGCTGTTCTCCTGAATCCAGCAATGATTTTTTTTTTGTTCCTGCGCCCCTCCATTCCTGAAATATAGCCCCCAGCTCCCTGTAGGTAAATTTAGTATTTTTATATTTTTTTAGCCAAATGGGCATGGCCACAAAAATTAAACAAAGACCACACCTACTTGGCTAAACAGACTGGATTTACATATATGGAGGAGAAAGCAATATCTGAAATAATAGAGAGGCAGAGTAACAAAAGAAAAACCACACTGGATTCAGGATAACAGTGGCATTTACACCAGGGTAAAAAATACTGTATATACTCGAGTATAAGCCGACCCAAGTATAAGCTGAGGCACCTAATTTTGCCACGGAAAACTGGGCAAGCTTACTAACGCCAGTATAAGCCGAGTACGCATTGTCCCCTCATCCCTATCCTGCTATGCATGGTTCCTCCTGTCGCTGTCCTGGTATGAATACTTCTCCATCCCTGTCATTGTATGCATGGCTCCCCCTTCCCTGCCCTGGTATGAATGCCTCCCCGTCCCTGTCTGCATGTCCCCCCCTTCCCTGTCCTGGTATGAATGACACCCCCGTTCCTTACCTGTATGCTTGCCTCCCCCATTCCGCCCCTGTCTGCATGCCTTCCCTGTTCCGTCCCTATCTGCATGCCTCCCCCGTTTCGTCCCTGTATGAATCCCTCCCCCGTTCCATCCCTGTATGAATGCCTCCTTATCCCTATAGCATGCCTCTAACATTCCATCCCTGTATGCATGCCTCCTTATCGAAATAGAAAAAAATCCAGCTCAACGAGGTGGTGAAAAAGCAAAGTCTTGGTACTTTATTCACTTCATATCAAAAAATAGAGGATAAAACAACAGCACAATATAATTAAAAACACTATCTACGCGTTTCTGGTGACATAGCACCCTTAGTCATGACTAAGGGTGCTATGTCACCAGAAACGCGTAGATAGTGTTTTTAATTATATTGTGCTGTTGTTTTATCCTCTATTTTTTGATATGAAGTGAATAAAGTACCAAGACTTTGCTTTTTCACCACCTCGTTGAGCTGGATTTTTTTCTATTTCCTGCATTCCTCACGCCTTGACACAGTGTTTCCGTGCTCCGAGCCTCCAGGGACTACAACTATGGTGAGCTGGATTTTTTCTTATGCCTCCTTATCCCCTATCCCTATAGCATGCGTCCCTGTATGAATGCCTCCCCCGTACCATCCATGTATGCATGCCTCCCCCGTTCCGTTCCCTGTATGAATGCCTCTCCCCGTCCAGTCCCTGTATGCAGGCCTCCCCCCCGTCCAGTCCCTGTATGCAGGCCTCCCCCCGTCCAGTCCCTGTATGCAGGCCTCCCCCCGTCCAGTCCCTGTATGCAGGCCTCCCCCCGTCCAGTCCCTGTATGCAGGCCTCCCCCCGTCCAGTCCCTGTATGCAGGCCTCCCCCCGTCCAGTCCCTGTATGCAGGCCTCCCCCCGTCCAGTCCCTGTATGCAGGCCTCCCCCCGTCCAGTCCCTGTATGCAGGCCTCCCCCCGTCCAGTCCCTGTATGCAGGCCTCCCCCCGTCCAGTCCCTGTATGCAGGCCTCCCCCCGTCCAGTCCCTGTATGCAGGCCTCCCCCCGTCCAGTCCCTGTATGCAGGCCTCCCCCCGTCCAGTCCCTGTATGCAGGCCTCCCCCCGTCCAGTCCCTGTATGCAGGCCTCCCCCCGTCCAGTCCCTGTATGCAGGCCTCCCCCCGTCCAGTCCCTGTATGCAGGCCTCCCCCCGTCCAGTCCCTGTATGCAGGCCTCCCCCCGTCCAGTCCCTGTATGCAGGCCTCCCCCCGTCCAGTCCCTGTATGCAGGCCCTCCCCCCGTCCAGTCCCTGTATGCAGGCCTCCCCCCGTCCAGTCCCTGTATGCAGGCCTCCCCCCGTTCAGTCCCTGTATGCAGGCCTCCCCCCGTTCAGTCCCTGTATGCAGGCCTCCCCCCGTTCAGTCCCTGTATGCAGGCCTCCCCCCGTTCAGTCCCTGTATGCAGGCCTCCCCCCGTTCAGTCCCTGTATGCAGGCCTCCCCCCGTTCAGTCCCTGTATGCAGGCCTCCCCCCGTTCAGTCCCTGTATGCAGGCCTCCCCCCGTTCAGTCCCTGTATGCAGGCCTCCCCCCGTTCAGTCCCTGTATGCAGGCCTCCCCCCGTTCAGTCCCTGTATGCAGGCCTCCCCCCGTTCAGTCCCTGTATGCAGGCCTCCCCCCGTTCAGTCCCTGTATGCAGGCCTCCCCCCGTTCAGTCCCTGTATGCAGGCCTCCCCCGTTCAGTCCCTGTATGCAGGCCTCCCCCCGTTCAGTCCCTGTATGCAGGCCTCCCCCCGTTCAGTCCCTGTATGCAGGCCTCCCCCCGTTCAGTCCCTGTATGCAGGCCTCCCCCCGTTCAGTCCCTGTATGCAGGCCTCCCCCCGTTCAGTCCCTGTATGCAGGCCTCCCCCCGTTCAGTCCCTGTATGCAGGCCTCCCCCCGTTCAGTCCCTGTATGCAGGCCTCCCCCCGTTCAGTCCCTGTATGCAGGCCTCCCCCCGTTCAGTCCCTGTATGCAGGCCTCCCCCCGTTCAGTCCCTGTATGCAGGCCTCCCCCCGTTCAGTCCCTGTATGCAGGCCTCCCCCCGTTCAGTCCCTGTATGCAGGCCTCCCCCCGTTCAGTCCCTGTATGCAGGCCTCCCCCCGTTCAGTCCCTGTATGCAGGCCTCCCCCCGTTCAGTCCCTGTATGCAGGCCTCCCCCCGTTCAGTCCCTGTATGCAGGCCTCCCCCCGTTCAGTCCCTGTATGCAGGCCTCCCCCCGTTCAGTCCCTGTATGCAGGCCTCCCCCCGTTCAGTCCCTGTATGCAGGCCTCCCCCCGTTCAGTCCCTGTATGCAGGCCTCCCCCCGTTCAGTCCCTGTATGCAGGCCTCCCCCCGTTCAGTCCCTGTATGCAGGCCTCCCCCCGTTCAGTCCCTGTATGCAGGCCTCCCCCCGTTCAGTCCCTGTATGCAGGCCTCCCCCCGTTCAGTCCCTGTATGCAGGCCTCCCCCCGTTCAGTCCCTGTATGCAGGCCTCCCCCCGTTCAGTCCCTGTATGCAGGCCTCCCCCCGTTCAGTCCCTGTATGCAGGCCTCCCCCCGTTCAGTCCCTGTATGCAGGCCTCCCCCCGTTCAGTCCCTGTATGCAGGCCTCCCCCCGTTCAGTCCCTGTATGCAGGCCTCCCCCCGTTCAGTCCCTGTATGCAGGCCTCCCCCCGTTCAGTCCCTGTATGCAGGCCTCCCCCCGTTCAGTCCCTGTATGCAGGCCTCCCCCCGTTCAGTCCCTGTATGCAGGCCTCCCCCCGTTCAGTCCCTGTATGCAGGCCTCCCCCCGTTCAGTCCCTGTATGCAGGCCTCCCCCCGTTCAGTCCCTGTATGCAGGCCTCCCCAATCCTGTCCTGGTATGAATGCCTCACCTGTCCCATCCCTGGATGCATGCCTCCAAATCTCCTATCCCTGTGTGCATGTTTCCTATTTAAAAAAAAAAACACATCATACTCACCTACCTGTGCGCCCTGGGTGTTGTTTCTGCATCTCGTTCCGGCCGCTGGCGCCTGCCTGCAGCTCTCCCTGTTCTCAGTGGTCACGTGGTACCGCTCATTAAGGTCATGAATATGCACTCCACGCCCATGGGAGTGGAGATGTGTCCATATTCATCACCTTAATGAGCGGTACCACATGACCGCTAAGCACAGGAAGAGCTGCAGGCAGGCGCTGGAACGAGATGCAGTGCCAGCAGCACAGAGGGCGCACAGGTAGGTATGATGTGTGCACCGGCTCCTGGCACCCGCTGCTCTGCCACCCCTCCTCCCCTTCCGATTTTTTTTTGTACCGTGACTCATGAATAAGCCGAGGGAGGCATTTTCAGCACAAAAAAATGTGCTGAAAAACTCGGCTTATACACGGGTACATATTTTAAAAGACAAAATTCTAGCCGGTCACCATTAGAGGGCGCTCAGGAGCTTACAGCAAACTGTTTCATCATTGAGATCAATGCACAAACCGTATGCAGTCGGCTCATCAGCTCCCTTTAGTGGCTGCTTTAGAAAATTATTACGGTATTTTAAAGGGGTTGGTCCCCACCATTGTGGATATCTTATTTTTACTTATTAGCATGTTACTGGGGCTAATAATAATAATTATAATTGAATTTCGTTAAAAAACATGCACAGTGTGCATTCTGCAGCTTCCGTGTTGTACTGGCTGCAGAATGAGTTAACTGAGAATCAGTCAGTACGCTATGACTGTTTGACGGGTAACTTATAATTTTTTTTATCTGTCTTTTGCTGATAATTTATGATCACAGACGGTATGAAAGTTGAATGTGCCAAAAAATAACATGTAAAACCCAAACAGTGCAAAATTTTGAATGAAAACCAAATGCAAAAATGATTTTTTAGCTCTAAAATGCATGCACTCATATGCATCAATGTGTCAGATACTGACTAACATCATTGCAAGCACTGGCCCTATAGGAAGGGAGGGATGGGGCAAGCAGCACCAGGGGGAATCCGGCACCACAGAACATTGGATACTTTACGATGGCTGCTACAGTCACTGTATGGACAGTTTCACTTATTTCAGCAGCTCTTTACTATCGATCCTCCGAAACGTCACGCTGCTGGGACACCACACATGCCATAATTATCCCGCCAGCTCCCGAGTGTTACACATCCAGTAAGATATCGCAGGTGAAGGATTAGAAGGATTTACCTGCAACTCTCAGCAGGTGAGCCAGTGCCAGCAGTTTCGCTGACTGCTTGTAGCTGGTCGGGGACTGAGAAATACACTTCTTGATGAGGCTGAGGCGGCTGGAGCACAGACGCACTGCGGGGACAGAAAACAGAAGACAAGTTAGGCACAGTCCCTACAGGGACTAATTACTAATGTCTGACTATCATAAGGAGCAGGACAATAGAGCTGTAAAACAGATCAAGACAAACGGCAGAGGGAAGCTTAAAAGGCACTTACAAATATTAAAGGAGCACTCCAGACAAAACTCATATACGGAGTAATGACAGTTGCATGGCCTGAAGAGAGAACTGTCACTCCAGGGCAGCAGGCAGGGAGAATCTGCAATGGTCACTAGTCAGACAAGTGGGTCCAGGCCTACCCGCTGCCCTTGAGTGATAGATCTCTCAATATGTATGCATGCAAAGAGAGAGAACTGTTACTCCGGGGAAGCGGGCCCGCACTGGTGACTAGTCGGACAAGTGGATCCTGGCCTTACCGCAGCCCTTGAGTGATAGATCTCTCCCTATAAATGCATGCAGAGAGCGAACTGTCACTTTGGTGTAGCGGGCAGGGAGAACCCCCACTGGTGACTAGTCGGACAAGCGGGTACCTGGCAGCTACTCCCTGCCAGTTGCCCTTGAGTGATAGATTTCTCCCTATACATGCTCGCAGAGAGGGAACTGTCACTCTGGGGCAGCATGCAGGAAGAAGCCCCACTGGTGACTAGTCGGACAAGCGGGTACCCTGCGGCTTCTCCCTGCCAGTTGTCCTTGAGTGACAGATCTCTCCCTATACATGCACGCAGAGAGGGAACTGTCACTTCAGGGCAACAGGAGGGGACAAGCTACACTGGAGACAAGTTGAGCTCCTTCCACCCGCTACTGTCGGATACATGCTGCCCTGGAGTGACAGGTCATATCAGATCCCAGGTTCGCTTTAAAGAACACAAAACAATGAAATGAAATGATAGAATAAAATTAACAAGAAATCCCGTTGCCCTCATCATTTTTCTAAAAAAAAAAAAAAAAAAAAAAAAATCATACACAATACAGGAAAGCTGGCTGAGGCTGGTTTCACACTTGCGTTTTGATCTGCAGCGCTTTTTAAAAAAACGCATGTGGTGAAAAAACGCATGTAAATGCATGCAAACCCTAGGGATCCTAACCCTAACCCTAACGGTTAGGATCCTAAACCCTAACCCTAAGGGTTAGGGTTAGGATACCTAGGGTTAGGGTTAGGGTCCCTAGTAACCCTAGGGTTAGGGTTTTCTTGTTTTTTTCTTGTGTTTAGGGTTAGGGTTTTCTTGTTTTTTCTTGTGTTTTCTTGTGTTTTTCGGTAAAAACGCATGCGTTTACATAGATAGCAATGCATTTTTTTGCCGCGAATAAACGCATGCGGTTTTTTGCGGCAAAAAAACGCCACTAGAAATTACTATGTTGCATTTCTGCAAATGAACGCACGCGTCAAAAAACGCATGCGTTGCCGAAAACACATCAAAACGCACGCTAAAAAATGCATGCGTTTTTTAATGTTAAGTATAGGAGTTGCGTTTTTTAGCGCTAAAAAGCTGCAGATCAAAACGCAAGTGTGAAACCAGCCTGAGCGAGCCATATGATAAGTATGGGGCGCTCTCCAGTCTGTTCTCCGATACCATCTGTAGGGGACTGTGCTGCTAGAACTTCACTAGCCGATAGTTATGTCTTTGTGTGGGATAAGCCGATGTCAGAAGTGTTTGGCGGTGGCCATCTCTCCTCTCATGGTTGAAAACACAGGAAAGTTCGGCTCAGAAAAGTACCCAGGTGGATAGCCGTCTGACAAGTGAGAGCACGGACAACAGTTATCACATGGACAAAGTAACATAAGAGGAGCCAGTGGATATCGGCTGCTTAGCCTTTTGTGTATTGGGCCCCCAGCAAATAATGTCAGGAGAGATAAAAAGCTGAAGCCCCATTTCGACAGCCGATCCATTTTTTCTAGTCCAGTAGGTGGCACTAGACTTCTAGTCTGCTTCCTACCTGAAGAGGTAATTTGCAGAGTTAATTTCCCAGAGGAGCGATGCAAGGCCTATAATTCTCCAAACACTGGCATGTCACTTTCCACATGGAGAGACGTTACCCCTTAGACCTCAGTCAGAGGCCTCTTATATAATCAAACCAGCTCTGCACTGAGGAGGAGCAACACCCCGAAACACGTGCCTGCACATAGAAGATCTAGTATTGCTGTTATCCAAGTCATGTGGCCAGGCTAGCTGAAGGGTTAATATTGACTTTTTGTATTGCTGCATCCACTAGGTGGCACTAGAGTTCTATTCCTCTCCAAAGGGACAAACTATGTATTGATTTACTGCAAAAAAAAGAGCAGGAGAGGGGGGAGGCTCCTGCTGCAGACTGAGGTCTTTCAGGCACAGGTCAGTGACAAAACAGGGAGACATGGCTGATCTACTGAGACATGCCAAGATTTCTTAAAATATTTTTCACTTTTTAATTTGTAATATGAAACCAAATGGGATGAAAGAAAAGGAGATTAAGGGAAGAACGGCTTTATTGTTTATTCGCTTTCTGTAATTAGGGTTTCCATTACATAACATCAAATAGAGAACCTGTGTCACATAGCGGCCCCTGGCATTGGGCACAGTCCCCGGACTGATCACTTGGGCCAGATTGTGACACGGCCATAGACATTTCTCCACATCTGGCAAAAATCAGATACAATTCTTGCAAAACAATTATAACAAAAATCAGGCAATCCTGTGTGTGGAGGAGGGGGAGATGAGTGAGCTATCACGTCATCAATCAGAAGGAAGGACAAAAATGAACAATTTGTGGTCACAATGGAACACGTTTCCTCACTATTACTGCATATACCGCCTCATCTATTACTGCATATACCGCCTCATCTATCACTGCATATACCGCCTCATCTATCACTGCATATACCGCCTCATCTATCACTGCATATACCGCCTCATCTATCACTGCATATACCGCCTCATCTATCACTGCATATACCGCCTCATCTATCACTGCATATACCGCCTCATCTATCACTGCATATACCGCCTCATCTATTACTGCATATACCGCCTCATCTATCACTGCATATACCGCCTCATCTATCACTGCATATACCGCCTCATCTATCACTGCATATACCGCCTCATCTATTACTGCATATACCGCCTCATCTATTACTGCATATACCGCCTCATCTATTACTGCAAATACCACCTCATATATTACTACATATACCGCCTCATCTATTACTGCATATACCGCCTCATCTATTACTGCATATACCGCCTCATCTATTAGTGCATATACCGCCTCATCTATTACTGCATATACCGCCTCATCTATTACTGAATATACCGCCTCATATATCACTACATATACTGCCTCATCTATTACTGCATATACCGCCTCATATATTACTGCATATACCGCCTCATATATTACTGCATATATCACTTCATATATTACTGCATATACCGCCTCATATATTTCTGCATATACCGCCTCATATATTACTGCATATACCGCCTCACATATTACTGCATATACTGCCTCATATATTACTGCATATATCACTTCATATATTACTGCATATACCGCCTCATATATTACTGCATATACCGCCTCTTACATGTTACTGCATATACGGCCTCTTACATATTACTGTATATATCACCTCATATTACTGTATATACCTCCTATATATTATTGTATATACCGCCTCATATATTTCTGCATATACCGCCTCATATATTACTGCATATACTGCCTCATATTACTGCATATACCGCCTCATATATTACTGTATATACCACCTCCTATATATTACTGTATATACCACCTCCTATATATTACTGTATATACCACCTCCTATATATTACTGTATATACCACCTCCTATATATTACTGTATATACCACCTCCTATATATTACTGTATATACCACCTCCTATATATTACTGTTTATACCACCTCCTATATATTACTGTATATACCACCTCCTATATATTACTGTATATACCACCTCCTATATATTACTGTATATACCACCTCCTATATATTACTGTTTATACCACCTCCTATATATTACTGTATATACACCTATATATTACTGTTTATACCACCTCCTATATATTACTGTATATACCACCTCCTATATATTACTGTATATACACCTATATATTACTGTATATACCACCTCCTATATATTACTGTTTATACCACCTCCTATATATTACTGTATATACACCTCCTATATATTACTGTATATACCACCTCCTATATATTACTGTATATACACCTCCTATATATTACTGTATATACCACCTCCTATATATTACTGTATATACACCTATATATTACTGTTTATACCACCTCCTATATATTACTGTATATACACCTCCTATATATTACTGTATATACCACCTCATATTACTGTATATACCACCTCCTATATATTACTGTATATACACCTATATATTACTGTATATACCACCTCCTATATATTACTGTTTATACCACCTCCTATATATTACTGTATATACACCTCCTATATATTACTGTATATACCACCTCCTATATATTACTGTATATACACCTCCTATATATTACTGTATATACCACCTCCTATATATTACTGTATATACACCTATATATTACTGTTTATACCACCTCCTATATATTACTGTATATACACCTCCTATATATTACTGTATATACCACCTCATATTACTGTATATACCACCTCTTTCCATCTACTGCATTTAGGTTAGTGATGGGAATGGTCTTCATACTGAGTCGGCTCTTTCGGCTCCCACATGCCTCTCCGATGAACACCACACTCCCTGTGGCAGGAGGCGTGCAAACCAGCAGGGAAGGTATTCTTGTCATTAAATAATAATGATAATATAACGATAACGATCATTTTTAGTTTCACCAGCCCTCAGGTGGGCCGTGTTACCTCACAATGTCTGATATTAGGAGGCATACACAGGTTGCGTGGTTAATGTTCCCCCTTTCTCTCGGTCCTGGCTAGGAGTGAAAATAAGGACATGAACGAAACAATTTAAGTATGTACATGAATTGGCAAGTCTAGCATCACTTGCCAATGCAGAACCCAAGCGGCACAAAAAAAAAAGCCAACCTCCATTGTTCATATTAAGGAGGCGGATGAATGTGGCATCTCGTTTACAACCATCAAGTCACTAATGTGGGTGTCCAGATGGAGCCTCATCTGCTGGCTGCTTACTCCTTTCTTCTTAAACTCAGTCCTCTTCTGGCAACGTTTCCTCGTTACGAGGCTTCTCTTTTTTTTTTTTTTTTTTTTTTTTAGGGCAATCTCCATGATTTCCTACTCAAACTTTCTGCTTTAGTTTATTTCCCTATTGGGTCTTTGATGGTCTCCTTCAGCCCGGACATCACACGTTCCTCAAACATGGAGTATACACTACTCACAAAAAGTTACGGATATTTGGCTTTTGAGTGAAATTTCAGGATGAACCTAAAATGCCCTCTAACCTTTTCAGGATAACTTAACATGACAGTCTCTAAACTTTTGGAAGCACTTGGCCACCTTTTCAATGTTTCAGTACTTTTGGCACCACTTGCTGTTATCTAACAGGGAGCCTAATGGCAAAATTCACAACGGGTGATTGATCCATGAATCATCCAATGAACTCATGGGTTCAATTAGAATTGGTAATAAACGGTCCTCCTCATCATGCTCTTCACATTTTGACATTGTAAGACCAAGACGACACCTAACAATTGATCCCCAGGACCATGGCATTGTGAGGCTTCAAGCAGGATGTTCTCAGACGTAAGTGGATGCTGAGCTTAGAGCGTCACAGAGTCATCAGCATATTGTAACGGAGATACAGAGAGACTGGAAGAGTCACAGAAAGACAGATGTGGACATCTTTTGGCCACATCCCATACACTGATGACCGCTTCACTGTGAACAATGCCCTTCGGAACTAGATGATGAATGTCACACAACTCCAGACACATGTAAGGGAGGTGAGGGGCACCCAAGAGTCACGTCAGACCATTCAAAACCGTTTACATCAGTGTGGTCAACATGCTAGACGACCTGCAAGGTACCTGACCACACCACCAGGCTCAGGCGTCACCATCTAGTATAGTCCAGGGAGCATCTCCGTTGTATGAGGGACCAGGGGGCCTCAGTGCTCTTCACTGATGAAAGCTGATTCACGCTGAGCAGAAATGATGACCACCAACGATGTTGGAGACTAAACATAAATTTCGCCCAAGAGCCAAATATCCCTAACTTTTTGTGAGTAGTGTATATCATATCATTGGTAGTCATACTCATGGCCTCCAAAGAAAACTCAGTCTTTCTCGATGATTTCTACGCAGCTTAAAAAAAAAACACTTTGCATCTTAGAGGAAGAAAAGAAAGAAGAACACTCGTGCATCCATGTTTATGCAGAAAGTAGTCAACCATTATAGGGCCAGCTCAGTATTCATCTCGCCATGGCGGGTGTTGGCTTTCTCCTGGCTTCGAGCGTTGCCTGCCGCAGAGGTGATGAGTAAACATTTCAATCAATACGTTGAAGCGAGAAGAGCTGCCAACTGTGTGAGATATCAGCGCCCCGGACAGGATCACACAAACACCTGACTGCGGCTTCGCTTTTTTTTCGAGAGATGCCCGGAGAGCCGGCTTGGCTGCCAGTGATTCCGGCACATGTTAACGCTGCCGGGCAATCGCTTGTCAGGCTTCCAGACAATCAGGATTCACAAAGTAGAAGTGTAGACATTTATCACAATTGGAAAAACGTAGAGCGCAGGAGCAGATGTTCCAGACAGACAATAATGGAGAGCGGGGGGGGGGGGGGATACAGATGCTTAACACGGAGCGGTGCACTCGGAGAAGGAGATAATGAAAGCTGCATTAAGCGCTGGAGTGTGCGCGCCTCTAATAAGTCATCAGTATGCAAAACGGCGGCGAAGAACAAAAGGCAGGCGGGGAAGTTACCCGAGGTAACCAAGTTCACCATGAAACAACGTGCAGCCACTTCTCTCCATATACTCCGGGGTCTGCCCCTCTCCAGAAAGGCTCATTTTTCTTGCATGCAGATTAAGCGTGCGGTTCTGGAAATAAAGTATATTTATTTGCCTATTTCCCACCACACATTTATAGTGTTTGTTATAAGGTGGCGCATTGCTGCCCATAAAGCTTTGCTTGGGCTGCTGGATGGAGGAATATAAATGTCTGCATATGTTTAGTGGTCATTTCGAATGGGGGGAAATATTTTAGAAAAATGAGTAGGATCCTGCGCGCTAGGAGAACGGACGGCTCTCAGTTTATTAGCGCGCACTAGAGAAACCATCAAATAATTGTGTGTACCAGGGCCGGAAACCACCCGAGATGTATACAATGGAAACTGACGAGAGGTCTTCAAGGCCACCGACAAGAACTCGCCAATCAGCCGTACATTGAGGGACTCTCCATATTCCAGACGTATCACCTGTCTGTAGGGTTAGGTCTGTAGTGTCTGATTTCTGGGGCTCCATCAACCACTGATCATGAGAACTGGGGTTCCCGAGTTGTGTGTGAAAGGCAGCTGTAGTCTACGGATGTTTGACCAATATGTGACCAAGACCTGCTCCAACCACAGTGTACGGGACGGCAGAAGATGGAAGGACATCTATCGTGTTGCCATAGAAGTGGATGGACTGGTGGTGACACATTCACACAAGGTCTGTAGATGTAGAGGGAATGGATGAAGACAGACACTTTTCACAAGTACGGTTAGGTTATATGGCTGTCCTAGAGGTGAGGTCTCCAATTCAGTAACGTCCGTATGAGCCAAAGTGATGTCACCCCCCATCCTCTCCTGCCCCCATAACAATGCTAAAGGAGGACTGACACCACGAGAACAGAGGCCAGACGTGACCACGAAGTGCTTCAGTATAATAAATGGCTCCACTGGGGCTCTAAGAGATTACATATAAATTTCCCAAAAATAGGATTTAGATTAAAACCCCTATGGATCCCCGATGCAGTGCTCTTTGTAGAACACAGGGAGAACATGAACTTATTCTAAGGCTTCTTTTACACTTCCATCGGCAGTGTCCCGTCCTAATGCGTCCAGAGGAGAGAGAGAACGTTTTCAAAAATCTACAGATTTTCACGTGACGTGAGACAAAAGACGGAAGTGTGAAAGAGGCCTAAGGCTATGTTCACACGGTGCGGTTTTTGCTGCGGATCCGCAGCGGAATTGCACTGCGGATCCGCAGCAGTTTTCCATGTAGGTTACAGTACAATGTAACCCAATGGAAAAAAGGACCCGCTGTGCCGACGATCCTTTTTTCCACAGGCAAATCCGCAGCGGTTTTGCCTGCAGAAAAAAGAAGTAGCATGTCACTTCTTTCTGCAGATTCCGCTGCGGGTTTCCAGCAGCACCAATAGGAAACTGCATTTGGAAACCCGCAGTGGAATCCGCAGAAGAAAAAGGATCAAAAACCGCAGCTAAAATCAGCGCTGAATTTAGCTGCGGTTTTTCAAAACAGGACCTGAAAAAAAAAGGATGAAAAAAAGGATCGTGTGAACGTAGCCTTAAAAGGAATCTGTCAGCTGCTTTTTGCCATGTAATTCGAGAACATCATAATGTAGAGCACGAGATTCCAGGGATGTGTCACTTATTAGGCTGTGTGCTGCTGCTTTAATACAATCAGTGTTATATTAGCAAGAGATTATCACTGGAGGACTAGGTCTCACGTGCAAGGCAGTCCAGCTAATCTGCATAACTCTACCCCCCAACCACTGATTGGCAGTTTGCTGACAGTGTACACAGGAAGCAGCCAATCAGGAGTGTGGGCGGGGTCATACACAGCTCAACATTCCGAGCACTGCCACATTTACAGGAGAGAAAACAGGGAATCTATCAGAACTGCACCAAGCAGCCCAGTAAGTCACACATTGCTGGAATCAGGCTCACTGCCCCTACATCATGCTGCTCTCAGATTACATAGAAAAAATGCTGACAGATTCCCTTTAAGTGGTCACAGAAAAATGCAGACATTACACTGAGGCAAGCACAATCATTGGTGCTACAAGAGGGGCAAGCTGTGACCACCATTCCAGCTACTGAATGCTCTAGTCGCCGATATTATAATATATACATATACCTTCTATTTCTTTGGCATATCTGATGTTATAGGCTCTATTTCGGCACATTTTTCTGATACAGTTATTGGACGATGTCTTTGGCTACTGCAGAGAGCACAGTTATCAGCACATCCCTCTGTGTAAACCTATATGTTGCCAATAACATGATGCTCTACAGCACATAATCATGGTATTAACAATTGCTGATCAGCAGACTCTCTAACGGGCCAGTAAACCCTACTGGTGGTCCAATAACAACCTCGACAGGATCACCTAAAAATGGCCATGGAAACCATAGCACCCAACGTAGGGCGTTCTGCTCATTCACTGGGTGACTCCTGACTGTGGGGAATGAACACATTCCCAGATTAATGGCTCGTCTTCATTTTAACCTTTTCTGTAACGAGTTTTTGCAAAGCTGCAGTGTAAATCATGGTAAAAGAACAAGGCAGGAGCACAGTTTTAGACAACCATAGGACCCTATTAGACAATGCATCCAACCCAGAGTCCAGGAATCTATAGAGAAATGAAGACATGGTACTAACGCACTCATCGCAGGCAGGAGTACAGCTCCCAGCAGCCTTTCCCCAGCACAATCTCTGCTCTCTGTTTGGACTTTGCCGTTCCTTGCAATGTGAGCCGCGTTCTACAAAAGACCCAGCAATTTCCAGAAGAAGCCACACAGCGATCAGCCTGTAACTGCTGCAGTGTGGCTCCGCTAGCGAGCGCTCTCCACGGGACTGACGACCTTACCCTGCGAGGAGGCCATTAGTGCCACGTGCACAGCTACCCAGTGGCAATGCCACCGCTTTATCTCACAGAGAGCTTCATGTCTCAATGCCCAACCTCTAATGGGGAGGCAAACGACCCCACAAAACCACAGGAGGAAGCGCTGGAATAATGGACCCGCTACATAATACTGAGGGTCTTCTCCAAAGTTTGGGTTTCCTTATATAAAACGATATAAAAAAAGATTTAGACTGCAATGAATACAGCAGACGAGAAAGTGACGTCTTTATATCCACGACATGTTCTGGGAAACGTTTTACCTCTGCGTCTGCTGTAAGGAGATGTGCCTCCTTAATGCGTAAAAAGCTCCATCTGGAAGGTGCACTTAGCGGGGTATAAAGTAGAGCGGAGATGGAAGGCTGTATATCAGGGAGACCGGCACATTCACAGAGCGGGGGAGGAGGCGAGGACAGAGAGAAAACAAGTGGAAAGGGGAACATCAGAAATGGAGGAAAGAGAGAGGAGCCGCAGCCTGCAGGGGAGAAGACGTACGGCCAGAAGGGTGGCGCCATTCACCAGGGCAATATTACACTTTTTGACACCTGAGGCGATGGCTTTCTTTAGAGTCTCCATTGCAGGTTAGATTATTTTCGATGAGAAACAATAAAGTGCCTTTCTTCCTCATTGGCTATGTGCAGTCAGAGCCTTTTTGCAGAGCTTTTTTGAGCATCTCTGCTCCACGACCTCCTCATCGGCCATTGGGGTATACGGACGCGGAGTCTGTTTACAGTGCTTTTGCAGCAGAACCAGAAGATTTTGAGAATACTATCCGCACAGTGACTGCTCTAAAAACTCCTTACAAAGATGGACACCGTGCTGAAACCTGATAAACCCCGTTACTCCTCATCTGGGCCTCTCACGCACAGATGAGCTCCATCGTATGAGGACTGTGAGGCCTCGGATTGCTCCTCACCGGGCTTTGGCTTACAAATACGGATATAAAATACTGAACGTGTGAACGTGGCCTTAAAGAAATACAACATTATGGCAGACAACTGTATTTTTGCTACTAGGGAGATCCAGCAAATCATCAGATCACTCCGGGGTTAATGTAATTCTATGGGGCCGTGCACATGCCAGATTTTTTCCTCTGGCAGAGTCTGTCCGGGGAAAAATAATAATTGCAGCATGTTTCATTTACATCAGACTTTCAAATCGCACTTGGCCATGCAAGTCAATGAGTCCATGGAAACCACTGGACTGCACTCGGATGACATCTGAGTGCAGTCCGATTTTCAGTCTCATAGAATAGAAAAGATGGAGACATTTATTTTCCAACCCCACACTGAGTTTACCTGGTTGTCTTAGATGAGAGAAAATATAGCCGTATTGAGGACATAATTACAATTTTTCAATTGATGTTTCCACATTTTTTTTGCACAGTATGCCTGCAGAATGAGTTGTGTAAGAATCCATCAGTGAGCACATTTTAACAGGAGAGTCAGTAACGCTTGTCTGTGTTTTTGTGAGCTGCTATCACCTAACTTACGACCACAAAGTTCAGATGAACTTTAATGGACCATAAATCAGCAGAGCGCAGCTCGGAGAGAGATATAAGAGTTACCAACTCATTGTCAGAATGGGCTCACTGATATATTCTCAGATAACCCCTTCTACAGCCAGCATATAGACGGCGCATATAGGCTTAGGAGGGCTGATCCTAAGCACAGATTGCATTTAGGCTGGTTTCACATTGGCGCTTGTGGCGGCAGCGTTTGTACCGCATATAAATGCATGTGTCGTGTTTTCCTATATTTAACATTGAAAACGCATGCATTTTTTTTTTGTTCGCGTTTTGCCGCGTTTGCCGACGCATGCGTCGTCTCGTCGTTTGCGGCTTGGCGCGGAAATGCAACATGTAGTAATTTCTAGAGGCGTCTATTTGCCGCCAGGAAACGCATGCGTTCGATCGCGCAAGGATTGCGACAAAAAAACGCATTGCTGTCAATGTAAACGCATGCGTTTTTAAGCACATGCGTTTTGTTGCTTTTTTCAACACATGCGATGTACAGTAAAATCACACTGACAGGTTACAATAGAATAGATATATACACATAGAATAGGTATATATACATATATATATATGTCAGTGAGACACCTATATATGTATATTTATATTTAATGCAGCGCTAGATAGCAGAAGCCGGTAATTGAATTAGCGGCTTTTATGCTCTCTCCTTCACAAACCCGACAGGATATGAGACATGGTTTACATACAGTAAACCATCTCATATCCCTTCTGTTATTACATATTCCTCTTCAGTAATGTAACAAGTGTCTGTGTGTCAAATTTGGGGGCTCTAGCTATTAAATTAAAGGGTTAAATGGCGGAAAAAATTGGGGTGGGCTCCCGCACAATTTTCTCCGCCAGAGTGGTACAGCCAGTGACTGAGGGCAGATATTAATAGCCTAGAGAGGGTCCATAGTTATTGGCCCCCCCTGGCTACAAACATCTGCCCCCAGCCACCCCAGAAGAGGCACATCTGGAAGATGCGCCTATTCTGGCACTTGGCCTCTCTCTTCCCATTCCCGTGTAGCGGTGGGATATGGGGTAATGAAGGGTTAATGTCACCTTGCTATTGTAAGGTGACATTAAGCCAGATTAATAATGGAGAGGCGTCAATTATGACACCTATCCATTATTAATCCAATCGTACGAAATGGTTAATAAAACACACACACATTATTTCAAAGTATTTTAATGAAATAAAGACACATGTTGTGGTAATATTTTATTAGACTCTCCACCTGAAGACCCTTTGTCACCTGAAACAAAGTTTAAAAAAACAAACAACAATATTCCATACCTTCCGTTGTTCTGTCCCACGTTGTAAACCCATCTGAAAGGGTTAACTAGTTTTACAAGCAGAAGCCTGTCAATGCAGCCGCCCCTGCCTGTAAAAACCCAGGGAATGAATGGATTGGAGGGGAATGACCTGTAGTTACCTTGAGTTGCGGTGATGCGCCCTCTGCTGGATGTCCTCATATGAACTCGAGCCTGGGAACTTTTACCAGGCTCGAGTTCATATGAGGACATCAGCAGAGGGCGCCTCACCGCGACTCAAGGTAACTACAGGTCACCCTGCTTTCCATTCAGTACTCGGGGTTTTACAGGCAGGAGCGAGTGCATTAGCACAGCTCCTGGCTGTAAAATGATTTAACCCCTTCAGATGGATTTACTTCGTGGGACTTGACCTGAGCGAGGGAAGGTATGAGATATTGTTGTTTTTTTATTTTTCCTTTGTTACAGAACGAGGGTCTTCAGGTGGATTACCAGTATAATAAAATATTACAACAACCTGTGTCTTTATTTCATTAAAGGACTTTGTAATAATGTGTGTGTGTTTTCTTAACCATTTTGTACTATTGGATTAATAATGGATAGGTGTCAATTGACGCCTCTCCATTATTAATCTGGCTTAATGTCACCTTACAATAGCAAGCTGACATTAACCCTTCATTACCCCATATCCCACCGCTACACGGGAGTGGGAAGAGAGTGGCCAAGTGCCAGAATAGGTGCATCTTCCAGATGTGCCTTTTCTGGGGTGGCTGGGGGCAGATGTTTGTAGCCAGGGGGGCCAATAACCATGGTCCCTCTCCTGGCTATTAATATCTGCCCCCAGTCACTGGCTTTACCACTCTGGCGGAGAAAATTGCGCGGGAGCCCACGCCAATTTTTTCCACCATTAAACCCTTTAAATTAATAGCCAGAGCCCCCAAATTTGAGACACAGACACTTCTTACATTAGTGAAGAGGAATATGTAATAACAGAAGGGATATGAGATGGTTTACTGTATGTAAACCATGTCTCATATCCTGTCGGGTTTGTGAAGGAGATAGCAGAAGCCGGTAATTGAATTAGCGGCTTTTATGCTCTCTAGAGCTGCATTAAATATAAATATACATATATAGGTGTCTCACTGACATATATATATGTATATATACCTATTCTATGTGTATATATCTACTCTATTCTAACCTGTCAGTGTGATTTTACTGTACACCGCGCTGAATTACCGGCTTGATTTTTCTCTTGTGAAATTTCTCATCATGCGCACCATAAACGCAAACGAAACGCAGGAAAAAAAGCATGTAAACGCGTACAAACGCAACGTTTTTTAACAGCATGGGTCAACGCATGCGTAAAAAAAAAGCCGCGTTTGTACGCGTTTATATGCGTTTTTTCCACCACTTGCGGATGCGTTTTAAATGCTGCGGATTTAAACGCAAATGTGAAACTAGCCTTAAACAGTTATCGTTCTTCAGGAGCGCACCGCTTCCTGCCTCCCAGCGTCCAGCACGGGGCAGTGGGCTCCTGATCGATTGACATTGTGATCCAGCTCTCCACAGCTGCTCAGTGAGGCAGCTTCCACTCCGCATCATTAGAGGACGGCTGCTAGACTGCAGCGCTGGCCGGTAACCCAGGCAATATGCAGCAAACGGTTCCAGAAAACAAAGAGAACTTTTACTAAGTAAATGACAAAACTTACTGTTTTTACAAAAATCTTACAATTCCAACCAATCATGATGTTGAGAAAATCCGTATAACGAGGACCTCTTGCTGGATTTTTTTTTTTTAATTTTAAGGAGTAATCGTCATTTTAATTTCATAAATCAATAGTAAAAAGGATAAAAACATAATTGCACTATATCTTATGAGAAAAAGATGCTTCTTTCCATTCCTGGACTGATCTTTCACTCACAATTCATGGAAAAGGCAGGTTTTGACATTGATAACCGACACTTGGTGCTTGTAAAATTCTATGGATAAAGGAGCAAGGAGCTAGAGACATTCTGCTGCAAGTTCTTCATAGAGCTTTATGAGCACCAACTGTCATCTCTCTCAGTAGTGGGGAGATCTGTATTTAATAAGGGCAGATTTTGCTCGTGAATTGAGAATTCTGAGAATAAATGATCAGTCCAAGAGGAGAACTAATTTTTCTGATTAGATATATTACGTTGTTTATTATTTTCTGTGTATTAATGAAAGCAAAGAAAATTAAAATGACCGTAATCTTTGACTGAGCACCTTTTCTAGTTGGTCCTAGTCCCTGATTCTAGGACAGGTTTTTCTCTTTTTCTTCTGTGACCCTTTGTTCCTAAGTTATGGCGCAAACTTCCCCTTTAAACAAATGGTCGTATGCCACAGAACTTCATAATGGGTGTGGCCCTGTCTAGAATGGCCAATGACAGGAGAAAAAAGGTCTGTTGTATACACCCAGTTGGTTGAAGGTAAAAATATGCATCATCACCGGGAGGCATAACTTTGGAACGGAAGGGCACAGAAAAGCTTGAAAAATTGGAGAAAGTAAACAGTTTAATTGAAAAAAAAAAATCCAGTCAAAGGTCCTCTTTAAAGGCAATCTGTCAGCAGCATAATGTAGGGGTGGACACAATGATTCCAAGGATGTGCCACTTATTAGACTGTGTGCTGTTGATTTAATACAATCAGTGTTTTATCAGGAGGAGATTATTATTAGAGGATTAGGTCTCACATGCAAACTAGTCCAGCTAATTTGTATAAATCCACCCCCACCATTGTAGTTTCAATACTAAGTGTTTTATCAGCAGGAGATTATCACTGCCTGGACTACAGTTCACATTACAGGTGGTCCAACCCCGCGCCCCCGTCACTGATAAGCAGCTCACTGTCAATAGACAACACACATAGAGAGCCTGGTGTGGGTGGGGGAAGCTTTTCAGCTCTGATACATGCTATGTATAAAAACTGTCACAACTGCTGAGAGCAGTAAACTAAGTGACATATGGCTGGAATCAGGGCCTCCGCCTCTACATTATGCTGATCTCAGATGAGGAGCAGAAACCTGAGGACAGATTCCCTTTAATGGTTGCACTTTGACGGAGTTATAATTGCAGGCACTAGCATAGCACCATGGGGACACTAAGATGGCGCTACTAATATAATAAGTCAGCCAAATCCGGTGGTGTTTTATCATCTTCTCTACATGGATGCCCTCCCATGTTCTAAGACGTTCCCATACAGGGTCACACTGTCCTTCCTTAAGTTGCAGCACTAATTCCTCAGCGCTTTACAGACATCATCACTGTCCCCATTGGGGCTCACAATCTAGAATCCCTATCAGCATGTCTTTGGAATGCGGGAGGAAACCGGAGTACCCGGAGGAAACCCACACACACACAGTGAGAACATACAAACTCCTAGATGTTGTCCTTGGTGGGGTTTAAGCCCAGGACCCAGCGCTGTAAAGCCGCAGTGCTAACCACTGAGCCACGGACAGCGATCATCACATATTTCCCAAAGAGCGCTACTGCATCTTCCTCGCTGCCCCCGATGGTCCCTGAAGCCCAGCGAGGCATCAACCTGTAGTAAGTTACGACAGTAATAAAGGAATAGCGTAAGAGAGAGCGGGAAATAGAACGACGGACACGAGGACATTAAGAGAAACAGAAATGTGCATAAAGCAGAGGAGCATTGTGTGCTGACATTATCACACGGCCATTAAACAAATGGGAAGGAGTCAGAGCGTCTCACACCGCGCTGCACCGTGACCTTTCCGGAGCACCTGTGAATGTGGGCGAGCGCGGACCGGCGACTGATCCTCATCTGGTCACTTCACAGCTGGGGCTCCGGGGCAAACCGGAACGGCTACTAATAAGTGCAATAATGTTATAAATCATCAAGACCATCCCAAACGGGTTCACCTTGTCGCGGTGGGATGGATGCTAAGCTTCTTTTTTTATCAAAATAGAGTTAACATATATATATATATATATATATATATATATATATATATATATATATATATATATATATATATATATATATATATATATATATATACATACACACATACTATTACTCTATTACTCTTTGCTTACTACAGGGTATATGCTTTGCTTGCTTTTCTTCTTGGGTTTTCTCTGAGAAATGGCCACAGTGTGAACGTGCTTTTATGCAGCGCACATATACCAACTTCTGCTCCGGCTCATTTATTTGGTCTTGCTTATTTTCTTGTGCTTTATGCAAACACGCAGGGCTCACCTTTCTGAGCTAATTATTTCATCTATATAGCTTCCCATTGACAGGTGTCTGGTCAGTCGGGGGCCCCTGTCCTGCTGAGCCCTTGTTCACATTGCGCTCGGCAGTCACAGGGTAAGGTATAAATACTAGGGCCAGGCTAGGACTGCCCCCCACCGGGTTCACCTTGTCACGGTGGGATGACTTTTATTGATCAGAAGTATAACAAGTAATGTGTGCAAAAAAAAAAAAAAAAAAAAACTAAGGGGTAATATTGATATGCAGCGGAAAGAGGACTTCTTTTGGGTGGGGTAGGTCCGTACTGTGGAAATTGTCTGCCACGAATCTGGTTGCAAATCTGTATATTTTGCATGAAAATTTTGCTGGTTATTTACAAATTTTTGTTCCGCGCTACATTGTAAGTGGTTGAAATTTACTCCAGATCCTCAACCAGCAGAACGAGCATGTGATTAGAAAATCATCCGGCAGTAACCCCCTTAGACACGGTGATCAATAGTGACTGCAGCATCTACGGCGTGACAGAGGTAGAGGCCCGGATGTCAGCCAGCAGAGTACAGACACACACCCTAATGACAGGAGCAGTTTTAGATTTATACATACAATACCTAAAGGGAATAACTGAGGGACCGCACAACACAGATTTGTGTAACACCTCTCAAGGAAAAAGGTCTTTATTCCCTGGTGTCCGGCATAAGACTTGGCGCCTGCTCTCAGCTCACTAGGCCTTTGGTTGATGGGGCCGGGTATATAAGCTTATTGCCGGCACCAAGGTTGGTCCCTACGTGCCCACCGGACCGCTCGTATCATGAAGGGGAGAATATTTAGGGGTATGACAGGATACAGGGGCACAGATCGGATTGTTAGGATCCTAATTAGGAGGCATATGACGGGCTGGTGGCAGTGTAATAATGAGGAACCCGATGGCACATTCAGCTCTGTCCCCTCTTAGTTAATATATTTTGACGTGTGACAGTAAGAGATGAGCTAGGACGTGACTTTTGACTGAGGGGCGACACAGGACCCGGTGAAGCCCGTGATCATGTTCCGCACCTTATTAACCCCTCGTGGCGTCCACATCATCATCTCGGAAACGTTTTCTCTATATAATAGCTGCAGCTAAACCAAGTGCAGTAGATCGGACCGCCACTCCCGTCCGCGTCTCAAGAAAATCAGCCGCCAGCGCTGTATGACGGATGTTCTCAATCAGGGTCTATACGACTTTCTGATTTTTTTTTTTTTTTTTTTGGGGGGGGGGGGGGACATGATGAAAGAAGATTCTGCCATTTCTAGCTACGGTAATTTCTCTGATTCAGCATTGACCGCTTGGGATAATTTCTATCAGTAATAATTATCATTAATAATAGTAATACAATATTAATAACAGTAACAATAACAACTACCACAGCAACATGTTGCCCCATCTTATATAATGGGGCCGTTCATTTTTGTGTTCCGGGTTTAGAACTTCCCCAGTTTTCCCATAATGTTTTCTGGATTCCTAGGGTTTCTGGATTACTGTTTGCTGTAATACTTTGTGTTATTGATTTTTGGCTTTTTACAATGATGAATCAGGTTTCCGCGTTCCATGCAGTGACCAGGGAGCGCTTTCCCGTGGACTTTCCCACAAGCAGACTCCTCATCTCTCAGTGTCCGGCCATTATACACATGCGATCCCCTCGCTGGATTTTCTTTGCTTGCGGCCTGAACTTTGAAGAAATAATAATAGAGAAAATTCACTTTGGCTCTGATAAAACCAGCTGCTGAGCCCCGGACGGCCTGCGCCAGCGAAGCTTACAGATGCTTCCATGTCGCCAGACGCACGATTCACGTGAAAGCCTTTTATAAAGTCACCTGGAGGCTAAACGAGAATCGGACAGTAATGGAGGAAAATTACCGGTGAGTAAGAAAAGACACAGAAGCGACCAGGAAAAGGTGCTGACGGGCAGCTCACCATGAAAACACCATAGATACCAGCAATATAGAGAGAATAGTGGAGAAGCTGAAAAAGGTCTATAAAAAGAGCCGCACAGCGCTGTGGTCTTCTGCTCCATAACCTACAGCATGGCCTCCTGCCCTCATCCCTCACAATCAGGTAAAACTGCCTTTGGTGCACATGCCAGCCTACTATGTCCAGGAACTGCCTGATTCTCGTGCTTTGTAACTTTCCGTCCACTATTATTGAATGACTGGTATCTCTGTCAGGCCAGCACTATAGGTTCCAGAACTCTGTTCCCTCAGTTACCCGTATGCATAGTGGCTACTATTCAGAGCTCAAGAAAAGAAAAAACGAGCACATACCCGACAGCAAGTACATCCAACAATTATAATAGTACCTCTAAATAAAATAGGAGAATCGGCTAATACGATTTTGATATAAAAAAGCATAAAAGCCATCCCACAGCGGTAAGGTACACCTTATCGCGGTGGGATGGCTTTTGTGGCCCTTTAAACAAAATAGTATTAACTAAGTACCCTACGTTATTTACATGTACAATTACCATTTACGGATTTACTTGCTGCAGGGTACATGCTCATTATGTCTCTTTCCTGGGTTTCATCGATGAAACAGCCAGTGTGAACGCACTTTGCACAAATACCAGTTTATAGTCCAGCTCAGTTTTATGGGTTTGCGTATAGCACTTACTATTGTACAGTAACTTACATGACCCAGATAAAAAATACCCCTCTATGTAAGGTCTCTAAGCAGTTTGACATAGAAAAATGAGAAAGAGCGACAAATCCCACCTACCTGCTTCCTATAAAGATAAAGCGGTCCCTATGTAAAAAAGACCTGCCCCCACTTCCTGTACAGAGACAGCCCCACCCCCACTTCCTATAAAGAGAAGCAGCCCCACCCCCTTCCTGTACAGAAAGACAGCCCCGCCCCCACTTCCCGTAAATAGAAGCAGGCACACTCCCCTTCCTGTACAGAAAGAGAGCCCCACCCCCACTTCATGTAAATAGAAGCAGCCCCACCCCACTTCCTGTGCGGAAAGACAGCCCCGCCCCCACTTCATGTAAATAGAAGCAGCCCCACCCCACTTCCTGTGCGGAAAGACAGCCCCGCCTCCACTTCCTGTAACGAGAAGTAGGCCCACCCCTCTTCCTGTACAGAAACACCACCCCACTCCTACTTCCTGTAAATAGAAGCAGCCCCACCCCACTTCCTGTACAGAAAGACAGCCCCACCCCCACTTCCTGTAAAGAGAAGCAGGCCCACGCCCTTCCTGTACAGAAAGATAGCCCCGCCCCCACTTCCTGCAAATAGAAGCGGCCCAGCCCCCACTTCCTGCAACCCGTCTTGGGGTCTTTGCAGCTGGTCGTGGATTACATATTGAATTGCAGGTTACAAGAAAGAAAGGCACTAAGTCACCGGCACTTTGGGGTGGTTTTATGGGAGGAAGCGAGTTTTTTTATCACATTATCTATCAAATAAGATCAGGGGTTTTTTTTTAAATCCAGGGCCATTTCAACTTTCATACAAACCAGAGAAAGCCCTTGTGTTTGACCTTCATACAGAAATATTATAACTTGGTCTCTTTGAATACTAGCACGCAAATTTTTATCATTTTTAGATTAATGGACCTGCATGAGGCCTAGAATTTTGCACTTATGTGCCATTTTATGGAACTTTATATGTTTTTGTTTTTTCTTTAACATTTTAACAACCAGGGAAAATCATTCTCACAGCTCCCACTTAGGCGACGTTTTCTGAGATGCTGCCTTTTATTGTTTAATCCTGATGTACATGATGCTGCAGATGGCCTTGTCGAGCAAGGAATGATCGGGGGCCAATAAGGACTGATGATGGGATTCTGGCAATAACCCCTTGGATGTGGTGAAGGGTGACTGCAACATCTAAGGTGCTTGACAGAGGGAGAGGACTCCTTCTGTCAGTCTGATTTGCATATGCCTTCTACACTAGATTTCTCATGACTGACACATCAGACCTCTGCCAAATGAAAAAAAAAGACAACTTTGGGGAACAAGAATCTATGTAGCGATATCACTACTTCCAAACGTAAAAACAAGCTGAGAGGTTCAATTTAAACCAGAGTGTCAGGTAAAATTGTGATAAAAAGTATAATATTTAACAAGAAAAACCTCTCTATCTAGAACAACGTTCCATTTCTACTGGAGGTCCTTACCTTGCAATGGCAAAATGTTCACCCCAAACTCCTCCAGGTAACCCAGAGATCGTATCAAGTCCAGCTCTTCCTGTATGGAATCGGGACAGTCTGTAATCAGCTGTAAGCAGCTCCTGTAAGGGCGAATACCAGAAATAATTGGTACATTAGTGTGTGAAATTAGAGACATATTCCAAATGATATTTAATGGCTTTAGTTAGCATGAAAACAAGCACGTTTGCAATTGAGTTGTATTTTCTATCTGCTTTCAGTCTCCTGGAATGAGAATTTTTATCTTGCACAGTGTACAGCTGGTTGCCATGGAGCTCAGCCACTACTGCTTGTCTGAGAATGCATGCACAGTAGGTAGATTTCAGGAAAAATCTGCTCAGCTCACTCTCTCTGCCTCTCGGCTCCTGACATGCTGCTCTTATAAATCTTGCAAAACCACCATCCTCTTAGCTTTCAGAAGCGGTCCCCTAATCATGGCTGTGAGCTTGTGCAAATGGTGAAGTGTGAAGATACCTTAAGTGTAGACTCAGAAAAAAACACAGATGAATGTGTTACAGCAGAACATGTGCTGAGCTTTATAGTTCTAACACTGCAGCTCTGCTACTCACAGGCAAATTTTTCATTTAGTAAAGTATCGCCTTGAATACACAAAAGGCATTATACAGTTGTTATTATATATATATATATATATATATATATATATATATATATATATATACACATACATATATATATATATATATATATATATATATATATATATACACTCACCGGCCACTTTATTAGGTACACCATGCTAGTAACGGGTTGGACCCCCTTTTGCCTTCAGAACTGCCTCAATTCTTCGTGGCATAGATTCAACAAGGTGCTGGAAGCATTCCTCAGAGATTTTGGTCCATATTGACATGATGGCATCACACAGTTGCCGCAGATTTGTCGGCTGCACATCCCAAAGATGCTCCATACAAGGCAGGATGGATCCATGCTTTCATGTTGTTTACGCCAAATTCTGACCCTACCATCCGAATGTCGCAGCAGAAATCGAGACTCATCAGACCAAGCAACGTTTTTCCAATCTTCTACTGTCCAATTTCGATGAGCTTGTACAAATTGTAGCCTCAGTTTCCTGTTCTTAGCTGAAAGGAGTGGTACCCGGTGTGGTCTTCTGCTGCTGTAGCCCATCTGCCTCAAAGTTCGACGCACTGTGCGTTCAGAGATGCTCTTAGGCCTACCTTGGTTGTAACGGGTGGCGATTTGAGTCACTGTTGCCTTTCTATCAGCTCGAACCAGTCTGCCCATTCTCCTCTGACCTCTGGCATCAACAAGGCATTTCCGCCCACAGAACTGCCACTCACTGGATTTTTTTTCTTTTTCGGACCATTCTCTGTAAACCCTAGAGATGGTTGTGCGCGAAAATCCCAGTAGATCAGCAGTTTCTGAAATACTCAGACCAGCCCTTCTGGCACCAACAACCATGCCACGTTCAAAGGCACTCAAATCACCTTTCTTCCCCATACTGATGCTCGGTTTGAACTGCAGGAGATTGTCTTGACCATGTCTACATGCCTAAATGCACTGAGTTGCCGCCATGTGATTGGCTGATTAGAAATTAAGTGTTAACAAGAAGTTGGACAGGTGTACCTAATAAAGTGGCCAGTGAGTGTATATATATATATATATATATATATATATATATATATATATACATATATACACACACACACACATACGGTCCCTGTGCATTAGGGTTCAGTGTCACATTGGATTTGATATGGATTCCTGCATCAAATCCATATAATCTGCACATCTCATGCATCTGACTGTGGATTTTTGCAACATGCTCTGACAAAGATTTGCACATTTTTGTGCATAAAAAAAAATTAAAAAAATATATAAATAATAATAATAATAAGCTGTGGAAAAAATAAGCTACTCATTTCTGCAAATTCTGAAAGAAGAAACTAATGATTATTGTCATTTAAGGTGTAAAAGTCTATCTTCAAATCTGCTTCATTTCTTGCATTTTCAAAATTCAAATGCAAATCCGACACGTGTGAACACATCCTTATAATAGTCCAGCTTTACTGTTCGGGCTGTGCTCAATAACAAGATTGTTGATGGTTTCCAAAAAACAATATCAAAGAATTATGAATGCAGCTCTAGAGTATTATAAATAATGCAAATATATTCAGCATACAAGATGCAAAATAGCATTTAACATGCGCAGTGGTCAGAACCCCAGTGATCAGTAACACAGCCCCTACCCCATTGATGGAAAAAAACTTAACTTTGCACAACTCCATAAAAAAACTTATGTAAAAAAAAAAAAAACCTTAAACATGCTTCTTCGTACAATAAGTTGAATTGCGCCGAGCTGCAATACCAGAAACAGCCTTTAGATAAAAGTGGCGCAGGTTCTGGATGAAAATCCGGTGTTTTCCTAATCCTGAACAACCCCTTTAATAATGCATGAAATGTCTACTTTGGAGTCGATTTCTACTGAAACAACCAAACATTAGAGCCATAGGGGTCGCATATTTATTGTCAACCAGCAGCGCACAGAGGGAGGGACGGAGGAATTTATGCACAAGTGGAATAACGAGTCCTGCTGTTTAATCCGGGTCGGAGGTTTTATGTGCAATTATAAGTCTAATTAAAGCACAGTGACATCTTTATGTAGCCAGGGACACGTTCTCTTTCTCAAAAAATTAAGTCAAAGGACACAGTATTTTTTAAAGTCATCGCAGCTCAAGCCGCCATACTCACTGCACCGCCATACTCACTGCACCGCCATACTCACTGCAGCGCCATACTCACTGCAGCGCCATACTCACTGCACCGCCATACTCACTGCACCGCCATACTCACTGCACCAGGTGTCAGCTGACCTGCACGAGTGCAAACCCATATTGCCGTTTTAGGCTCCTCCTAGCCTAACGCATGTAGCGGAGGCTCGTGGCTAACAATGGCTCTTATCTGGCACGAGACTTTTAGAAATACTAACCTTTATCCCACACTGCATATTCCCCCCAGCAGAATGATTCTCTCTAGTGTCTTAACAACCAGAAAATCACAACCAAATTTCCCTATTTTGGGGGCAGCATGGTGGCACACGGATTGGCATTCTTAATACAACACTGTGGTCCCAGTATGGAAGTTGATCAAGGGGAACAATCTTGCTCACAAATGTCTGACCGTGTTGTGTATGCAGCTCTCATGCAGACCCATGTGATTCCGCACTACAGACTAAAACAAGTCCTTTAACCAGTTATTAACCAAGCACCTGCAATCTAGAAGGAACAGGTCCGGTCCCCAGCTGTCAGTCATGGCCAGAGACCTTGGGGAGAAGACAGAGGCCACTTATTACCGCTTCCGTCTTTTCCTTTGTGGGCCACATAGCACTCAATAAAGGGCTGTGCCGTAAACAGAAGCATCCGAATCACTGCTGCTTCAGTAAGATCTGGGGATTACACGATTATCTGGAATCTGCCTGGCAAAGCAGAACTGCTGGATCCTAACAGAGTCCGATCATTTTGGCCAGTGAAGCCAGGCGCAGCACTGGGCTGATTGCCCCTGTGACTGGGGCTCTGATGGTTTCCCCCAGTTACAGTGGGCAAAAAATAAATGTTTCCCAGATCTCTTAGGATTTCTTGGAAACAAATTGTATAAAAATGTATGTAAAACACTAGCAAAAAATAAAGTTTTTTTATATGTAAAATTCATTTTTATTACATACATATTGAAAATTCCTACACGTATTAGGCATAAACACAGTCATAAGAACCTAGAGAATTAATTCAACAGGTTGTTTGGTGCAAAAAGTGAAAGTAAAACAATATAAATAAAAATTGTGTGTGTCAAAGAAAAACGATACAGTAACTTATACGTACATCAAAAGATCCCACAAAAAAAAACAGAACCTCGTACAGCCACATGAACATAAAAAAATTATGGCTGTTAAAAAAATAAAAATAAATAAAAAATTAAAAATTAAATAAAAAAAAAATGGGCCAATCAGTAAGCGGGATGAGCGGTTTCAGGAACTGTGTCGCAAACTATTATTTATTATGCTTTGCTTCTATAGCGCCATCACATTCCGCAGCGCTTTACATACATTATCATCACTGTACCCAATGGAGCTCACACGCTAAATTCCCTACTAATATATATCTTCGAAATGTGGGAGGAAAACCGAGAAAACTCAGAGGCAATCCACGCAAACATGGGGAGAACATACAAACTCCTTCCAGATGTTGTCCTTAGGGGAACTGAACCCTGGACTCCAACGATGTCCACCTAGCCATCGTGCTGCCAAAACTGTGTAAAATACTTAAAATAACCGAGTGCAGGTTCTCAGCCTCCCTGGGTCCAGGTCCTCGATGCTGTACCAGTGCTGACGTTTCGGGTGCAGCAGTGACGTAATGCCATCAGCACCTTTCAGGCTCCAGCCAATCGCTAAACTCGGCAGCTCATGCAGTGAGCTCAGCAGGCGCGCCAAAAATGAGACTATGGGCCGCAAAGCCCAATGACTGGCTACAGCGGTGACATTGTATTGGTGACAAAACACCAAGAATGGAAGCAGCGGCGGGGAGCCGGCACTGGACTCAGGTAGGGTGACTACCTACTGAGATATTTTAGGTATTTTAAAGAGTTTGTTACCCATTTTCCTGAAAGTGGACGACCTCTTTTAAGCCTCAGAGAGGACTGGTCACCGATTCTGGCGCTGTTCTTGGTCCTGGACTTTTCCATTACTGAGATATGGCCTCCTCCTCCTTGTATGTGAATCCAATCTCTTTATTTATGGGGGTGTAATCCTGAAGAATGCTGCCATAGACAAGAGATGAGGAACACGCCTACTTGGCTAACCAAACTAGATTTACATGAAGGCAAGGAAGAGGGGGACAAATCTCAGGAATAGAGACGCGCAAGAATGAATAAAAACTCCAAATTCAGGAGAACAGAGGCATTTATACCAGGTCCTCTTTAACCCCGTACACACACTGTAAGCAGCTGGCACTAGCAGGTAAGTTACCTTTCCAAAACAACTGCATTTTAGATCCATGTCAGATAAATATATTGAATCTTCACAATGGACATGTGTAGCTCTGACCTGTCAAAGCATGGACTCCAAAAAACCTCTGAAGGTGTCCTGTGGTACCACAACATTGGCAGCAGATTGCATCAGAGCTCTTCGTAACCAAAAACCTCAAGTTTTTCACAGACAGGATCTGCACAAGCTACTTAATTAGCTGCTCTCAGGAGAACAATAGCCTTTACCCTTTATCCCCTATATAGGGGACCTGGCCTTACGCAGGAGGTCCCCTGGGAAAGGTTCACAGAACAGCTTCTGGCTGGTGGATCAAGTTGGCAGAGAGCAGGGTCGTCAGCCTGGGTCATATCCAGAAGGCAAAATTCAGGGACAAAAATCACTAACAGTCAGGTAGACAAAATACAAGTCAAGGTCAGGAGCTAAACACCAGAATATACAGGACACAAGGGCAGGATAAGCAACAAACCAGAGTAGCTAAAAACAATAACTGGCAGATAGTAGTTGCTGGGAGTTTCAATAGAGAGTGGCCCGACCCAAAGCTCACAAAAGAAAGCCAATGACAACAGATAATCAAGCCCATGTAGCAAGACACTGAGATCCTGTCTGGCTGGTACCAAAAGTCCAATCCAGATCAATGTGACATAGGAACCATGAGAACACACCTGCATCGTCCAACTCCATGGCCAGTGTAAGAACAGCACTGTCTTGTGGCAGAGGTCGTAGGAGCGAGTTCAGACATGGCTATAACACAGATTCTTTAGCTACCATAAGTTGTGATTGTTCTGCATGTGCATTATTGAGACTTGGGTGCCTTTGACCCCATCGCTGGATCACTGGTGGTCTATTCTTGGACCATCTTTGAAACTGTAGGTACTCACCTTGTGTCACCCTCACCAGCATATTCATTTCATCATTGACTAAGTCACTCATATCCTTGCTCATTTGTCATTGCTTTGAATTCAGCAACTTGAAGAACTGACTGTTCCCTTACTGCCCAATATATCGCACCCCTGACAGGTGGCAGGTAATCCATGTTATGCGCATCACCTGTCAAAGGCTGATGGGTGGAAACGGTCACAAGAAAAGTAACCTGTACCTGATAAAATAAGTGGTCTTAGGTATATTGTATAATTCGGTAGTATTAATGAACTAAAAAAATGATACAAAACACAAAGTTTTTTATTCAGGCATGTGTCAGACTTCCTCAGTCAGTAGGCAGGTCTGCAAACCCAACAAAAGGTGGTTCGAAAAGTTACAAAAAAATAAAAAGTTTTAATTAGAAAATCCCACTTATTTCATGAAAAAGTCACAAAGTGCAGCTAGCAATTTGGCCAGAATTTTTTTTTTTACTACAGGACATTCTGCTCAAGTGAATGGATAATAAAGCCATCACAATTAAAAAAAAAAAAAAAAAACTAATTAGGCTCCATTATCGAATCCAGTAATCATCATTAATGGATTGAAATGTGAAATAATTTGAATATTCACTTTATGCCATACTTTCTCATTCTAAGGTCCTCTATCAGAGGCCTGGGAGTTTGTGGGTTCTGCGCAGGATCTTCGTTGTTCCCAGCATTGCTCTTTTCTGGACAGAGTTCAGATGTTTCTCCTGGGATCTGCTGTAGCCATTTTCCCAACTTAGGGGTCACTGCTCCAAGTGCTCCTATCACCACTGGAATCACTGTTGCCTTCACCTTCCACATCTTCTCCAGTTCTCCTTTGAGGCTCTGGTATTTCTCCAGCTTCTCATATTCCTTCTTTCTGATGTTGCCGTCACTTGGCACTGCCACATCTATTATCATTACTGTCTTCTGATCCTTGTCTACTATGACAATGTCTGGTTGGTTAGCCAACACGTACTTATCTATCTGGATCTTGAAGTCCCACAGGATTTTAGCCTTTTCATTCTCCACCACTTTTTCTGGGGTCCCACCTGGACTTAGGGGGCCTTATCCCATATGCTGTGCAGATGTTCCAGTATACAATTCCCACTACTTGGTTGTGGCGTTCGGTATACGCCGTTCCTGCTTGCATTCTGCCACTATGTGTCGGCCTGTTCCTGAGGTTTCTTTGCATAGTATGCACCTTGTCTTGTGTGGTAGATTCCTGCTTCTATGGATCTGGTACTTCGTGCTTGCTCTTGTGCCTCTATGATTACTGTCTCTGTGCTGTCTCGGGAGTCCAGCTTTCTCCAGCCATTGGTAGGATTTCTACATGTCAGCCACCTTCATTATCTGGCGATTGTACATCCCATGCAGTGGCTTGTCTCGCCATGGTGCTTCATGTTCCTGTTCTTCATTCCAGATCTGTTGTTGTTGCCTTAGGCTTTCTCTCAGCATCTCATCTTTCGTGCCATTTTTCTGATGTATTCCTGGATAGCCTTCTTTCATCCGTGATGGTGCTTTGGATGCTTTTCAAGCCTCCACCACCCTCCTTTCTGTTGGTTTACAATCTTTGGGTGTTATACTTAGGGTGGAGGCCTCCATGCATTGTGAGGAGCTTCCGCGTCTTCACATATGCAGCTTCCATCTCTTAAGGTCAGCACACTATGCCAGCAGGGTATCTGATAACTGGCAGGGCATATGTATTGATGGCGCGGATTTTATTCTTCCCATTGAGCTGGCTCTTTAGGACCTGTCTTTGCCTTTGATGGTATCTGGATGTTGCTGCTTTCCTTGCCTCCTCATCATGGTTACCGTATCCCTGTAGGATGCCAAGGTACTTGTATCTTGTTTGTACATCTGCTGGTAATTCCACTCCATCAGCCTTGACTACCTTGCCTCTCTTTACTACCAACTGGCCGCACTTCTCCAATCCAAAGGACATCCCGATGTCTTCACTGTAGATCCTTGTCAGGTGGATCAGTGAATTGATGCCTCATTCTTTTTGCATACAGCTTGATGTCATCTATGTAGAGGAGGTGGTTGATGGTGAATCCACTCTTGAACTTCTATCCATAGCCAGACTCTGTAATTATCTGACTGAGGGGATTCAAGCCTATGCAGAACAGCAATGGGGACAGTGCATCACCTTGGTATATGAGGAATTTGATTGTCACTTGTGCTAGTTGTCTCCAGTTGACTTCCAAAGTTGTTCTCCATAGCCACATTGAATTTCTGAGGAAGGTTCTTAATTCCTGTTGACATTGTAGAGAGCCAAGCATTCACAGATCCATGTATGTGGCATTGAGTCATAGGCTTTCCTGCAGTCAATCCAGGCTGTGTTGAGATTGGTCTGTCTGGATCTTGAGTCTTGAGCGACTGCTCTACTAGGAGCTGGTGCTTAGAGCCTCTGGTGTCCCAATGCCTTTCTCAGCTGGATTCATATACTGGATCATATGGTTCTTTAGCTTACTGGCTATGATGCCTGACAGGAGTTTCCATGTTGTTGTAAGGCAGGTTATTGGGCAGTAGTTGGATGGAACTGTTCCTTTTTTGTGAGGATCCTTCATGATCAGAACTGTTCTTCCTTGTGTTAGCCAAGCTGGGTGGTGGCCTACCTCTAGCTGTTGGTTCATCTGCTTTGCCATGCGTTCATGTACCTCTGTTAATTTCTTTAGCCAGTAGGTGTGGATCATATCTCGGCCAGGTGCTGTCCAGCTCTTCATGTTCTTGACACACTGTTGGATGTCTGCTTCTGTAATGGTGACTGGTTCTTGCTCTAGGTGGTTGCTGTATTTCATTCTCAGATCTTGCAGCCACATTGCACTGGTGTTGTGTGTTTTTTCCTTCTCCCATATGTTCCTCCAGTATTGTTCAGACTCTGCTATTGGAGGAGCTGCTGCCTTCCTGCTGTTGCTCTGTAGTTGGAAGAACACATTGGCTTGTAGCAGTAGCCAATTTATCATCAGATTGTCCTGGTTCCTAAACATATATGACAGCAAGCACCTCAACAAACAAGGGGTCAGTCTTCGTGCCAAAGAGCTGAAGGACATCTTACTACACAGGGACCCTGGTCGTGGACACTACATTAACCAAAATTACGTGAAGAGACCACCAGCAATTAAAAAAAAAAAAAAGACAGTAAATCTCTATTACAGCACAGGAAGCTGGAAACAAAGATCCTCCTCACCCAAAAACAGACCATCAGAGAGTACCACCATGAAGGAAACCACCGGCCTCCTTGTCCAAAACAAAGGCATCCAAACAAGAGATATGTAGAGCAGAGACATGGAGGAGATAAAGACCCTGCTCAGCACATTGTGCAGGAACCTAATATGACTGGATGGGACCAACGTGATTAATAAACCATTCAGAAATCTGGTGTGTCCTACACAGCCACACTCATTACAACGTACACTCACCGGCCACTTTATTAGGTACACCATGCTAGTAACGGGTTGGACCCCTTTTGCCTTCAGAACTGCCTCAATTCTTCGTGGCATAGATTCAACAAGGTGCTGGAAGCATTCCTCAGAGATTTTGGTCCATATTGACATGATGGCATCACACAGTTGCCGCAGATTTGTCGGCTGCACATCCCAAAGATGCTCCATACAAGGCAGGATGGATCCATGCTTTCATGTTGTTTACGCCAAATTCTGACCCTACCATCCGAATGTCGCAGCAGAAATCGAGACTCATCAGACCAAGCAACGTTTTTCCAATCTTCTACTGTCCAATTTCGATGAGCTTGTACAAATTGTAGCCTCAGTTTCCTGTTCTTAGCTGAAAGGAGTGGTACCCGGTGTGGTCTTCTGCTGCTGTAGCCCATCTGCCTCAAAGTTTGACGCACTGTGCGTTCAGAGATGCTCTTAGGCCTACCTTGGTTGTAACGGGTGGCGATTTGAGTCACTGTTGCCTTTCTATCAGCTCGAACCAGTCTGCCCATTCTCCTCTGACCTCTGGCATCAACAAGGCATTTCCGCCCACAGAACTGCCGCTCACTGGATTTTTTTTCTTTTTCGGACCATTCTCTGTAAACCCTAGAGATGGTTGTGCGTGAAAATCCCAGTAGATCAGCAGTTTCTGAAATACTCAGACCAGCCCTTCTGGCACCAACAACCATGCCACGTTCAAAGGCACTCAAATCACCTTTCTTCCCCATACTGATGCTCGGTTTGAACTGCAGGAGATTGTCTTGACCATGTCTACATGCCTAAATGCACTGAGTTGCCGCCATGTGATTGGCTGATTAGAAATTAAGTGTTAACAAGAAGTTGGACAGGTGTACCTAATAAAGTGGCCAGTGAGTGTATATACGCCCTTGTTATATACAAAAATGTCTTCACTTAAAATTAGCAGCTGGAACATCCAAGCCTTGAACAACTAAGCCGTTAAATGTAAAACAAATGACCCCAACTTTATACAAAGCCTGAAAAATATAGACATTCAGATCTTCCTGGAAACATGGACCAGAGCTGAAAACAAATTCCTGTTGCTCATTGTATTCAGGGAAATCTCTGTCCCTGCCCTGAAAAATAAAGACATCAAACAGGGCAGCTACTCAGGAGGAATATTGGAATCAAAATCCACTGATACATACTATATAACTATCAAACTGGCCATATGCCTGTATAAAGGACCAGAATAAGCTTATCAGGACACTCCAAAAACAGTAAGTCCTACAAAAATGGAGTCATTGTCCAAGTAAAAATGTAATAAATAATTACCATAAAGTTTATTAAAAAAATGAAAGGCATAATACATATAGCAAATAAAGCAAAGCATAGAAAAAGGCTCATGTGCGAAGGACATCATAACACTGATTGTATCGCAGGGTAGCGAAAGGCTGGGGAACCACATGATCAAGAAACCATGATTCATGGTACTCAGAAAAGCTAAGTGCATATAAAGTGCAATCTAAGTATGTGCACACGTCAGGATTTCTTGCAGAAATTTTCCTGACAAAAACCGGACATTTCTGCCAGAAATCCGCATGCGTTTTTCATGCGTTTTTTTCGCGTTTTTCATGCGTTTTTGAAGCGTTTTTTGTATGTTTTTTTCCAAATGCATAGAATAGCGGGAAAAACGCGGAAAATCCGCAAAATTAATGAACATGCTGCTTTTTTTTACCGCGATGCGTTTTTTTTTTTTCGCGGAAAAAAACGCATCATGTGCACAAAACATGCAGAATGCATTCTAAATGATAGGATGCATACTGTATGCGTTTTTAATTAGTTTTTATAGCGTTTTTATCGGGAAAAAACCTGAACGTGTGCACATACCCTAAGAGTCAGACCATGGAGATGATCCCAAACACCATAAAGTCACATGTAGTGGGTAGCGACTGTTGTAAAGATCTATATCAAACATCAAGCATCACAATTACCCAAAACAGGTGAGATATATATATCAATCATAAGGTGCCTGGCTTAACCATTCAGATGCCTGCCAATGTGATGTCCAGTGCAGCCCCGACGCGTGTTTCGCGTGGGCTTCCTCAGGGAGGATTATTAGTCTGGTATAAAGAGGAGATCCAACAGTACATCAAACTTGTGAAAGAGGGGAGTCATATATGGATCAGAATCAGCAGCTCCATCTTCACCTCTCAGTCTGATGACTACCTTTGCGGCACCTACATTACACCGCCAGAGTTGCCATACTTCAATCCAGACAGCTATGAGATCTTACAAGGAGAAGCTGCCCATCATCAGGCCTTGGGCAAAGTTCTCCTCTTTGGTAAGGCCAATGCAAGAAAAGGGAGAGATGAAGACTTTCTGACCACAGAAGGAAACACTTACGCGCGCACACACTATATCCAAACACGGGCACGCACATACTATACCCACACACGTGCACACGCTATACCCGTACACGCACACTATACCCATACAGGGGCGCGCACACACACACACACACACACACACACACACACACACACACACACTATACCCATATACGTGCGCACACATTATAAATATATATGCACGTACACTATACCCATATACGCACAGACACTATACCCTACCCATATTACACACACATTGTACCTATATATGCACACACACTGTACCCATACACGCGCGCACACACATAAGCACACACTATACCTGTATACGCACACACTATACCTACACACGCACACACTATACCTACACACGCACACACTATACCCATATACGCACACACTATACCCGCACACACACACTATACCCATACACGCACACACTATACCCATATACATACACACTATGCCCATACACGCACACACTATGCCCATACACGCACACACACTATACCCATACACGCACACACACTACCCATATACGCACACACACACACATTATACCCATACAAACATACACTATACCCATACAAACACACATAACACTATATTCATATACACACACACACAATACCTATACACATTACATTATACCAATACATACATAAAAAAAAATACACACACACACATATATAAGCAAGGCCAGGTTTGTTTCTGTGCAGACACAGTACATGGATTATATTGTACCAGTGACCGTAACAAATATGTTAGTGCTTAAGGGAAATGGGGAAAGTACAAGCAAGGTCATTGCAAGCGATAGCGATTCAGAATTCTGCTTCACGGACCCTGCCATTACCACCTGGGCGATTGGAGTCTCTGACATTTGCCTACATGTATAATGCATTAACACATTTCGCTAGTGCAAAGTCCCGCTGTAGATTCTCCATAAAGGAATGCAGGTTTGATTTTCTCCTTGACAAAGGAGTAGAGACGAAAAATCAATTGCTATCAACACCCTGTCATGACCAATTACATCAAGCAGTAAAGGAGGCCTCAAAAGACTGAAAGCAGCTGCCTATTCTAGAAATACTTACTTTCAGGAGAACGATATTGTAATAATATTGTAAGCACAAGAAGGAGGAAAAAGCCTTGAAAAAAGTGTCGTTGAAGATGATATATTTGAGGAGGCTTGTCATTTATGTTGTAACTCAATCTAAAATGGTCTATGCTGTACCGTTTCTCCTTGTGGACACAATCAGGTGATGCTCCCTAGGAAGAAGGTATGCAAAATAGCGCTTCTTCAAGAGGAAGAAAAATGATTCCCTAATGACACCAACAGGGATGTAGACTGTAGACTACTGACCACCAACTGGAGGTAGAAAGCTGACTAGTATCATCAACTGGAGGTAGAAAGACGACTAGTGTCATCAACTAGAGGTAGAAAGCTGACTAGTGTCATCAACTGGAGGTAGAAAGCTGACTAGTGTCATCAACTGGAGGTAGAAAGATGACTAGTGTCATCAACTGGAGGTAGAAAGATGACTAGTGTCATCAACTGGAGGTAGAAAGATGACTAGTGTCATCAACTGGAGGTAGAAAGCTGACTAGTGTCATCAACTGGAGGTAGAAAGACGACTAGTGTCATCAACTAGAGGTAGAAAGCTGACTAGTGTCATCAACTGGAGGTAGAAAGAGGACTAGTGTCATCAACTAGAGGTAGAAAGCTGACTAGTGTCATCAACTGGAGGTAGAAAGATGACTAGTGTCATCAACTAGAGGTAGAAAGCTGACTAGTGTCATCAACTAGAGGTAGAAAGCTGACTAGTGTCATCAACTGGAGGTAGAAAGCTGACTAGTGTCATCAACTAGAGGTAGAAAGCTGACTAGTGTCATCAACTAGAGGTAGAAAGCTGACTAGTGTCATCAACTGGAGGTAGAAAGCTGACTAGTGTCATCAACTAGAGGTAGAAAGCCGACTAGTGTCATCAACTGGAGGTAGAAAGCTGACTAGTGTCATCAAGTGGAGGTAGAAAGATGACTAGTGCAGGGGTCCCCAACCACGGCTCCAGGGCCCAGGAACAGGCCCCGTTGGCGGTCTTTTGCAGGTCTGCGGTAAACGTTTTTATTTAAGACCTATAGCAACCATTCATTTTATCATCACAACATGAAGACTTACAAGAGAGAGCCAGCATGAACCTAGCAAAAAGGTCATACAGCACAGTATTAACCCCTTCCCGACCCATGACGCCTATGCGGCGTCATGGAATGATCGCATCCCTGCAGATCGGGTGAAAGGGTTAATTCCTATTTTACCCGATCTGCAGGGAGAGGGGGAGTTGTACTTCAGCCTAGGGGGGGTGGCTTTGCCCCCACGTGGCTACGATCGCTCTGATTGGCTGTTGAAAGTGCAACAGCCAATCAGAGCAATTTGCAATATTTCACCTATGAAAATGGTGAAATATTGCAATCCAGCCATGGCCGATGCTGCAATAGCATCTGCCATGGCTGGAAATCATGTACTGGCCCCCCCCACCGCCCCCGATCTCCTCCCCAGTCGTCCGTTATGTGGCCCGGTCCTCTCCGTCCCCCTGTTCGCTCCCCCGTGCTCCTGTCCGCTCCCCCGTGCTCCTGTCCGCTCCCCCCGTCCTCCGATCCCCCCCCCTGTGCTCCGATCCACCCCCCCACCACCCCCTCATACTTACCGATCCTCCCGGTGTCCGGCCGTCTCCTCGCTGGGCGCCGCCATCTTGGAAAATGGCGGGCGCATGCTCAGTACGCCCGCCGAATCTGCAGGCTGGCAGATTCGTTACAGGTACATTTTGATCGCTGTGGTAGGTTCTACCACAGCGATCAAAATAAAAAAATAATAAATAAACCCCCCCCTTTATCACCCCCATAGGTAGGGACAATAATAAAATAAAGAAAATATTTTTTTTTCTTTTACCACTAGGGTTAGGGTTAGAACTAGGGGTAGGGTTAGGGGTAGGGTTAGGGTTACGGGTAGGGTTAGGGTTAGGGGTAGGGTTATGGCATGTGCACACAGAGCGGATCGGCCGCGTATCCGCAGCGGATCGGCCGCGGATCGGCCGCGGATCCGCAGCGGATCGGCCGCGGATCGCAGCGGATCCGCAGCGGATCGGCCGCGGATCCGCAGCGGATCGGCCGCGGATCCGCAGCGGATCGGCCGCGGATCCGCAGCGGATCGGCCGCGGATCCGCAGTGGATCCGCAGCGGATTGGCCGCGGATCTGCAGCGGATTGGCAGCGGATTGGCCGCGGATCCGCAGCGGATCGGCAGCGGATCCGCAGCAGATTGGCCGCGGATCTGCAGCGGATTGGCCGCGGATCCGCAGCGGATCGGCAGCGGATCGGCAGCGGATTGGCCGCGGATCCGCAGCGGATCCGCAGCGGATTGGCCGCGGATCCGCAGCGGATTGGCCGCGGATCTGCAGCGGATTGGCAGCGGATTGGCCGCGGATCCGCAGCGGATTGGCAGCGGATTGGCCGCGGATCCGCAGCGGATTGGCCGCTGCGAATTCGAAGCAGTTTTCCATCAGGTTTACAGTACCATGTACACCTAAGGAAAACCAAATCTGCTGTGCCCATGGTGCGGAAAATTCCGTGCAGAAACGCTGCATTGTATTTTCCGCAGCATGTCAATTCTTTGTGCGGATTCCGCAGCGGTTTACACCTGTTCCTCAATAGGAATCCGCAGGTGAAATCCGCACAAAAAAACACTGGAAATCTGCTGTAAATCCGCAGGCAAAACGCAGTGCCTTTTACCTGCAGATTTTTCAAAAATCGTGCGGAAAAATCTCACACGAATCCGCAACGTGGGCACATACCCTTAGGGTTAGGGTTGGAATTAGGGCTAGGGTTGGAAATAGGGTTAAGAATAGGCTTGTGGTTAGGGTTACGGATAGGGTTAGGGGTGTGTTGGGGTTACAGTTGTGGTTAGGGTTGGGATTAGGGTTACGGTTGGGATTAGGGTTAGGATTAGGGTTGGAATTAGGGTTACGGTTGTGTTGCGGTTAGGGTTGTGGTTAGGGGTGTGTTGGGGTTAGGGTTGTGATTAGGGTTATGGCTACAGTTGGGATTAGGATTAGGGGTGTGTTGGGGTAAGTGTTGAAGTTAGAATTGAGGGGTTTCCACTGTTTTAGGCACATCAGGGGTCTCCAAACGCAACATGGCGCCACCATTGATTCCAGCCAATCTTGCGTTCAAAAAGTCAAATGGTGCTCCCGCCCTTCCAAGCCCCGACGTGCGCCCAAACAGTGGTTTACCCCCACATTTGGGGTACCAGCGTACTCAGGACAAACTGGGCAACAACTGTTGGGGTCCAATTTCTCCTGTTACCCTTGCAAAAATAAAAAATTACTTGCTAAAACATAATTTTTGAGGAAAGAACAATTATTTTTTATTTTCACGGCTCTGCGTTATAAACTTCTGTGAAGCACTTGGGGGTTGAAAGTGCTCACCACACATCTAGATAAGTTCCTTCGGGGGTCTAGTTTCCAAAATGGGGTCACTTGTGGGGTGTTTCTACTGTTTAGGCACATCAGGGGCTCTGCAAATGCAATGTGACGCCCGCAGACCATTCCATCAAAGTCTGCATTTCAAATGTCACTACTTCCCTTCCGAGCCCTGACGTGTGCCCAAACAGTGGTTTACCCCCACATATGGGGTATCAGCGTACTCACAACAAACTGGGCAACAAATATTGGGGTCCAAATTCTCCTGTTACCCTTGTGAACATAAAAAATTGCTTGCTAAAACATCTTTTTTGAGGAAAGAAAAATGATTTTTTATTTTCACGGCTCTGCGTTGTAAACTTCTGTGAAGCACTTGGGGGTTGAACGTGCTCACCACACATCTAGATAAGTTCCTTGGGGGGTCTAGTTTCCAAAATGGGGTCACTTGTGGGGGGTTTCTACTGTTTAGGCATATCAGGGGCTCTGCAAACGTAACATGATGCCCGCAGACCATTCCATCAAAGTCTGCATTCCAAAACGTCACTACTTCCCTTCCGAACCCCGACGTGTGCCAAAACAGTGGTTTACCCCCACATATGGGGTATCAGCGTACTCAGGAGAAACTGGACAACAACTTTTGGGGTCCAATTTCTCCTGTTACTCTTGCAAAAATAAAAAAATTCTGGGCTAAAAAAATATTTTTGAGGAAAGGAAACACATTTTTTATTTTCACGGCTCTGCGTTATAAACTTCTGTGAAGCACTTGGGGGTTCAAAGTGCTCACTACACATCTAGATAAGTTCCCTTGGGGGTCTAGTTTCCAAAATGGAGTCAATTGTGGGGAGTTCCTACTGTTTAGGCACATCAGGGGCTCTGCAAACGCAACCTGACGCCCGCAGAGCATTCCATCAAAGTCTGCATTTCAAAACGTCACTACTTCCCTTCCGAACCCCGACGTGTGCCAAAACAGTGGTTTACCCCCACATATGGGGTATCATCGTACTCAGGAGAAACTGGAAAACAACTTTTGGGGTCCAATTTCTCCTATTACCCTTGGGAAAATAAAAAATTGTGGGCTAAAAAATCATTTTTGAGAAAAGAAAAATTATTTTTTATTTTCATGGCTCTGCGTTATAAACTTCTGTGAAGCACTTGGGGGTTCAAAGTGCTCACCACACATCTAGATTAGTTCCTTGGGAGGTCTAGTTTCCAAAATGGGGCCACTTGTGCGGGAGCTCCAATGTTTAGGCACACAGGGGCTCTCCAAACGCGACATGGTGTCCGCTAATGATTGGAGCTAATTTTCCATTCAAAAAGCCAAATGGCGTGCCTTCCCTTCCGAGCCCTGCCGTGCGCCCAAACAGTGGTTTACCCCCACATATGGGGTATCATCGTACTCAGGACAAACTGGACAACAACATTTGGGGTCCAATTTCTCCTATTACCCTTGGGAAAATAAAAAATTCTGGGCTAAAAATCATTTTTGAGGAAAGAAAAATTATTTTTTTATTTTCACTGCTCTGCGTTATAAACTTCTGTGAAGCACCTGGGGGTTATAAGTGTTTACTATGCATCTAGATAAGTTCCTTGGGGGGTCTAGTTTCCAAAATGGGGTCACTTGTAGGGGAGCTCCAATGTTTAGGCACACAGGGGCTCTCCAAACGCGACATGGTGTCCGCTAACGATTGGAGCTAATTTTCCATTCAAAAAGTCAAATGGCACGCCTCCCCTTCCGAGCCTTGCCGTGCACCCAAACAGTGGTTTACCCCCACATATGAGGTATCGGCATACTCAGGAGAAATTGCCCAACAAATTTTAGGATCCATTTTATCCTGTTGCCCATGTGAAAATGAAAGAATTGAGGCTAAAAGAAATTTTGTGTGAAAAAAAAGTACTTTTTCATTTTTGCGGATCAATTTGTGAAGCACCTGGGGGTTTAAAGTGCTCACTATGCCTCTAGATGAGTTCCTTGGGGGGTCTACTTTCCAAAATGGGGTCACTTGTGGAGGAGCTCCAATGTTTAGGCACACAGGGGCTTTCCAAACGCGACATGGTGTCCGCTAACGATGGAGATAATTTTTCATTCAAAAAGTCAAATGGCGCTCCTTCCCTTCCGAGCCTTACCATGTGCCCAAACAGTGGTTTACCCCCACATGTGAGGTATTGGTGTACTCAGGAGAAATTGCCCAACAAAATTTAGGATCCATTTTATCTTGTTGCCCATGTGAAAATGAAAAAATTGAGGCTAAAATAATTTTTTCGTGAAAAAAAAGTACTTTTTCATTTTTACGGATCAATTTGTGAAGCACCTGGGGGTTTAAAGTGCTCACTATGCTTCTAGATAAGTTCCTTGGGGGGTCTAGTTTCCAAAATGGGGTCACTTGTGGGGGAGCTCCAATGTTTAGGCACACGGGGGCTCTCCAAACGCGACATGGTGTCCGCTAAAGATTGGAGCCAATTTTTCATTGAAAAAGTCAAATGGCGCTCCTTCCCTTCTGAGCCCTGCCGTGCGCCCAAACAGTGGTTTACCCCCACATATGAGGTATCAGCGTACTCAGGACAAATTGGACAACAACGTCCGTGGTCCAGTTTCTCCTTTTACCCTTGGGAAAATAAAAAAATTTTTGCTAAAATATCATTTTTGTGACTAAAAAGTTAAATGTTCATTTTTTACTTCCATGTTGCTTCTGCTGCTGTGAAACACCTGAAGGGTTAATAAACTTCTTGAATGTGGTTTTGAGCACCTTGAGGGGTGCAGTTTTTAGAATGGTGTCACTTTTGGGTATTTTCAGCCATATAGAACCCTCAAACTGACTTCAAATGTGAGGTGATCCCTAAAAAAAATGGTTTTGTAAATTTTGTTGTAAAAATGAGAAATCACTGGTCAAATTTTAACCCTTATAACTTCCTAGCAAAAAAAAAATTTGTTTCCAAAATTGTGCTGATGTAAAGTAGACATGTGGGAAATGTTATTTATTAACTATTTTGTGTCACATAACTCTCTGGTTTAACAGAATAAAAATTCAAAATGTGAAAATTGCGAAATTTTCAAAATTTTTGCCAAATTTCCGTTTTTTTCACAAATAAACTCAGAAATTATCGACCTAAATTTACCACTAACATGAAGCCCAATATGTCATGAAAAAACAATCTCAGAATCGCTAGGATCCGTTGAAGCGTTCCTGAGTTATTACCTCATAAAGGGACACTGGTCAGAATTGCAAAAAACGGCAAGGTCATGAAGGGGTTAAACTAACAAACATTTTGCCAACTGGGGTTTGCTGAACACAACGTAAGTCTGGATTTGGTGCATACGCCAACAATCAGAACCAAAAAGATGTCCTAAAACAAGTTAAAACAAATGTCTGAAAAGGTTTCCGCAGACACTGGTCGATCAATACAACAGGCAAAAAACAAATACAGTAAGGTGAAAATACTTCTATAATGTGAAAAACATTACAAAAAAAAAAAAAAGTGACGTTACGAAGAAATAGGCAGGTACAAGTCAACAAAACGAGAAGATATCAATTAAGTTGATAAACCAAAATCCAACTACAAGAAGCAAAACACACACAAGATGGTAAAATATAGGTGCCACCATCACCAAAGAGTCCATGCAGAGAATATAGGCTTACACACAAACCATGAGTGAAATAAGTGAGGGCTCCTGTCTGTTGGGTCTCATGTGTGGATCTATGGTCTGCACCCTACACATCTGGCACTGGGATTCTTCTGTGGTAGTCTCAAAGAGCTTTCTCTGTAGTCGTAATGCTTTCCAAGCATGGTAAAGGTAGGAAACTGGAAATAAACCATCAACAGATGTTCTCCATCTCTATAGACGGTGGGCTCTCCATTGACATATTTCTTATAAGGTTATCCAAAACAGGACCATCTACCAGCCCAACAACCTCTTCTAGGAAGAAACTAGATTCCTTCATGTATAAGATGCATGACTGGGACATATTGTGACGGCTATATATCTGGGGCGGACCATCTTAAAAACAGGTCTTGTGGAGCCATCCCCATATGCAGTTTTTAGTAACTTACAACAATTATGTCAATGGTGATACCACTGACTAAAACGATCAAGAGGTCAAAGGAAGGACCACTCAATCTTCACAAAAGTGCAGCCATAAAACAAACTGCTGAAAATAGTTAAAAAATAGCAGGAAGACTTTAGCGCATCTGGGTATAGAGTAGTCAGCGCTCAAGTCGAAGAATGTCCGTTGTTTAAGAGGCCCACAACTTGATGATTAGAACTGCACCATGGAGCAGTGGAAGAAGGTGGCTCGATCTGACGATTCACCCTTCCCTGGACGACCGGGTGCGCATTACCTGGTGAAGAGATGGCACTTGGATTCAACGTGGGAGGAACCCAGTCCAGTGGAGGCCTCTTCTACTGGGAAACCTTGGATCATGGCACTAATGACAAAAGTACCATCAACCTAAACAGAGCACACACGAAGCGCACCCCTTCACAACAGCAGGATTACTTAAAGACAGTGGCCTCTCGGCAGAATAATGCTGCTGTCACACAGCAAAAACTACAAAGAAACACTGTGAAAAAAGAAAAACTTCAAGGTGATGTTTTGACTCCAAATTCCCAGAATCTCAATCCGATGGCGCAGACATCCATGCCTTGCTGGGTCAGAGCTGTATAAATGCTACGGCTAATCGGTATAAATGCAGCTAAAATTGATGAGACAATGTTCTCCTAAACTGGCATCATTAGCACCATCTCCGTCTGCTGGAGAGTTCTACGTCCAGAGAAATCACCATTGAAGTATAACAAGGATGCTGAATACCTGCCGGGAGTTCAGATTAAAAACCCGACAACATTTAGCTAAAGCCAGCCAGTTTCTGTGTCAGGTTTGACCCTCTTCGAAACAAATTAGATCACCAGTGAGGCACAGATAAGGGAGACTTGGCTTATTAAAACTTAGCGGTGAAATAAAACTTTCCTACTGTAAACCGTGTACTTGTGTTATTGCCGAACTCCGCTAAGTGCTGCTAAATATCCCATTAAAACTACGGAATGCCTCGATGCATGGGGGGGAAAAAACAAAGAAAGCGACTGATCAGAGCGGGTCAGAGATATCCACCTAAGACATTTAATTAGAGAGGAGGGTGCCTGCAAAATCCATTCTTGAGACAAACTAACCTGGGAAAAGACAGGTACAGTATGAAATCAACATACCCAATAGTCCTAAGCGGTAAGGATTGCTCTAAGGCTTTAGCAGTAAGGTACAAATATAAGAAATTCTTCACACTTAAAGGGGGTCTAACAAAATAGATTGGGTTAATCAGAGTAAAAACTAGAGGTAAGTTTAGGTGATCCCCAGGACGATCAGGTGGGAGGAGTTCTGGACGATCACACATTTATCCTGCAGTGGCCACTACAGGATGAGTGTGGTATTACACACCACTGAATCAAATTAATTGGTGGCCATGTTACACACGGTCGCTCTGTGACCACCAGCCTTGGATCTCTACTCTGGTTCAGAGCAGACCTGTAAGTACAGATTTCCACACCTACACTGATTACTGAAAGGCTTCTTTAAATTTTTAACATCTTTGCTTGTTAACACATATTAGGTACACGAGTGGCTGAATAAACTAATTTGTTCAAAAAACCTCTTTCCTGATGCCCATCCCCAGCATGGACAGATGTGCATGTGTTCTGTACGGTGAGAGGGAAGCAAAGGCCCCGATACACATTAGATAACTGTTGACTCAGTGATTTTCTTGTTCAACCCACAAAAGGCCTCCCCACCACTCCGCCATACACAGGAACGATTGACAGGATGCTCATTTTCTATGAGAGTGCACAAGTTCGGGCACCCTGCACGATTAGTATCTAGTAGCACCCCCTTTTGGAAATACCACAGCTTGTAAACACTCCTTGTAGTCAGCCAAGAGTCTTAATTCTTGTATGAAAGATTTTCATCCATTCTTCCAGTTCCGTGAGATTCCAGGGTTGTCTTGCATGCACCGCTCTTTGAGGTCTAGCCACAGATTTTCAATGATGTTCAGATCAGGGGACTATGAGGGCCATTGTAAAACCTTCAGCTTGCGCCGTTTGAGGTCGTCTATTGTGGATTTTGATGTTTGTTTAGGATCATTATCCATTTGTAGGAGCCATTATCTTTTAAACTTCAGCTTTTCTACAGGAGGAATTTGGTGAAATTTCATTGAATCCATTTTTCCCTCTACCCATGATATATTCCACTTGCCATTGGCTCTAACATAACCCCATAATTAATCCACCGCCATACTTAATGGTTGGCGAGATGTTCTTTCCCTGAAATTCTGTGCTTTTTTTCTCTCCACACATACCTTTGACCATTGTGGCCAAAGAGTTCTATTTTAACCTCATTGGTCCACAGGACTTGTTTCCAAAACGCATCAGGCTTGTTTAGATGTTCTTTGCCATATTTCTGACGCTGAATTTCATGGTGAGGACACAGGAGAGGTTTTCTTCCAACGACTCTTCCATGAAGGTCAGTTTTGTGCAGGTGTCTGAACAGTTTTACAATGCACCACAACTCCAGAGTCCGCTAAATCTTTCTAAAGGTCTTTTACAGTAAAGTGGGGGTACAGGTTTGCCTCTCTAGCAATCCGACGAGCAGCTCACACAAAGTTGGCCTGTCTTCCAGACCTTATCTTGACCTCCATTGTTCCTGTTAACCGCTATTTGTTAATTACATTTCGAACAGAGGAAAGGGCAACTTGAAGACGCACTGCTATCTTCTTATAGCCTTCTGCTTTGTGACCCACCAACAATTTCATTTTCAGAGTGCTGGGAAGCTGCTTAGAAGAACCTATGGCTGCTGTTTTTTGGCATAAGGTTAGAAGAGGCTGGGTTTTTATAAAGCTGGGAAATTTACATCACCTGGCCTTTTCTAACGATGATAGTGAACAAGCCGTAACCCTAACAGGCTAATTAAGGTCTGAAACATTGGTCAAAGTTCCCGAAGCACACATCTCCAAGGGTGCCCAAACTTTTGCATAGGTCCGTTTTCCATTTTGTCATTTTTAAAATGTAAGAAATGACAATGCATTTTCATCTTACAAAAATATAAAGGAATGTGTCATCCATTCCTTTACGCCTTTTAGAGATCATTTCATATTCAACTTGCTTAACTGTTCACAATAATAGTAATGACCATGGATGCCCAAACTTTAACATGCCACTGTAGTATAACAGGCCGCACATAGTCCTCCAAACAGAATAATAGCCCCACAAGTCCTTCATAAAGCATAATGGGCCTCACATAGTCCTCCATACACTATCATGGGCCCCACATAGTCCTCCATACAGTAACATGGGCCACACAGTCCTCCAAACAGTATCATGGGCTGCACATAGTCCTCCATACAATATCATGGGCCCCACATATTCCTCCATACAGTATAATGGGCCCCACATAGTCCTCCATACAGTATCATGGGCCCTACATAGTCCTCCATACAATATCATGGGCCCTACATAGTCCTCCATACAGTATCATGGGCCCTACATAGTCCTCCATACAATATCATGGGCCCTACATAGTCCTCCAAAAAGTATCATGGGCCCTACATAGTCCTCCATACAATATCATGGGCCCTACATAGTCCTCCATACAATATCATGGGCCCCACATATTCCTCCATACAGTATCATGGGCCCCACATAGTCCTCCATACAGTATCATGGGCCCTACATAGTCCTCCATACAATATCATGGGCCCCACATAGTCCTCCATAGAATATCATGGGCCCTACATATTCCTCTATACAGTATAATGGGCCCCACATAATCCTCCATGCAGTATAATGGTTTTAAAAAGGTCTTTGAACGTTACGGGGATTATTGCAGCATCTTGACTTGGCAGTGATACGTTTGAAACAGTTTCTAAGAGGGGTCTGCCTCAAAGAAGGGATTTGTAATGTTCTCGTCTCCCATGATCTTGGGACGAGATCTTGCTGCCGAGATCTCAATCTGAGCATGCACTGCCCCCGGATGCCATTTTCCCAGAGGCTACCGCATCGCAGCAATGGATGTTCGGCAGCCTCCAGGCTTTCACAAAATGCCAGCGGACCACCCCCCCCATCCGCACCACCGCCAAACCTGCCGCACCAGCCTGGGAAGGGAGTGTGAACATCGCCCCCGAAGCAGTGGACCGGGATCGCCGCAGAATCGCCAGATTCATGCTGCCGCCACATTATTTGTAAGTATATTTCTATATTTCCAATATAAGACGCACCACAAGTTCCCCCCCCCCCCCCCCCCCAATTTTTTATTTTTCTTTGTGGGGGGGGGGGGGGGGGGAGAAGTCTTATAGTCCAAAAAATACGGCAATGGGAGTCAAGAATGTCACAGCTTAAAGCAAGAAGTGAAGACCAAGGAACCGGAGCAGTGGAGAAACAAAGAGGCGAGTATGTTCTTTTCTCTTTATTATTCTAGAACATAAGCAATTTTCAATATAATTTTCCTGGCTAGATAATCACTTTAGCCTGGGCAGGGAAAAAGGGATTATATTTATTAGCAGTCACTTTAACTAAAATGAAGCCAAAATTAAAGATGATTAATGTAAGAACAGTATGAAGAAAATAACCATCCCGTAATGCAGTATATAATTAAGTAATATGACAGCAGAATGGGGACATACCTGGCTAGATCCATACAGTCATCAGTGAGGGTGGCGGAGGAGTTGAAGTATTCTCTGCTGGCAGCCAGCACCAGTTCCGAGCTCTTCTCGTATTTAACCCTGTACTGTGGCTTGCCTTTGGAGCTGATGCTTACAGGGAGGTCTACGGAGGTTGAGTTGCAATGCATCATGTGTCCAGCAAGCTGGATATTCTCATGGCGGCCCGAACATAGCAAACTCTCAGCAAAGATCTGAAAAATGTAAAACAAAGGTGGCAGAGTCACAAACAGTGAATCAGGTCGAAGGCACAACATATCAGATAATCACCCAACGTCCTGACACTGAACGTCTGGTCTCAGGTCTGAAGGTTTTTTTCTACTAGCATCTGACTCAAGTTGGTGGCCTGATCTAAGGTCTAGTAGGGCTAGAATACATTTAAGGAGCTTAGTTTGGGGTTGTCCACTAATGAATTACTCTCTTTATATGCCTAGTAAAATGATACTAAAAATAAAATAATCAGTGGTCCTTCAAGAATTGCAACCTTCAAAGCTTCGACCCAGCTTTGAAGACTACAGCCCATGATGTTGATAGGCTACAGTGCTAACGTGACAAATAATATCACTGGGCGACATGGTGCCTGATGCAGAGTCGGTCAAGGACCTATTATTATACACTGTGTGCAGAATTATTAGGCAAGTTGTATTTTAGAGGATTATTTTTATTATTGATCAACAACTATGTTCTCAATCAACCCAAAAGACTCAAATATCAAAGCTTAATATTTTTGGAAGTTGGAGTGGGGTTTTTTAGATTTGGCTATCTTAGGAGGATATCTGTTTGTGCAGGTAACTATTAATGTGCAGAATTATTAGGCAACTTAATAAAAACCAATTATATTCTCATCTCACTTGTTTATTTTCACCAGGTAAACCAATATCACTGCACAAAATTTAGAAATAAACATTTCTGACACGCAAAAACAAAACCCCCAAAAAATTAGTGACCAATATAGCCCTCTTTCTTTATGATGACACTCAGCAGCCTTCCATCCATAGATTCTGTCAGTTGCTTGATCTGTTTATGATCAACATTGCGTGCAGCAGCCACCACAGCCTCCCAGACACGGTTCCGAGAGGTGGACTGTTTTCCTTCCCTGTAGATCTCACATTTTATGAGGGACCACAGGTTCTCTATGGGGTTCAGATCAGGTGAACAAGGGGGCCATGTCATTATTTTTTCTTCTTTGAGACCTTTACTGGCCAGTCACGCTGTGGAGTAGTTGGAGGCATGTGATGGAGCATTGTCCTGCATGAAAATCATGTTTTTCTTGAACTATACCGACTTCTTCCTGTACCACTGCTTGAAGAAGTTGTCTTCCAGAAACTGGCAGGTGGTCTGGGAGTTGAGCTTCACTCCATCCTCAACCCGAAAAGGTCCCACAAGTTCATCTTTGATGATACCAGCCCATACCAGTCCCCCACCTCCACCTTGCTCGCGTCTGAGGCGGAGTGGAGCTCTCTGCCCTTTACTGATCCAGCCTCCGGCCCATCAAGAGTCACTTTCATTTCATCAGTCCATAAAACCTTTGATAAGTCAGTCTTAAGATATTTCTTGGCCCAGTCTTGATGTTTTATCTTATGTTTCTTGTTCAGAGGTGGTTGTTTTTCAGCTTTCCTTACCTTGCCATGTCTCTGAGTATCGCACACCTTGTGCTTTTTGTTACTCCAGTAACGTTGCAGCTCTGAAATATGGCAAAACTGGTGGCAAATGGCATCTTGGCAGCTTCACGCTTGATTTTCCTCAATTCATGGTCAGTTATTTTGCGCCTTTTTTGCCCAACACGCTTCTTGCGACCCTGTTGGCTATTTGCCATGAAACGCTTGATTGTTCGGTGATCACGCTTCAAAAGTTTGGCAATTTCAAGACTGCTGCATCCCTCTGCAAGACATCTCACAATTTTGAACTTTTTTAGAGCCCATCAAATCGCTCTTCTGACCCATTTTGCCAAACAAAAGGAAGCTGCCTAATAATGAAGCACACCTTATATACGGTTTTGATGCCATTAGACAACACCCCTCCTCATTAGAGATGCACATCACCTGATTTACTTAATTGGTAGTTGGCTCTCAGCCTGAACAGCTTGGAGTAGGACAACATGTATAAAAAGCATCATGTGATCAAAATACAACTTGCCTAATAATTCTGCACACAGTGTATTAGGCACATTTGGGACCTTGAAAAAAAGAGTAATCCAGCAGTGGACATCCCCTTTTAACATAGGGCGGCTTGAAAATATTTAAGGGGCCTGGTCTAGGAGGGCCGGATTATTTTTAAAGGCTTTGGTCGGGGGTCTGATAATATAGGAGGGGCTGAATATATTTAGGTGATCTGGTCTGGAGTTTTGATAATATAGAGGTGCCCGAATAGATTTAGGGAATTTGGTCTGAGGTCTGATATTAAAGGAGTATTCATGAGATTACTACTATTTTATATATGTTTATGGGGTAACAATTGTTAATACTTTAAGACAATAACATAAGCATGACTTAAATGGCTGCCTCCACACCGCCACGATATTCCTCATCCATCGGATGTGGATAGCCTGTTGATCGCTGGGAGTCCGACCAAATGGGACCCATAGTGATCCAGAGAACAGTTCTTGAAAGGATCAGAGGTGCGAATACTTGGCATCAAGTACATTAATTATCTATGGGACTGCCGGACACAGCTAAGATCTTTTTTTTAGCAGTCTCATAAATAATACATGGAGCAGAAGTCAAGAATCAGCCGTTCCAAGACATGGTTCCAAAGCGCAGATTTCTGGATAGGTAAAGTTCCCTCCGGTCAGACTCCCAGCAATCAACAAGTTATTCCCTAGCCCTGTGATAGAGGAGAGCATGATATTTTGGGAATATACCTTTAACAAGGTTGTTTCATCTTGTTAAACTACTTTGTAAAAACAAGCAACTTTGCACTTTGCCGCTAACTAAAAACCCTCTCCGTTCTCACTTTGTGGTCTGCTCATTGCCTAGATTACCGGCCACCTCTGTGGTGTTTGATGTCAGGCAAGCATTGCTTGCTTGCTTGGCAAGTGCAGATGTGAACATGGATGGATCACTGGATCTACCAACCTTCAGTGCCACTACACTCCTTCGAAGCTTGGATCATGGGAGAACGCATCATTCATGCCAGCGGCAAAACCATACCACTGATCGAAACTGTCAATCAACATGAGCACACTGCCCCGGCAAGCAGGAAGAGGAGCGATGCGCTCCTGAGCATAAAACATGAGAAATACCCTGAAATTACTGTAGCATCTTCACTCCAGGCTTTCGGCTCCAATGGTCCCCATCGGTCATGCAGTGATGACCTCATCTGATCAAATCAATCAGTGACCTCGGCGGTCACATAAATATACCAGAGTGACCGCCAAGGCCAACGACTGTCACGTGAACAATGGGTGTCAGGGACCACCGGAGAAGTGGCGCAAAGTGCTTTATTTGATGCTTAAAAGAAAATGAGGTGCCAACTGGAATTGTTTAAAATTTTGACATCTCATTTAATATCATACCCTCTAAATATATTCAGACTCTCTTATAATAAAATCAAACCCCTGATCAGACCCCTATCTTGACTCAGACACCAAATCATAAGGAAGCAAATTAAAAAAAAATACAAAAAAACACATTAACTCTCCCAATGCCGCTACACCTCATTTAACCATGAGGACGTTGCGTAATTTGTGGCTTTAAGATAGTGCGCCACTGACTATAAAAAATGCAAGCTTAGGGTTGTTTTTTTTAAAGATATTTACTAGTCATTTGCAAACAAAAGCCACCCACCTACCAAAAGGAATTACAGCGGAGAAAGGCAGGAGGGGTGGGGAGCAAAAGAAGAGCAGCAGGCGCTAATGGAAAAGGGTGGGGGGCACATGAGAAAGCAAATATGATAGTTTCTTCTGCTGGGCAATGAGGTAGCACTAACGTTGTAGAAAGAAATGGAAATAGATGGAAACTGCGCCTAAATTCATTTTTCATGGCGAGGCAGCGGCGTCTAAACATGATATTATTTTAAACTCATCTGGAGCGAGATGGGACTCTCATCCATTGTATCAGGGCCGGGGACAGTGATGTATAGGTGCTTCTGCGGGAAGTGCTGCTCCTGCTTACATCAAGTGTACAGTTCCCAGTATCAGATTGAATATGTATGGGGCCGCGCTGTTTTGCAAAGTCCTATCTTGTATAATGTATGATGGATGCTGGTGTCGCGGCACCTCTGGGGTCTGTCCTTGGCGCAAAGCTTTCTGCCCTGTAGCTGCTCTCTTAGCAAGCCGAGGAGACGATCTGGGCTTTATAAGGTGTAGCATACTAATCGCTTTGCTTCATTATCCCCGGAAATCTTTACTTTTCCCGACTACAAAGTTTCCATAAAAAGTTATTCCCAAAGTATAAAAGTTAGAACCTATCCAAAAAATAGATCAGAACATGAAGATCGAGAGGGGACTTATTGGTGGCACCCACCACCGATCCAGAGAAAGGGGCTCCGAAATGCACCCTCTGAATTAAGCTGCGGCTGCCCAAATCTGTGGGTAGGTATGGGGAACAACACTTAAAGGGGAACCCGTCAGACACTTCTGCCACCAAAGAGCCAAGAGTATCTTCACAAGTCCTGCCCTTGAGGATGTCAACCAAGCCATATAGGTCAGTAGCAAGACATGGCAGGCTTGTTTTGACCCTTTAACGTCTCCACATCGTTCATACAATGAAGCAGGATCAGCCATGACTGAAACCAACACGAGAGACAAGAAGGTAATCCTAGATTTGGATAACATACAGGAAGATAAAGCAAAATATTTGCCTAAATCACTTACGCAGAGACAGGGAGGCAGCACTATCTATGCCCACATCACTTTCATGATGAAACGGACAGGCAGTAATAACATGAGTTACACACAGACAGGGAGGCAGTACCATCTTTTCCTATATCACTTACAGGAAGAGACAGGAACGCAGCACTATCTCTGCCTAAATTGCTTGAATTAGGAGACTAGGACAGAGTACTGTCTGCTTACATTTTTTTTTTTTTTTTTTTTTAAGAAGAGAAAAAGGATGTTCATAATAGTTTCTAGAATGGGGCGTCATGGCTATGTTTGCCAATAGAATCAATTAAAAGAAGAAAGGGAGGAAGTGCTATTTGTAACATACAATATTTTGCGAAAAAAGTCACGTGACGATTATTGCGAAACCATCTAATTTGTATACAAAAATGGTGGTTACGTAGTGGATACTTAGATTATTTCAGACACTGAAAGTGGAAAAATAACTATAAAAGAACATTATTCATATAGATATAAAGATATAACACACTCAGGGCTTTCATTCTTTGGAAAAAAAGAAAGAAAGAAAAGGCTAAGTGCTCCCTCCGTACGATAAACATCTCATTTCCTGCCGCGCTCTATTATATATCTTTACTGCAGTATTTTTTCTCCCTTCCCTGACATGCACACCATATTAAATGTAGATTCCTACCCGCAGACATATTTTCACACATTAATTCCCATCGCTGTCAATTAGGGGAAGCAGGCACAATTACCCACCGTCGCTCCACTAACAAAAAGCTTGTCACATGACAGGTACGGATATCCCAAACCTGTCACTCCATCAAAAAGGGAAAAATCTGCGCGGTCCCAAGGGGATATTTGTGGAATCTATGCTTTCAGGAAACAATATTAGAGGGTAATATAAGCACGTAATGATTATTTGTGGCAGTAAGAACTATCGGGGCACGTTCACACTGGGCAATTTCCTGATGAATCAGCAGCAAAACTTGCACATTTACCTACAAATTGTCTGGATTGTACCCGATGCATTGCACAGAGAAATCCATAGTGATAAATCTGCATGGTCGTTTTCAGCACAGATGGGGTTCTTTGCATTGTGGGGATGAGATTTGTGAAAATATCATTAACTTTACCACCATCATAAAACGATCTCAAACAAAAAAAAAAGAATGAAAAAAAGCAAAACGCAGCACGTTTGCTATACCTGAGCCTACCATTAAAGTGTAAGAGGTGTTATTTTTATTTTTCACATAATTAATAGTTCATGTGAGGAATGTATCTACTTCACCTTCTGGCAGCCCTTGGGCCCCATTGCATACAGGACTCGGAGCTCTAAAAATTAACAGAAACCTGTTTGGTCAGGAGAAAATAACTATTTGATTTCAGACTTGTGAATCCTCACATCGCACACACTGCACACAGTGAGCATTCTCCGGTGGCAGGAGCAGGCAGTCATGTGAGCGTGAGTATGCAATTTCCATACTTCCAAACACATTCCGACTAGACATGTCCAGACTCGTTCAATACAGGTGCATTGAGCGAGGCCAGGGACAACTAGTTGGCATGTGACCAAACCTATGAAAATCACTTGCGATCACGCGTTGGCACCAGAGATCCCTAAAAGTGCACACGGTGTGAGGACTCACAAGTCTGCAGTCCCATAGAGTGACTGCAGACTTATAGCCTATGGCCGGACAGCCCCTTTAAGAAGGCTTTAGACATGTTGCAATCAGTGAATGAGCATTCCTGTCTATTAGCAGAGTATACATTTTGGCCATAACCCCAAAAATAAGCAAAAAACTCATTTGTCAGGTGATTTATGCGGATGTAAAAATCATCATTGAAAGCAAGGTAAATGGGATGTGCTCCTGATAACCTGATGCTGTTTAGATCTTAAAGGGAATCTGTCAACGGGTTTTTGCTATATACGGTAATCTGACAGCAGTATTATGATAAGGCAGAGTCCCTAATTCAAGCGATGTGTCACTTACTGGGCTGCTTGTTGCCGTTTTGAACATCCTTGTTTTCATAGCAGGACTATAAATGCTGAGCTGTGTATCATCCTGCTTACACGACCAATCAGAGGAGGGGGCAGGGTTACAGATTAGCTGGACTGCCTTGCACGTGACACCTAGTCCTGCAGTGTTAATATCCTGCCAATAAAGCACTGATTGTTTTGAAACTACAGCACACAAAAACTATAAAGTGACATTCCCATTAAAGGCTGACTATCAGCGTAGAATAACTGTTGAAACAAAGCACAGGCACTCTGGAGCACCAAGGCACGGCCAAACAGGTCAGTGACCTTCCCACCTGCTTGATCTCCATCCTCGCCCTTCTCTTTCGACAGCTCTGGCTTCATAGAGACAGAGAAAGGTGAAGATAGTTGGAAATATTCATGTATATGAATCCAGGGCGGTCACCCAAAGAAGAGGTGGAAGAAATTGAGGGAAAACAAGTAGGTAGGAAAGTGCATTTAAGTGTTTAGCCATGTAAAGGGAGCACAGAGCGGAGTGCTTGGTTTCAACAGTCATTCTGTGCAGACACAATAATCGTTCTTCTCCCATCGATTTTCAATATCCTGTGTAAATGGAACGGTAAAAAAATCATTATCCATAGTCAACGATCTATCATTAGTAAATCTCTAAATTAAATAAATTACTCTGGATCAATGACATGTGGCGGCATATTAATTTCTATAGTGTCCACAGTGTGAAAAAAAAATAGTAAGTGGTGCAGCTCCATTTTCTCGCATACACACAGCAGACATCTGAAGTCAATGATGTGTTAAAAAAAACGAGAATCCCCAGCAGTGACTGATCCATAGAATCTGCAAGACACCACAAGTACCGTGGCTCTGTACGACAGCTTAGACTAGGGTTCACCATTTGGCATTACGAATTCAGCTTTTTCAATTCTGTAGTAAAGCCAGGCAGGATAGGGTTAAATCCTAGCTCTGCAGGCTTTGATTAATGCACTTGGCTGGCCCTGCATATATACAGGCTAGCTGTTTATGTGAGTCAGTCAGCTCAGGAAAGTTGACCGGACTGGATGAGTCTTGAAGCTGAAAAGAGAGACAGACCAGAATTCCTCTCGGAGAAGAGTCTGCACAGGCCAAGTATAAGTGATTGCTATGGACAATAGCGGTTTTGGTTGACCAAGCTGGGGTTCGCTCATGAGTATGTCCAAGCATTTAACATGGTATCAACTGCTAGAAAAGTGAAGGTAGCCAAGTGAGGCAAATGGTACGGGAGGTCGTAAAGAAGGTGACTCTGGAGCAGGACGCTGAGACTTTCCTGAGAGAGAATAATGGGGATAGGGGAAAATATGTGCAAGTGGGTTGAGAGCTGGCTCAGGGATAGGAAACAAAGGGTGGTTATTAATGGAGCACACTCGGACTGGGTCGCGGTTAGTAGTGGGGTACCACAGGGGTCAGTATTGGGCCCTCTTTTTAACATATTTATTAATGACCTTGTAGGGGGCATTCAGAGTAGAATTTCAATATTTGCAGATGACACTAAACTCTGCAGGGTAATCAATACAGAGGAGGACAATTTTATATTACAGGATGATTTATGTAAACTAGAAGCTTGGGCTGATAAATGGCAAATGAGCTTTAATGGGGATAAATGTAAGGTCATGCACTTGGGTAGAAGTAATAAGATGTATAACTATGTGCTTAATTCTAAAACACTGGGCAAAACCGTCAATTAAAAAGACCTGGGTGTATGGGTGGATGACAAACTCATATTCAGTGGCCAGTGTCAGGCAGCTGCTACAAAGGCAAATAAAATAATTGGATGCATTAAAAGAGGCATAGATGCTCATGAGGAGAACATAATTTTACCTCTATACAAGTCACTAGTTCGACCACACTTAGAGTACTGTGCACAGTTCTGGTCTCCGGTGTATAAGAAAGACATAGCTGAACTGGAGCGGGTGCAGAGAAGAGCGACCAAGGTTATTAGAGGACTGGGGGGTCTGCAATACCAAGACAGGTTATTACACTTGGGGCTATTTAGTTTGGAAAAACGAAGACTAAGGGGTGATCTTATGTTAATGTATAAATATATGAGGGGACAGTACAAAGACCTTTCTGATGATCTTTTTAATCATAGACCTGAGACAGGGACAAGGGGGCATCCTCTACGTCTGGAGGAAAAAAGGTTTAAGCATAATAACAGACGCGGATTCTTTACTGTAAGAGCAGTGAGACTATGGAACTCTCTGCCGTATGATGTTGTAATGAGGGATTCATTACTTACATTTAAGAGGGGACTGGATACCTTTCTGGAAAAGTATAATGTTACAGGGTATATATATTAGATTCCTTGATAAGGCGTTGATCCAGGGAACTAGTCTGATTGCCGTATGTGGGGTCGGGAAGGAATTTTTTTCCCCATGGTGGAGCTTACTCTTACCACATGGGTTTTTTTTGCCTTCCCCTGGATCAACATGTTAGGGCATGTTAGGTTAGGCTATGGGTTGAACTAGATGGACTTAAAGTCTTCCTTCAACCTTAATAACTATGTAACTATATGAGAAGGTGGCAGACAGAGAGAAACTGCCACCCAGACTAAGGGACAGAGGTCCTTTCTCAATACCTTACGGGGGAACCTGAAAAAGAGTAATACAGTTAGGTCCATATATATTTGGACAGAAACAACATTTTTCTAATTTTGGTTATAGACATTACCACAATGAATTTTAAACAAAACAATTCAGATGCAGTTGAAGTTCAGACTTTCAGCTTTCATTTGAGGGTATCCACATTAAAATTGGATGAAGGGTTTAGGAGTTTCCGCTCCTTAACATGTGCCACCCTGTTTTTAAAGGGACCAAAAGTAATTGGACAATTGACTCCAAGGCTATTTCATGGACAGGTGTGGGCAATCCCTTCGTTATGTCATTCTCAATTAAGCAGATAAAAGGCCTGGAGTTGATTTGAGGTGTGGTGCTTGCATTTGGAAGGTTTTGCTGGGAAGTAAACATGCGGTCAAAGGAGCTCTCCATGCAGGTGAAACAAGCCATCCTTAAGCTGCGAAAACAGAAAACCCATCCGAGAAATTGCTACAATATTAGGAGTGGCAAAATGTACAGTTTGGTAAATCCTGAGAAAGAAAGAAAGCAGTGGTGAACTCATCAATGCAAAAAGACCTGGGCGCCCACGGAAGACAACAGTGGTGGATGATCGCAGAATAAGCTCCATGGTGAAGAGAAACCCCTTCACAACAGCCAACCAAGTGACCAACACTCTCCAGGAGGTCGGTGTATCAATATCCAAATCTACCATAAAGAGAAGACTGCATGAAAGTAAATACAGAGGGTTCACTGCACGGTGCAGCCACTCATAAGCATCAAGAATAAAAAGGCTAGACTGGACTTTGCTAAAAAACATCTAAAAAAGCCAGCACAGTTCTGGAAGAACATTCTTAGGACAGATGAAACCAAGATCAACCTCTACCAGAATGATGGAAAGAGAAAAGTATGGCGAAGGCGAGGTACAGCTCATGATCCAAAGCATACCACATCATCTGTAAAACACGGCGGAGGCAGTGTGATGGCTTGGGCATGCATGGCTGCCAGTGGCACTGGGTCACTAGTGTTTATTGATGATGTGACACAGGACAGAAGCAGCCGAATGAATTCTGAGGTATTCAGAGCCGCCATACTGTGTGCTCAGATCCAAATGCAGCCAAACTGATTGGTCGTCGTTTCATACTACAGATGGACAATGACCCAAAACATGAAGCCAAAGCAACCCAGGAGTTTATTAAAGCAAAGAAGTGGAATATTCCTGAACGGCCAAGTCAGTCACCTGATCTCAGCCCAATTGAGCATGCATTTCACTTGTTAAAGACTAAACTTCAGACAGAAAGGCCCACAAACAAACAGCAACTGAAAACCACCGCAGTGAAGGCCTGGCAGAGCATCAAGAAGGAGGAAACACAGCGTCTGGTGATGTCCATGAGTTCAAGACTTCAGGCAGTCATTGCCAACAAAGGGTTTTCAACAAAGTACTAGAAATGAACATTTTATTTAAAATTATTTAATCTGTCCAATTACTTTTGGTCCCTTTAAAAACAGGGTGGCACATGTTAAGGAGCTGAAACTCCTAAACCCTTCATCCAATTTTAATGTGGATACCCTCAAATGAAAGCTGAAAGTCTGAACTTCAACTGCATCTGAATTGTTTTGTTTAAAATTCATTGTGGTAATGTCTATAACCAAAATTAGAAAAATGTTGTCTCAGTCCAAATATATATGGACCCAACTGTATGACCTTGCCCTGCAAGATGCCAAGGAGTACGATGAGCTGAAGGTGGAGATTATGGCAAGTTTGGGAGTCACCCTGGCAGTCAGGGCATGTCGGGTGCAGCTCTGGTACTACCAAAGGGACAAACCTCCCCGATCCCAGATGTTCAACCTGTTACACCTGTGCAAAAATGGCTACAGCCAGAGACCTGCTCTCCAGTACAGAAGATGGAAAAAATGGTACTGTACTGGTTTATCCACTGTGCTGTATTGGTTTATTCACTCACTAAAGAAATGCATTCAAAGATGGATTGCCCAAGGAGATCCCCAGAATGCAGATGACCTTCTGAGCCTCATGGAAAGATACATGGCCCTGGAGAACTCCCTGACCAATCAACGGAGCCTGAGGTCACATTTCTGGGATACCCAAATATAGGGGTCCAAGGCTACATTTGAGGGACGTATAAAGACCCAGGAGGGGTCAGGAGCGGGTTCAAAGGTTACAAGTCATACAATTATCTGTTGGAGCTGTTGAGTCCCGGATCATATATCAGCAGTTTGTCCCTTGACCTTGGAGTGGACTGCAGAGTAGGCCAGAATTACTCCTACTTTGCCCACTCTGCCTGCATTTTTATTCCTCATTCTGGCAAGGGACCTTAGGAATACCAGATGACTTATGTCCAAGTGAGGGGACTTCTCGACTCAGGGAGTTTGGTTACCCTGGCAAGGGCCACAATTAAGCATGTGTTACTCCCTGGAAATGGGGTGGGGGAAAGGTGTGTCCATGGTGAAGCAAAGAACTACTCCATGGCCCAGATCGACAAACATACAGACTGTGGTTCTTTGTCCCACCAAGTGGGATTGGTCAAAGAATTGTTGCATGCCATTGGTCGAGATTTTCCCTTTCTTCTGGGAATTGTGAGCCAAGGCTGTGGCACCAAGTGATCTAATATATGTGGTCAGGAGTCAGCTGTGGTACCAAAGTCACATGACTTAAAAGGTGAATTTACATTCATTGTGCTGGTTAGAAAGGAGGATGAGGAAGCATCCCTTGAAATCCGTACTTTGGAAACTATAAACAGGGCTTGCCAGGAGCCAATAGTTTCCATGAGGGGTCAGGCATAATATGTTGTGTTGTGGGAATAAAGTGAAGGGACAGGTAAATGAACGCAACCTCTTTGGGCCAAGAGAAAAAATTCACGGGTATAATCGGTCGGCTTGAGTGGGTATTTCTGTTACTGCCCACATGTCAGGACAGGTTCCTTAACCAATGGCAGGGGCCCTTATAAGGTGGTAGAAAAGGTGGGAGAGATAAACGATGGAGTATACCAACCCAGGAAAAGGAAGCTTTTTCCCATATATTATGGCAACCTGCTAAAACCCTGTACAGGGAGCCACTAGAAAACCCTGGCTTGTTAGCGCAAATAAAAAACAACATTCCGAAAGTCAAAGTAGTAGGAAATTTGTCACCTTCCCAAAGACAATATAAATGGAAATCGGTACCTAAAAATATGGGTACAAATAGATGTGCCCAAGTAAAGATCAAGATTTCGTTAAAAAAAGCCCACCACACAATACCCCAATCTGTTTCTAATTTAAAAAATCGTTAATTTCTGGAACCATCACTAAATAGGAAGTGCATGTCTTTATTTCGGAAACACAAAGGGGGTCGTGAACGTTTTCACTTTTTTCCTTTCATTTATTACTTGCATTATATTACTGTGGAAAATTGACATATTGTAGCTTTGTTGAAACTCCCTGATGCCTTTTCAGAAAGATTCCTACGTAGCTTTATAATTTGCTTTCAAAGCTTCTCCTGGGAGAAGGGGAGACTGGCAGTCGTATCCAACTAAATCGGTAAACTGTAATAAAAAGCTTCAAATAATTTACAACTTTTAACAGATGTCAAGCTTTGTAAGTAAATTATGCCACTCGCGAGCGTGTTCGGGCTTTGTGCGCTCGCTTGATTAAAGTGAACACGCAAACAGCGCGCATCAACGCAAATTCAGACCGCACAAACAACCTGGCCTTGAACATGGAGAGCTGATGTACTGTATTAAATGGATAGCGTGCGGCTTATTCTTCAGATTACAGGTGGGGAGTGTTGCAGCCGAACACTGCTGATGTCCCCCCGATCTGTGCGGAACACAAGAACAATGTAGTGATAAAATATAAGTTATCACAGAAAATAAAAATTATATTCCTACACATTCTCTTCTTTACACATACTCATTTGTAGCAACAGTTTTTCCATGCGTAAAGTCAAAGAGGGTCTCCAGGAAAAGTATAAAAAAAATTAAAATACAAAATAGAAAAGGAAATTCCTAAATACCTTTAATTAGCAAATCACAGTGGTTTTGCCTATGGAGGTAATCACTACAGAAGCAGTGTGAGCAGCCTATTCTTACGTCAGCACCCATGGAATCTCCAGTATTAGATCAGATAGACAGGACGGACAGCAGTGTGAGCAGCCTCTTCTTACGCCAGCACTTCTGGAATCTCCAGTATTACATCATATAGACAGGACGGACAGCAGTGTGAGCAGCCTCTTCTTACGCCAGCACTTCTGGAATCTCCAGTATTACATCATATAGACAGGATGGACAGCAGTGTGAGCAGCCTCTTCTTACGCCAGCACTTCTGGAATCTCCAGTATTACATCATATAGACAGGACGGACAGCAGTGTGAGCAGCCTCTTCTTACGCCAGCACTTCTGGAATCTCCAGTATTACATCATATAGACAGGATGGACAGCAGTGTGAGCAGCCTCTTCTTACGCCAGCACTTCTGGAATCTCCAGTATTCGATCAATAAGACCTGGTGGACAGTACTTTGAGCAGCTTCTTCTTACCTCAGCACTTCTGGAATCTCCAGTATTAGATCAAATATTAGACAAAATTTGAGAAATTCGGCATGCTCAAGCGGAAGTAGATAAAAGTAAAACTATTACTAAGGATGGTTGCCAGAATTGTGTCAGAAGTTTTTTATGTATTACCTGAACTAGTTCATGGTTTTATTTATTTGCAATAAAGACCTTTTACTTTTATCTACTTCTGTTTAGACATGTTGAATTTCTCAAATTTCGTCTACTACTGCTGAGCACACCAGTGAAATTCCTGGCACCCACAGCAGTTAATCTATCCCGCATCCAGCTGATATACAAAGAAGATAATGAGCCCTGTTTTCTATAAATATTAGATCATACAGACGTATTAGATCATATAGACTCGTAAAAGTAGTTGTCTGTTCTTCTTTCTCAGGAACACACTTCTCCCCTTGCCTCTCTACTTCCTACTTGCCAGGGAGCATTGAACTCTTGAAGATTGACAATTCCGGTGCTACAAACCTATCCCAGACTCTGCTTCCTCTTCTTGGGTCCGTTGCCCTCTGTTGTGCTCCACGTCAGATTTTGCAAGTTGTCATGCATGGATCAAGGACATCTTCTCCCTAGACCTACTTAGTGTCCATTAAGATACACCAGCGTCTTCGGATTGAGCGTTTAGTCCTTTTGCTCATACACTTGCTTCCATCCCTACTGGTTTCCACTTCAACTGTTCTGCTGCTCTTGAGATTCTAATGTGTGTCAAGTCCTCACTGCCCTATGCTGTGCCTTACAGTTGCTGCATTATTAATGCCTGAGGTCCGAGTGCCTGCCTGACCAAGAGCTTAGAGGATCCACCTCACCTGGAGAACCAAACATCGGCCAGCCGTATGGCTGAGTTACTGACTTCAACTGTGCACGTTCCCACGAGGCAAGCAAAGACAACTTTGCCTCTAGCACATCGGCAAAGCGCACAGGCCTGAAGTTGGCCGGATACTGTGATCAGACAAGCTTTAGAGCTCTGCTCATAAACTTTATGGCAAAGAGCCTGCAAGCAATGAGCTCCTCAGCTTGAAGGCTGGCCACCTCTTATAGACTGCAGCGGTGGCCAGTAATCTACACAATCCACATTAAACAATAAAATTAGCACTTCATTCCTTGAGAAAGGAGAGAATGTTTAGTAAGAAGTAACTTGCAAAGATGCTTGTTTTTAGATTATGAGCAAACCTCTTTGAAATGTAAAATACATTTCTCATCTGCAGCCGTAAACTTGAGAAACAAACTCGGCTCAAACTATTTACGAGAATTAAAAAGGGACCATATGAAATGTTTGACACGGCTAATGCTAAAACGTATTTCACGACATGATGCCGGCTTGTAAGAAGTGCTTACGTCTCCAGTACAGACCTTAATTTCATCTAATAGCTTGTAAAAATTGTGCGCTGTCTCCATCAAGTGACAGAATACTCCGAGTGCCGGAGGGTAAAACCGCTGTCCTGCATCTCACTAAGGGAAATACACAGATGAAAAACCAGGGAAGTCACCTAGACTGAGGAATATCTTGTACTAAAAAAGACGGGGGAAAAGCCACACACTGTGGAGCAGGCAAACGGAGAATCTCGCCGAGCCCTGGGAGAGCTCTGCAGTATGCAGATTTCCCACTCTTTCTGGTATTCCTGAGTGCAGGTGACTTCCCTGGTTTTCCATCTGTATACAGTGCCTTGCGAAAGTATTCGGCCCCCTGGAACTTTTCGACCTTTTCCCACATATGCTTCAAACAAAAATACCAAATAGTAAATTTTCGGTGTTAGTGGAACACAATTGTGAATTTGAACTAAATTTATAGGTTATTTTAAATTTTTGTGGAAATTCAAAAACTGAAAAGTGGGGACGGAGTGCAATATTATTCGGCCCCTTTACTTTCAGTGCAGCAAACTCACTCCAGAAGTTCATTGTGGATCTCTGAATGATCCAATGTTGTCCTAAATGCCTAATGATGGTAAATATAATCCACCTGTGTGTAATCAAGTCTCCGTATAAATGCACCTGCTCTGTGATAGTGTCAGGGTTCTGTTTAAAGCACAGAGAACATCATGAAGACCAAGGAACACAACAGGCAGGTCCGTGATACTGTTGTGGAGAAGTTTAAAGTCGGATTTGGATACAAAAAAACATCCCAAGGAGCACTGTGCAAGCGATCATGTTGAAATGGAAGGAGTATCATACCACTGCAAATCTACCAAGACCCGGCCGTCCCTCTAAACTTTCATCTCAAACAAGGAGAAGACTGATCAGAGATGCAGACAAGAGGCCCATGATCACTCTGGATGAACTGCAGAGATCTACAGCTGAGGTGGGACAGTCTGTCCATAGGACAACAATCAGTCATACACTGCACAAATCTGGCCTTTATGGAAGAGTGGCAAGAAGAAAGCCATTTCTCAGAGATATCCATAAAAAGTGTTGTTTAAAGTTTGCAACAAGCCACCTGGGAGACACACCAAACATGTGGAATAAGGTGCTCTGGTCAGATGAAACCAAAATCGAACTTTTTGGCAACAATGTCAAACGATATGTAAAGGCAACACAGCTCATCACCCTGAACACACCATCCCCACTGTCAAACATGGTGGTGGCAGCATCAAGGTTTGGGCCTGCTTTTCTTCAGCAGGGACAGGGAAGATGGATAAAATTGATGGGAAGATGGATGGAGCCAAATACAGGACCATTCTTGAAGAAAACCTGTTGGAGTCGGCAAAATACCCGAGACTGGGACGGAGATTTGTCTTCCAACAAGACAATGATCCCAAACATAAAGCAAAATCTACAATGGAATGGTTCACAAATAAACGTATCCAGGTGTTAGAATGGCAAAGTCAAAGTCCAGACCTCAATCCAATCGAGAATCTGTGGAAAAAGCTGAAGACTGCTGTTCACAAACGATCTCCATCAAACCTCACTGAGCTCGAGCTGTTTGCCAAGGAAGAATGGGCAAGAATTTCAGTCTCTCGATGTACAAAACTGATAGAGACATACCCCAAGCGACTTGCAGCTGTAATCGCAGCAAAAGGTGGTGCAACAAAGTATTAAGCTAAAGGGGCCGAATAATATTGCACGCCTCACTTTTCAGTTTTTGAATTTCCACAAAAATTTTAAATAACCGATACATTTCGTTCAACTTCACAATTGTGTTCCACTTGTTGTTGATTCTTCACCAAAAATTTACATTTGGTATCTTTATGTTTGAAGCATGATACGTGGGAAAAGGTTGAAAAGTTCCAGGGGGCCGATTACTTTTGCAAGGCACTGTATTTTCCCTAATGAAACGTGTGACACCGGAACGGCACCGGCACGAGTATAGGACTTATTATTTTTAAAAGGTGGAAACATACTGATTGAAAAAAGGTTGTCAGAGTAGAGGACAACCCCTTAAAGCCTAAAGGCCCCCATACACATTAATGATGATGACGGCTTCCGCCGATGGTCTAAAATGTATGGGGGTACCGGGCAACTGATAGTTGGGAGAAATGCTGATCGGACAGGTCTGATTTCGGACTGCCGATCACATGTTCTTCCGGAGATAAGTCACCACTTGTTAGTTAGTCGGTGACTTTCTCAGTGAACACATGACAACTCACCCAAACCAGTGCTCCTGTGTACTGGAGAGCTGCCCGAGACGCCTGTCGGCTAACAATCGCCTAGCATCGCTTGGCCAATAGTCATCTAATATGTACGGCCGGTATTACTAGTGTATTGAAGTTAACAACATAGTTTAAAGAGGTTGTCTGGACTTAGGCGCGCACTGTGCGGTTTCTCTAGTACAGGGAACGGGCAGTCATGTGATTTGAATACTTATGCAAGTTGCATAGTTTCGGCCATATTCCAACTAGACGTGTCCAGCCTCACTCAATACACTTGCATTGAGCGAGGCCATGCACGTCTAGTCGACACGTGACCATATGTAATCAAATCACTTACTTGCAGTCACGCGTCCGCCATTAGAGAATCCGGCCAGCGCATAGTGCGAACGCTGTGAGCATTCACAAGTCTGCAGTTGGTTTTTTTAAGGCCGGATAACCCCTATAAGTAGCCAGCTTAGTTATGACTCCGACTTCACTTGGATAGGAGAATGTTATCTTGTAATGATTCATTTTTCCAGACGTGTGAAAAATCTGAATTATGACTTTCAACATGCATGTCTGATTGCATCAGGCGAGACCTCCTCCGAGGATCAGTGCATACTAAGCTTCTGCAGTAGAGCCCAAAATGAGGACGTATGCCATATCTCGCTCATACAGCTGTATGGGGGTAGTCACCAATAATACCGTGTTGTTCTAGATCTTCTCTATGCAGAATTCATTGCAACACCATACAAGAGGGACCAGTGGTTGGAGAAACTCACAAGCCTACCAGCGTGCTCATTAAATGATCCCAATTATGATTGTAGGACTAGATGTCCTCTTTATAGCAGCACGTCATTTCCAGGTCTACTACTCAGTAGGGATCAATTCCGCATATAATAATAGGGGGTCAGACATCAGGTTTTCTGACACCGAGCTGCAATGCTAAAACAGAAGGATTTTAAGTTCACTTTGCTTAAAGTTTAACCGGCATATGTTGCATCATTAAAGCTCATCATCATCAGTCCTTTCACACAAATCCTGACGAAAAGTGTGGTGGTGTTGCTGCCATCATCCCCCACAACAAAGTAATCCTGCTTCTGTTACACAAACCCATTTTAATGGGAATCTGTCAGCAAACTTTGGCTATGTAATCTGAGAGCAGTATAATGTAGGGGCCGAGACCCTGATTCCAGTGATGTATCACTTGCTGGGCTGCTTGCAGTCATTTTGATACATATCACAGTTTTCTCCACTGCAGATCTTGGAATGCTGAGCTTTGCATAACCCCGCCCACATCACTGATTGGCTGCTGTGTATTAACACAAAGCTGCTAATCAGTGGTGGGGGGCGTGGCTGGACTAGGAGGCAAAAGGCAGTTAGTCCTGTAGTGATAATCTCTTGCTGATAAGACACTGATTTTTTTGAAACAGCAAACACAAAGCCTATAAAGTGACATATTGCTGAATTCGGGGTGTCTGCCCCTACCATCATACTGCTATCATATTATATAGCAAAAACCTCCTGAGAGATTCTTTTTTACAATATCTGACAAGTTCTCTTTAAGATATCCAGAAACTGTCCAGATTTTCATGCTTTTGTATCACCATTTTGCAAGCACTATAGGTGCTAGAACTTTCCATCACTTCCCAGTAAGCAGTGCACGTGCAACTATCAAATGGCTGCCCTGAACTAAAAGCCGGCCTCTCTGTCATGCCTGAATGCATTGTGAAATAAAAAAAGCAGGAAGAGAAAAACAACAACCAGCCACCATTTTCCTGTAATCTGTCGATGTGTTTGCTGCTGAAGATGGATTACACTTGACAACAGGCAGTGGACAGCAAAACTTAAGACAACTAGTGGCAGACACTTATGAGAAAAATTTGTAACAATTTATAAACTGATTTGGTGATAATTTATCACACTTTTTTTTTACTGAAGAATTTATAAATCAGAAAAAAAATATATAATTAATTATATATCTAACGATAGTAAATAAAATAAAAAAAATCTTAATAAAACAATTAAGAGTCGATTTCATTTTTCATTTCAGGAAAAGACACCGGCCGATGTGGGCTCTGCTTTCTGGACTGTCAGTAATGTCCAAAAGCAAGCGTAGGGCACCCGACCAGTAGTGAATATTTTACAGCAATTATCTGGGCGGTAAATCAGTGCGGCGGTCATGTGGATATGCGTCAAGTATTTAATGAATAATTGATTGGGGCAGGGCAGCGGCACCATATTCTGCTCTGTAGCTGTATTCCATGGAGCGGTTACTGGATGGGAACCAGGGAAATTCCAGGCCGTGGCCCTGTAGGCTCCAGCCATGTACATTTAATTATAGCAGTAAACAGGGCACAGTGGGGTCCACAGCGGGCTCACCTCATAGCAGATGTCCGTGCTCAGACACGTGTACACATTCTGCTGCATGTCCAGAATATCCTGCAGCAGACCCTTCCAGTGACTCTCGCTGACCGGAGGTTGTCTTAAAAAAAAAAAAAACGGGAAGAAAAGTGCAGATTAGAATAGCGAGCACCGTGCACATAATACCTCACTATAGTTATTTTATTTATGGCCCTATTTAACAACAAGGCACATACTAAACGCTCCAAACTCAAAGTTGGTCAAATCTGAGAATATTGATTTTTGGCCAAAAATCATGGGGCCCCACAGCGAAAGTCCTGTTTTAGGCACCCTTTTTTCTCCATACCACTAAAAAAGGGATTTGGTGGAATAGGCTGGCTCATACTTCACAAATGTTAAAAAACAGGGAGAGTAACATGTATAGCACAGTAATTATGCCCCTACTGAAGCACAATATTGTTCTCGCCCCTTAGACACATTGTCAGTATATCCCTAAATTCTCCCCACACAATTGTCCCCTATAGCACCCCTTGCAAGCAAAGTATGAAGCCCAATAAAATATGATGTCCTCAAAAGTTGCCCCAACTCCGTATAATTCTTCCCAAATTTCCCCAACACTGTAAAGCGCCCCACAGCATGACGTGCCTACAGCGCCTCCCACACAATCTCAAATATCATGGCCCCCACACACTATAACAGGGTTCTCACAGCGTGGACAAACAAAAAGAGTTCAAACTACTGGTGTAAAAATACTTTATCAAACTTTATTCCATCAATTATAAAATGATATCCAAGGCAGGATATTCAGAAAGTGGGGTGTTTTGTAATGTAACTGTTCTTTGTGAAAGCTTTCTCACACACAGTGTCATGGTGCCACAGCTCCCAAACATGCAGTATCATGGCCCCCACCACAGTATGGTAGCCCCTCAATACACAGTATGATGGCCCCAACAGATAGTATGAT